>NC_142245.1:36186639-36541139 GCF_052056855.1 Sturnus vulgaris | reverse complement strand
CATCCACCCACAGGTTACCAACAGACTGTCTCAAAATCAGGTCGAGTCTCAGATGAGTTTTGTGGTCATTTGTCATGCGTGCTTGTACAGAATATTAGCTTCATCTCCCATTTTTAGAGTTGTTTTTCTTCTCTCTATCTGAGAAATAGAAGTACTTCTATTTTCTGTTCTTAAGGGAGAATGTAGAAGGAAGATTTGGTTATTTTCCCACTGAATTGCATTCCACAGAGGGGAGGGGAAAACAAAAGGAGACACAGAGAAATACCTTTTCAGTTGAAGCAGTGAAATTTACCTTTTGGTTACATGGCTCTAAACAATTTTGGACCACGTGTCCCTTCAGATGTGAAAGGCTGTGGGTAGATCCCCAAACAGTTCAGAGGGTAGCAGTGCAAGGGCAGCTGGAGGGGAAAGGAGAACTTCCAGATCCTCCTTTGCTGCTGGAAGTCACTGACTTGGATGGCATTTCGCTGCCTTCATCTGGGAACCAGCATGTGTTTCACACTGCTCCTGATCTCATTGGTGTGCATGTTAGTTTTTTTTTGTTTTCTTTGGGTTTTATTGTCTTCTGTTTTTTGTTTGTTTGTTTGTTTTGGTCAAGTTTAGCCTTTAAGCTTCTTTAGCTACAGAACTGAATGCTAGCAAAACCTGCACTCTGCTCCCAGATGACTCTTTTTCTGTGGCCTTACAACAAGCAAAAGTCTTCACACCATTAATGTCCCCTCCTGTCGTGGTGCTGTGCAGGCACCTGGGACCACAGTGATGGAGCCTGTGTCCATCCCACTGCCCAGCCAGGAAGCACCAGGGGCAGCCCCAGCACTGGGATCCTCCCTGGCATTTGGGGGGCCCAGGGTGTGGGCCCATGGGTGGGTCTGGCTCAGTGGGGCACATGGCTGGGCAGGGCAGGGCTGTGGGGAGCTCAAGGCTGGCTGTGGTGTGACATTGTTGGGAGGGGGAGATAGAGAGTCCTGGGCCATGGGCAGGTGGGGACAGGCTGCGAGGGCTGATGAGGCATCCAAGTGCCCTGGCACCACTGAAAAAAGGTGCAGCAATAATGTATAGAGGGATTGCACAAACTGACTGTGCTATGACTGTGTTTATGGTCCTACAGCTTGAAAAAAAATTGTTCCAGTGATAGAAATTCTGCCAGAAGTCCTGGGGCTCGATCTAGCAGATCCAGAAGCTGTGCTTGGCCAGGGAAGAGGAGGAAAAGCTGTTTGGGGTGATTCCCCAGACCCTGTTCCCCTGTCACCCACTGCTGCCCATCCCAGCCCACGTGCACAATTAGCACCGTGTCTGGCCCCACTCTGGGGCTAGGGAAGGTAAATCTGTTCCTTGCTCCCAGCTCCTTGTGTGTGAATGATGCAGCACTGTTTGCCCAATGAGAACAAATATTTTGCCAGTGAGCCACCAAGTTGCTTCTCCAGCGTTTACAGTTCCTTTTTGCAGGAGTGCTTTAGTCACAGGGAAGCTAACAATGAACAAACAGGCTGTAAGTGCTGCCATGGATAATGTTGTGAGGTGCACTCATGGATAGAACAGAAAACACTCATTTTACTACTAACACAAAATAGACCTTGTACTGGTAAGCATGCCTGTGTGGAAATTACTTGTATCCAAATCTGGATTTGCCTTCAGTTATTATGATTCAGACCTCCAAGACAGAAGCAGAAATGATGCCACACCATTTAAGTATCTAATTATCAGTCTTTAATTATGGATAACAAATAGTCAGTTATGGATAACAAATAGCCACTGTGGTCGCTTTAAGAACAAATCACAGCCTAATTTTTCCTCACAATGCATTTGTAAAAACAGAAAAAAAAATTAATGCAATTTAAACTCATTATACATTATTAGGTAGCAAAAAATATGCTTACTTCATGTCAATAGTGTTTTCACAATGAAAGATATGAATGGTGATCCACCTGGTGGATTTTCTGTGGGCCTGTACCACTGAAGGGACCAGGACTCTTCATTCACTATAAAGTTAAGCACAGGTGAAAGCTTTTGAAAGCTTGGAAAGAACTAATATACTTGGGCACTACATCAAAATATATGAATAAGACACAAAATAGTAGTTACTGTGGTGATGTGGTCTAGTGCTGGAGGGAAGGAGAAAAAATAAATAATTCAAGGAGGATTGATTAATTAATATTTTGCCTTCCTGCAGTTCAACACCTTGCTCTGTTTTCCTCAATTTTTTCCCTCTTCCCTGTTTTTCTTTCGTTTGATTTTTTTCTTTTTGCCCTTCTCTCTAAGCAATAGGAAGCTTTTCACACCTCAGCAGAGGTATTGGGGAGCTGGATTACTGTTTTGCTCATGGTTGAGGATCCTTCTTGTGGGATCCAGTCAGCACAAAATGGTTGTGGGGCCACTACAGCTGTTGAGTAATACCAGGACATCTTTTAGGGAGTCACCATCAGCACTGGGACATGGGTTCATGTCGAAGGGGCCCAGGCTGTTCTCCCTAATTTCTGACATTGACCAGCATCAGGTGTTCCAGAATGGATTAACAAAGTCTCCATGATGAAAGGACAGCTTACCTATGAGGAATCTAACAGAACCTATAGTGACTAGTGTTGTGAAATTGAGTTTGTGATGCTCCTGTTTAGTTAAACTTTTATAAGTGTTGATATTTTTTTATTTCTGAATCTTTCTCACTGCTGCAAAGGTCTAGGAATCAGGCATGAGGAGGTTTCCTGCCTGAGTCTGAACTGTGCCTCAAGCCACTGCTATTAAATGTATTAGGCATCCCCTGTTCTTATAACACAGTTTTTTCATTTTTCTATTGAAAAATAGCTTCAGGCTGTATTTCATAGCCTGAAAATGTTCTTTATTGTTTGAGTTTTCTCTACAGTTTTGATTGCTGATAATGTCTCCACAAATCATGCAAGATTGCACTATTTGGGAGAATAATGCACAAATATTCAGCAGCAATTGTATAAATATTTTTTTCCTTTGAAATAACCTGAATTTATCAGACAAAGAGCATAGTACAGATGCAACATGCCTTTGATATTGGATCGTTGAACTCCTCAGGAGATGCTTGTATAGATATGTACGAAGGATAATGAGTTTATTGAATATCAGGATCTTCTGTAAAATACTGGAAAGGAGGCACATACAACTGACCTTGTATTTTACTGGTAGACTGCAAACATTTTATTTTTATTAGCTTGTTAGGACACTAGGACTCAGCTAAATGGTTTTATAGTTAAATGGAGAAAGTTTAGTATATTAATATCCCACTTGTCCACACTAAATTAATGGCCTGGAGACTGTGAAAGCTTTATGATAGATCTGAGCTCTACAGTGCAATTTAAAGATCCCTTTTCTTCAATCTTTGCAGTGGGCGCCTTGGCTTTCAAAGTGACTGAGGAGTCCAAAGTACCCAGAACACAAAAACCCCCGAGTGAGGAGGATTTATTGTGGTTAGGCAACATATGGCTATGCAGAAATGTGTGATCCTGAAGAACATAGGAAGAGAAGAGTGGTATTAAAGCAAATTTTCCCTGTGAGACGTGCAGGTTCACACAGTCCTGCAGCCACTGAAAAAAAGTTATACCAGTGCTTCCATGAAAATTCACATTTCCAGCCCACATTAGTATTGGATTTGTTGCTTCGTGTTCTGCTGCCAGTTGGTTTTATCACTGTGAGTTTTGTTTTGCTTTGTTTTTGTTCTTTTTAATATGTGCCCCTCAAATGAGAGCTGAACCATCTAGAGGTGAGATCCTTTGAAATTAAAGGGAGAGACTCATAAAAATTAAATGTTAAGAAAATGGAACTGTCTTTACACGGTTTTAATATGCCTTGTCTTCCATCATAATTTTCCTATAACACTGTTAGTGTCCAAACAAACTTTCATTCTCTAGAGGAATGCAGCAGGATGGCTGCCACCATGCACCACTGTGCTGCCTATGGACCAGTCAGCTCCAGATCCCTTTTGTAACAGGTTAACTGCAGATGGTTTCATCCCTGTAGCCAGAGTCACAAAATTAATTGATAAAATAACTGATTGTTCTGCAAGATAGAATAGTATGGTCCTAAGTTTTTAGCCATAGTGTTGTGTATTAACTCCTCATGTTTTTACGCAGAGTTAAACACAATATTTTACCAGCTGGATGAAAAATTCAAAAATGTGTAATAAAATTAAATCTTTCCTCTGGGTCTCAAAATGTTTTCCGTAGTTTTTGTGGCTGCATAATGGTTAACTTAGTGGTTTTTTTCTCTTAGCAATCTTCTGAACATGAATCACACATTTTAAATGAGATTTCAAAAAGTGTAATTCCAGGAAAGATCCTGGAGTGAAAAATAATTCAATATTTTAAATAATCAAGATTTTTTTTCCATTAAAACTAGACATGTTGACTATATATCTTAGCATTAGTGGAATATGCTACCCTTTTGAAATATTAGATGGAAGACATTTCAGTATGCCCTCAGATATATTTTTTGTGACCTAGTTTTCTAACATTTATTTAATTACAGAGGTCCTATACAAGCACAATAGGATTTCAAACTTTTCATGTCCTGAATGTTTTTGTTAATCTCGCCTGATGAGTTATTCAGATATGCCTTCTAAGTTGCTTGTCAATCCTCTTGTGTGAATTCTGCATCCCTTCTGCATCACAGGATGAAGATGGCATGAGGTGGTTTAGGTATGCAGACTGTTTGATTATACAAACTATTACCCTTTCCTTACTTGCTGCTTCTTTTTGACTTCCTTACTTGGTGCTATACACTGCTCACCTGATTGTCTTTTCTTTTCATTATGGAAATTATATTTGTATACCCTGCAGCAGGAAATTTGAAATGATCCATAAAATCATTTGGATTTTGAACACTGCACTACACTAGTCAAACTAATTTTTTCTCTTCAAAGTTATATTGGATCTTTGGGCATTCATACTGATAAAAAGCAGCCATCTAAAAATTGTATCTTACAGGACACTTTTCAAAACATTTTAATTCATAATCCAGGCTTGCAACGTAAGAACAGTAAAAAGACATAAGACTGGCTCACCGAATCACTTCAAAATATCACACAGTCTCTCTGTGGGGATTCTTTGAGAAAGAAACAGAAAGTTATTAAAAATCTTCTTTTCAAAATTGGTTAAATTTGAGGCCATGATAGAGTCACTCTGCTCCATTTAAATGCACAGGTAAGCTCAGAAAACCTAGAGTACTCTGGTCAGCTGTAAAAAAGCTCATAAAACTGGAATGATTTGGTCTCAGTTATACATGAGTTTGTCTATGGCAATGTACATTCTGGAATATCTAGCAGTTTACTGTGCAGCCAGTACAGTGAACTGTACATCGTACAGAGGGAACCAGGCCTTTGAAAGCACTTGGGGATTGGGCTTTATATTTTTATAAAAATATTGTCCAGCTATTAATACACATGGAGTCAGCATAGTGCCTTAGATGAAGTGAATTGTCACAGCATATAAAAGATAGAAAAATCCAGTTTGGCAGCCAAGAATTACATGGCTGCTTCAGAAACATATGTCCATGCTAGCTTCAGAAACACAGTTTGACTTATCTTGAGACAGGGCATGGAATTAAATCCTCTGTGTTGTTCAAAAGCTATGTGTGTGTGAATGAATTTGTAAAATTTAACCAATAAATTTATGTCATGTAAACAACTGGGCCCACAAAAGTTCCCATCGGTTGCTGGAGGCTATTCAAGCGAAGGAAATTGTTATGGGACTGCATCCACAAGTGAAGGACTGCCATTTATATGGATCCTGTAAGGAGTGGAGATCGTTTTCCTTCCCAGGCAGAATACAGGGAAGCTGCAGACAAAGAGCTGTGTGGTCACCAGTGGGAAGTACCGTTTTCCAATGGGAAGTACCACGATGCTTGCTCTGCTCCTGTACTCTTTCCCAGGCCAGTGCTGCTGGTGTCTGCTGGAGATGAGCTGATGAGCTGCCGGGGACCTTTGTCTCACCAAGCCCAACTCACCTTCTGCTGTGATCCCCAAACAGCTCCACAATGCAGGCAGGAGCACCTGGAGGCTCACACTGCCACTGCAGTAAGAGCTGCAGAGCTCCTATGCAGGAAGCAGCTGGGTTATGAAGCCAGCACTGAAGCATGAGCCATAAACATCAGACTCTTGTTAGTCCCTATCTGCGGGCCATGGGGGCTGCAGGCCCCACCGAGCTGCCTGACTGGCCCTGCTTGTTGTGCTCATTGTCGTTCACAGATATTGTCAGTACAAGATAAATTCTTGTTGCAACAGTGCCCATCATGACAGATTTTGTGGCAGACTTCAGTGCTTTCTTTCCCGGTGCCTTAAAACATTTAGAGTGAGTCTTCATTCATCTTTATGGCAAATGATGAATCCAGCAATTTTATGTCGAAACTTTCTCTTTAAACTTTCAGAAATTGTGCATAAGTGTTTTAAATGTGTCAAAAGCCAGGCAGATTCAGACTGTGAAATAGTCCTGTCCTTGCACCATCCCAATATATTAAGATAAGATTCTGCAGCTGGATCTGGTGAATCTTGGGCTGTGCCATTAACTCAGACCAGAGAAATGAACAGACTGACCTAAAGATTTACGTAGATATCCTCTCACCAGCTTTTTTACCTCTTGTTAGTGACAGTCAACCATAATATTGCCAGGCTTTAGACATATTCAATTAAATAAAGTATTTTGTAGTTTAGTTTCAATCTTCTGCTTATATCTGAAAAGAGAATGGCTGAATCATTTTGGCATAGGACAAAATAGCAGTATGCTCCTAAAGGAGAAGCTTTTCTTCAGCAGCCCTAAGGAATGAACAACATCCTATTGTCTTCTTTTCCTTGCTCAATAGCTACAGCACAATCCATATAATTCAATATTTCCTTGCTGGAAGTCTATTACAAAACAAGTAAACATATATTTCCTTGACCTTGGATTAACTATGTCCCCTTGATGCCTATGTGTTTGTATCTAACGACACAAATCTAAACTTGTGGTTAACAAATGAGTGGTGACTGTGGTAGATCCAGGCTGCACTGTGTTAATTCTCACTGCACTTAAGTCTCAGCCAACAGCTACCAAATATCACAGTACTAACCCTTAAGAGGCTATGATTCAATAGAGAAGTATTTAATGAAAAAGGAATGCTTTGAGGTACTTGTTTTTTTATTCTACTAAGTCAGTTATGAGAACAGAGTTTCAGAACAAAAGAATAAATTTCGTTTTTAATCTTTTTTTAGCTGTTCAGTATTTATGACTGATTATCTGTAACCATAGCAATCACTGGACAATTTGATGACATTTAAAAGAAGGTAACTTTTATTTGCATGCAACTGTTTATCTGAAAACCACAGCTATGCAGAGAAAAAAGGATCAACATATTTATTTATTTTAACTTTTATGGATTTTATTTTCTTACATATTTTAAACTTGATAGGTATATTGATATGGTCTCAGACATTTTGTAGCTTATGCCCAGGTAACTGAAACCCTATGTGCATTATTTTGTTTTTTGCATTGTTAACACTCTTTTCATCTGTCCTTCTCTATTAGGCCAAATTGCCATAACATACGTGTACATTTGATATCAAGCCAATATGAAGCTTGGATCCAGATTCTGATGATGTGACCTCTTCCCAGGAATGTAAAAACTTCTAATAAAAACTAAATGAGTTATAAACAAGAAGGTATCATAACTTTCCTGTTATACTCCTAACAAATCCCACCCAGGGATTCAGGAAAATGCTTGAGAAATCAGACCAATTTTCTGGCTTTCTCATTTTATATATTGCTGACAAATTCTGTCCCTGTGTGTCTGCATCTCATTGTCCATTTTTCTTTACTTCAGGGCATTCCATGTGCTGTATATGTTTGAATGAACCCAAGAATGAGATGAAGGAGGAAATACAAAGGAATACAAATCATATTTTCAAAAGACAGAAAGCAGGAAGGGATAGAAAATTCATGGGAAAATGAGAATAAAATACAGTTTAGTCATCATAGATTGGAGAAACGGCCTGAAATCAAACTGTATTCATTAAGGATACTGGTAAAGTGGCTCACATAGGAAATAACAATCAGAACAAAAAAAAAAAAGAAACATCAAAAAGCCAACAATAACAAAAGAGAGGTTAAATGCAAAAAGGAAAACTTTATATTTAAGTAGGGAGAAAAAATATAGGCTAAATCCTGAATAACATGCAATGGTTTCTTCTGATTTCATCCAGATAGTACAGGAAAAAATCAAGCAAGGGAGATTTCTGAGTGAAGTTATGGACTCCCTAACATTGTCTAATACTATTTAAATTTGAAAGCTGTTCTAGTTTTCACTCAGAATTTATTTTGGTGAGATGCCTGAGTACTTGCATAATGAAAAACTTCAGAGTAAACTAAAAATATGCGTGAGTCCTTTCCATTCTTCTCCCTTTTTGAATACTTTCAATAAACCCTTTTACACTGGAAGCCACATAATTAAATAGGAGCTAACTAACCCAAAATGTCTGCCTTTCATCCCAAAAGACATTTTATGACTAGGGAACACAAAGCCTAATTCTGTACAGTGTCAGCATATTACAAGTAGCATTCTTCTTTCATCAGTCACAGCCACACAAGACTCCCTGTCAGTCCTGCCTTATAGTCCTTTCTCACTGGAATTATATCTATGCATTAATTGCATTAAAGGTCCCAATTAAGCCTTCTTTTAATAAAATACTAACTGGAGTGATATAAATAAAGAGTGCTTTATACACATTAAAAAATGGTCATTAGAGAAATGAAATGTGTTGTAGGAGCAGGTTTTGCCTCAGGGGAGAGCCAGACAGAAAGGTAATAGGGGATTTAGCTTTCACTGCCACTTTCCTGTGTACCTGTCTACCACGGGTCAGAAAGTGGAACAAGAGCTGTGTAAATACTGAACCTCAAACTCTTCTTTTTTCTCTCATCATTTCACGGTTATGGTTGATTCCCTTCCTCAATTTCTTCTGGGGCTTAGAACACTTTAAAAGCTATAAACAGCAACTGGGGTAAACCCAGTCCTCAAGTGCCTGTCTCTCATGATCTGTTTGGAAAACTGAACAAGAAATTCTCATAATAAAATATTAAAGTTCTAAGAAATTCATTAAGGTAGGTGGTTCCTTTAATTATTTATTAGATTGCCTCAAATATACAGCCAGGTTGTTATGGCAGAAGGCCTTTGGCCAAATCTAGCTGGAGAAGGCTGAAAGGCATTAATATAGTGCCATTTTATAGCACTAATTTTTTTTTGCACGTTATTGTATGACTTAGTATAAGTTTGCATTCATTTCTTGTGTGAGAGCACAACATCTACTGCTCTAAGGCCAAGATTACCAGTTGTGGCATTTGAACATATTAAAGTAAAAGCATCCTTACATGTTCTGTTATAATTTTTAAGGAGCCCCCAGAGCAAGAGCAGCACCCTTTCACTGTCTGACTGCACTATGGGTGAGCCTTTCAGAAAAGGCTTCCCTCAAGTGGGTACCAAGTCGTGGTACTGGAAAAGAACCCAGACATCTCTGAAGTTCAGGTGCATTTCACATTGAAATTTTCTTACTCAGGGGAGGGAAAGTACCTCTGACTATTCAGGATCTTCTCCTGAAGCTGAGCCACAAGCCTTTAACTTATTGACTAACAACATCTGGGAGCATCCAGTTCACGCTGCTGCCAGGTGTTGGTGGGTACACTTAGCCTGAAAGGGGCTATATAAGACTGAACTAGCTTCCTTCCTTCCTTTTTGCAATCTCTCCCTTGAGATTTGTAAGATGCCCAGGAAAGAATAAAATTTCTGAAGGGCAGTGATTCAAACCTGAACTTTCTATGTCTATGCACAAGAATTATTCAGGAGAGATCCTCAGGAAAGTGGTGGTATTAAATTAAACTGAAGAGTGCTTAGCATTTAGGCAATATTGCTGCAAACATAACCAAAGAGTGTGGATAAATAGTGGCATTATGCTGCTGAAGGTGGAATTCTGCCCAGTCATCCTGACAAGGAAACAAGAGGCAAAGGAGGAGAACTGATTCATTAGGTTGCATCCACAGGTCCTACAGTCCTGTGTAATGAAACTTTTGGCACTGTGTTGGCATTGTTTGCAAACAGAAGGTCCTACTGGCAGAAAATATGGCACTTGCTCTGTTTGGTGAAATTCCTCTCTAAGCTAATCTTTATTTGGCTTTTTATGCCCTGTTGAAACTGGCCTACAGCCTTGTTAGTGGGTATTGTTCCTCCCTTAACAGACGGATTGAGCATAGCATGCTACTGAAAAACTCTGTATCTATTTTAATTATAATAGCTGAAGCATTTCTGTGCAGGGCAGTTAAGAGGAGAATATACCACTGTTACTCCAGCAAGGGAGGAAAAATCAGCCACATTTCTAGAGGTGGGGAATAAAATGAGAGTTCTTCAAAAGCAATTTACATCCAATGGCCATTAATTGGGTTTGCTTTCTTCTCCAGGACAAAACCAAGAGTCTTTTCTGCAACCTACCCAAGTTCAGCTGAACAGCTAAGAAAGGTGCATAAATAGGATGCACTAATTAGCATAATTGGTCATGAACTATCAATCCCCACTTCCTAAGCACAGAAATTTGGTTTCATGAGCTATCTTCTCTACTTCCTGTAGTAAGGTGCTACAAAGAGTGAATGATGCTTGTTCTTTATTGCATTCTCAAGAAGAAGGGGGAGGGGGGAAGGAATGAAAAAACTATTTTTAAAAATGAAGAGATTTAAAGCACTCCTAGTACTGAAATGATTTTTTTTACTTTGCCCTTTTTCCAGTATAGATTTACATTGCAAGTACTGATTTGGGGTTGTTGTTCGTTGGTTTGATTTTTTTTTTAATATCCCTCAGTATGCTCATCTTGCTTATTTCATTCTCTTTTCAAGTCTTCCTCGTGACACCTTGCTATATATTTTTTCTTGGAAATGCATGTTTTCCCCATGTTCTAAAGCATATGTAGTATTAAAAGAAACCAAATTGCATTCAGCCTGGAAGCTGAAAGGATAAATTGGAGGAAGGGTGGTAATTTCCTAGGGAATGAGGTAGAAGAGGAAGACAGGCTGAAAAATAAGTGAAATAAAGAATAAATTATTTTTAGGCAAAGCTACATGACTTTTTATTTGGCTTGTGGGAAGATTTATGAATGGACAAATCAGAGTTTGAAAATGAAACTTTAAAGCTAACTTCAAAAGTTGCTACATTTTTCCCCCCTTTGGAAACATCCCCCAGAAAAGAAAATATTTTTCATGTTCTCCTTTATGTTTCCTTTAGGAAAGTTTGATTTGCCTAGGGAGAAAAACTACAGCTTTAGAGCTAAATTTTAGATCTCAGCAGAGTACCAAGTGAGGCTCTGTATGAAATCTGCCCTGAGATGGACAAACCTGTGATGCAGAATCCCTCTCTACTCCTCTCCCCTCCCAAAAGCAGTAGTAATTCACTAGTGAGCAGTGCCCATAGTCAGCTGGGATATTGCCCCTGCAGCCCATTACCTCACCACTGGTGCCAGAGGTGGAGGGCTTTTGTCCCTCATTGCCCAGGGAACAGCATGAGCCAGCAGCCCTGCCAATGCCTGCCTGCATGGCAAAGATGCCCGCTGTGCCAGCAGCACAGGAACATGTTCAGTGTTTGGCAGAGGTTCTCCTCCTGCCCTCCTCCTCACTTTCAGTCCCACTTCCTCAGTTGGAAGCTAGACATCACTAAGAACGACAGAGAGAATAGAAAAAGTTCTAAAGGGAAGGCAAAGGTAGGCAAAGTACAGGTTTAGCAAATGACTCTAATAAAAAGTACAGCTTCCACTAAATACCAGAAGGAAAGCAAGAGCATCCTGAAGTGTGCTGCTGTTAGAAGACATAAAAGCAATTTAGTGGAACAAATCAAATCCCAGAAACTACTTAACCACCTGTAAAGGCAATAACTGAATCGGCAGCACCTGAAGGATTGGCTTTATTGTTTGAGGAATACAGCATCTCTTGTTATGGAGCACACAGACAATAGGAATACATTACAGGGAAATACTTAGGACAAGCATGAGAGGAAAGCAAGTATTCAGTTACCTCCAAAAACACTTCAGTCATTTCTATCTAGGTAACTATTAAAAATTCCTCTGTGGAAGTGAATTTCATAAAGTCATTATCAAAGTAACTAGACTCATCAGCAAGTGATGGCTTTATGGACATAATACCTGAATGTGAAGGTATGTTTGTAGAACTGTGCAATTACTGAAAATTGCAAACATTTAGAAGGTCTTTATTCTCTGCTGGAAATATGTGTGCAATGCAAACTAAAACACTGAAAGAGCTACAGCAGATGGGGCTAATACTTAGGCTGCTGCAGTCTTGGTTACATAATTAAAATGAAGCAGTTTCTGTAGGATTTAGTTAAGTTTTTTCATCCCATATACTGTTTCCATTAGGGTTTCATTGATGTAACATATTTAATACCAGGTCACAAAATAGAGGTGAAATTTTCCAGGAAACTTTCTAAATATCAGACAATTTACTTGCACTATGAAACATTGACCTTTTTTTTGCTTTGTTGAAAATACTGTGGCCTAGGTTTGCTTTCCCAGAACTCTAACATTTCTTGTTTTAACACTTCAAACTTGTTGTGCAGTTAATCTTCAATGAGAATGAGTACACGTGACATGTTTGGAAAGGTCCGTGCTAGAAATGAGAGTGAGAGGCATGTATAAATTTGTTAACCTCTTAATCTGCATCACCTTACAGCAATGGATATCATAAGATGTGCCAAGTGTTCTTGAAGGTTATAATACCTGCCAGATACAGTTGTATTCTTCATACTTATCACTCCATCTGCTGATCTCTACATCAATTTTTACCCGCTGGCTAAAAAGGGATCTTAAACATTGTCATGCTATTTAGATATCTTCCACAGGTAAGTCTGAGCTGGGTTTTTTAATCATACTGAAGTCTGCTCCTTTTGGCATAAAAAGTGTGTAAATGCATGCCAGGATAAATATGAGTTCCAGAAAAGCACAGTTCAATTGTCTGTTTTAGAAAATAAGTAGCCTTAGTCTGGGAAAGATGAGCTTTGGGGCATCTACAAGATGAGGTAGGAATTTTATGGCTTTGCTTTTTCCTGAAGACGTTGATTCATTAAGATAATACTAGTTGATGTCAAAAGATTATTTCACTTCATTTTTGCCTAATAAGAATAAATGGATAAATCTAATATTTTCTAGATGAAAAGAATCAGGTTTTTTTTAAGCTAACATGAAAATAAAAACCCAATCTACAAAGACTTTTGCCTCTAACTGATTTTCTGAGACTTGGATTTATCTTGATGTTCGAGGGAGACAGCTTTCTAAATCTATCTTGTTCTTTCCTGTCTTCCTCCCCCCTCCAGTGGGAAACCAATTTTTCATTCAGCTATGATTACCATATTCTGCTCTTAATTAGGTGTGACATGATGAAGAGTTTATCAAATGTTAGATTCTTAAACTGCAATGGAAGAATAGTAGGTGAAGATCATATCGATCTATGTAGCTGTCTGTAACTGTCTCTAACTATCTCAGTCTGAAACTCAGTGCCTGAGAATAGTATTTCATGGTGAATCCCACATTAAGAAATTAAAACAGATATTCCATGTTATTTTGAAAGGAGGAGATCTTTAGGGTGAAAACCCAAAGGCGAGTAGTTAGTAATTTACACTTTTTTATTTCCCTCCCTTATACACACCCATTTCTGTTATTCAATATGCTTCAGTAGTTTTTTTTCTTAAGGTACAAAAAATAGGAAGGTATTAATCTCTCCACTACAACTGCCAACCTAACTACCAGCTATGGCTCCCCATGGGTTTCTCTCCTCTCTAGTCTAGCTTTCAGCACTTCAGGTACAGTTTTCCTAGCTTTGTCCCAATTTCCAAGGACATTTTCCTATATTCTTCCCTCAGTTCACCCCTGTTAGAGACATGTCCAGCTGTCACCAGGTCCTGAGGTGTCCCCATATTCCCCTCACGTTGGATATTAGAAATGTGACCCACCTAAGGCTTTGGCACCTCTCCCAGGTCTTGCTACCCGAGTAGGTGGAGCCTACTGAGGGCAAGCAATGGAAAGAGAATGAAGGTGCCCCAGTAATAAAAGTGCTTGTGATTTGCTTTCATTAGCTAAACATACATGTTACTCCTCTTCGAATGCAATGAAGAATGTTTCAAATTTGGCAGGGAGGGAGATTCCCTTCCTCATATTTTCTGTGAGACCAGGAGAGCCACTTATGCAGGACTTTGCTGTTTCTTTAGACTTTCCATGTTTTCTGGCCATACACACTAGCTCACTGGCAATGGCTGTTCTGCTGGGAGGTCATGCCAGTGCTCACCCTCCCCATAGCTGTTTCCCATTATTTCGCTGCTTCTGGGGAATAAAATGTGCTCAGAGCTTTTGTGCATCTCCAGGGGATCCAATCTTCCTCCTGTACCCCATTGCATGGGAAGGGCCCATGCCTGAGGTGTCTGCACAAGCCTGGCTTGCATCCCTGCCTCGCAGAGTTCCTCGGTCCAGGTCAGAGTTACACAAGCTTGCCTTGCCTGCATGCAGCTGTTTTTTCAGAAAAATCTGAATCTACCAGCCTTTGTCTGCAAGGCTTGGGAGCTGCAGGCATCCCATCACTTTTGACGAGTCAGCCAGTCGTTTATTCATTCCTGCCTTTCAGAGGGTAATGTCTAGGCGGTGTTTTCAAGTGGATGTGAGCTGTGTTTGCTCACTCACCAAGCTGACCTGTAGCATGCAGATACAGATGATGGCATTCCTGCTCCAGTCGAAGAGCTGGGTCATGGTCATCATGGAAATGTTTGGCTCCTCTGTGTCATCCTCAGCCTCTTTCTTTGGTTACTCTGCTCAATTTGGGGCATGATCAGAGGCCACCCTGTTGCCCTCCTGATCAAGCACCTTTCAGCCCAAAGGAGAGGCAGTGCTCTGCAGCCTGGGCACTCAGCTGGAGCATGCTGACAGTCAGCACTGTCACCTGGACTTGAAAGTTGTTTTCAGAGGTCTGGCTCGATTCCTTTTGTTCTTCTTACACAAAGGCTCTGCAACCAGGGTGAAGTCTTTAACAGTCTGAGTCCATTACCCACATCTGTGTGCAGTTCTGTGTTGGTACCAGTGTCTACCCAGAATGATCTCAGTGGCTTTCATGAGCCTCGGGTGCACATTTTATCTTCACAATTACAGTCAGGTCTTTTCAGAATTCCTCGTGCTTAGACTTTGGGCCTGGGCCATCTTTGAATTCAAACTGCCACAAGGTTTTACCTATTTCTCTCCATGTTCTTCATATTAACATGACCTTGTGGGCATACATTAACTTCTGGAGGCATCACTATGTTCTTTTAAAACTAGAAAATTTGCAAATACTGTATGCTGAATAATGATGTCTTTTATGCTACACTACTAGGAAGTTTAAACTTGCCTGAAATGATTTAAACCTTTGATACGTTGTTACTCTAGAAAGAGAAAGAAACTGGTAGTCATTCATCATTTAGCCTAATCCTCTTACGTATGTTTTTTTCCATTTAACAATTGGATGGCACAGTAGAAAAAAAAGTTACTAAAATGTTCACGCCTTTTAAATCACTGCTGTTCCAAGTCATAAAACTCCTGCAAACTGTAATAAATTTCAGTTCCTCATAGTAAGTGCCACTGAATAGAGCACAGAGTTAAAAATGCAAAATAAGCAACTATTCACCTAGCTAATAGTATGGAAATTTTGCCTTTAAAAGTGATAGTATAAGAAGCACTCATTTGCACCGATCCATACTAAAATGTTTTATTTTCTTTATTTTTTCCCCTCACTAACCTTCAACAATCTTTTGATACCCTAAAAGCCTGAAATGCATTTTACCTTTTTAATATTACATAACAAGTGCATTCTAAAGGTTAGAAATCATTATTTTATGATTTTATTATCATAATCTGTCTGATTTCACAATGTATATCCATATCAGAAAATACCTCCACCTAAGCTTTGCAGTATTCTTCAGCTGTGCCTTTTGCATGAGGTGTCAGAAGAACAGGTTAGTCTTTTGTGAAGAGCTTCTTACCAACCCATGAGAAAGTCTATCTGCTTTTCTTTGAAAGAGCAAGTCTTATAACAGCAACAACTGAGATCTTGAATTACTTGATGATCAGTCTACTTAATTTCTGACCTGCATAGAGCTATTGAAGGAGAGGCAGAAAATTTGAAGGCAAATTTCAGAAATAATGAATACTGGAAGCTTTAGAGGGGGTGGGAAAAGTATTATATACACATTCTCTAGGAAGAGGCAGTCTAAAATGCTTATTCCTTTTGGTGGGCACACCTGAGCATGGCAAAGGAGCACAAAGGAGGTTTCCTTCAAAACTCATGTGCAATCAGACCTATAGCCAGGATGTGATGCCTAAGATTCAGATGGAAGGCAATACCAGGAAGATGTTGGTGTGTTTGATAGCAAGGGAAGCCAAACTGCCTTCAGCCTATCATCAACATCATGAAATCTTCAGGAATGAGAAATGCTGTTTCTTTCAACACTATTTTGGTGGACAGAAAATTACTCTGGAAGTAAACAAAGCCTATGTGTTGTCTAAAATGTATCTTAACGCTATATCTCTTTATTCATGTGGCCTGTGGCTGCTGCAGAACTTTAATGAGGAAATGTCATCTTAAATCTGGTTTTCTTCTCCCTCTTGATGTTATTTTTCCTTTCTTCTAAAACAGCAAAAGCATCTGGGTCTCAGAAGTGCCCTGTCAGAAGAAGAAGCTGCAAAGCCATAAATAAAATACAGAGGAAAGTGGTTGGTGAGGCCAATTACCTTAACTCTTTTGCCATTGAGAAGAATCTTTGAGGACTACATGTGTAGTTGTGATTTTGTTCTTAACAGATATTAATATCTGAGGACCTAGCCTGGTGTGCCATACAATCTGAAGCTAAGGCTGTGATCTCTTCAGGGGATGGATATATTCAGGACCTTTTCTGTTTATGTGCATTGTTTTGTTCAGTTGAGAGCTGCAGGCCTCAGCTGTGTTTAAGCAGAGGTGGGGTATATCCCACTGTGTGCTCAGGAGTCCTGCTGCCCAGCCTCTCTGAGCAGGGATGGAGAAGCTCTATCCCACCTGCCTGTCTGGGCTTCCCCTTCCCCAGCCCCTCACCTTAGGGGCCAGGACAGGGAGAGGAAAGTAGAGTGTGGTGCTGCTGAAAATAGGATTTCAGATCATTCCTGAAATCACAGTTCAAATACAGTTTTTGAAAATATGAACATCCCTTAGATCATCTCATTGCAATCAATTTAGAAGGAGTACGAAAATCAGGATGCATTAAAATGTTATTTTTAAAATTTACTCTCGACAAAAATTCCAGAGGCAGGTGCGACTATGACAAGCATGAGACTTTCCTCTAATTAGCAGAGTAATTAGGGATTTGGGACTTATGAAAGTCATATAAAATAAAAACATACAAGAATATTAATTAATGCTAAATTAATTGAGACATTTTTGAAGGATACAAATGAGTCTTGTTGATATACCTAGCAGAGATCAAGCTGTCCATTTAAAGCATATGGAAATGGTCAAAATGCATGACTTTGGAGATGTGACCACTCTGCTTTTCATGTGACCCAATTTCCACAGCCTTTGCCTACAAAAGCTATGGGTTGCTAGCATGACCTTCTGCAGAATGAGGCAAGGGGAACTCTGACTATTCTAAAATTAAAGAGGTTAGAAAATGTATGAATAAAAGTGATAGAAACATTTTGAGCACAGTTCCTCAGGCTAAGTGTCCGATTCTGTTTGCTCCTTACTCTGTCACATTATTATTTTGTATTTAATGAAAGTGCATTGTATTAAGATATATAATGCAATGTGTAATTCTTCATGGAAAAAAACAAACAGGAACCAATCTGAAATAGTTTGCATACTTTTTGGGAATGCTTTATTTTCATTCCTTAAAAGTGTTTTGCATTTTTTCCTCTTGGGCAGAACACTGTTTTGACTGCAAAACTGCTAAACGTTTATCAGTAATAAAATAAACGTCATATGTGATTGTATGCATTTATCTTAGAGTAAAGGGATAAAATTCTGCATTTTTGGCAAACAAGTTCCCGTTTCCTGCCTGTCTTCTGAATTTATTCTGAATTTCCAATCTACAGCTCAACAGGTGCTGTTAGTGCTATTCAACATGTGGTACTGAGGGCAGATTCATGCATGCTCTCCTATCCAACCTGCTCCAGCTGCTCTTCACAATAACAAAACAACCTCCCCCCCAGACTCATTGCCCTGTTGTTCCTCGCCCCTCAAGCTTATTAAAAGTGTTCTTCAATACTTGCTCATCAAATCCCACTGACTCCAACTGGCACTTTCTGTGTATGCAAAGAATTTGAGGTCATAACTGAGAGCTGTAGCATCCTGAAACAATATCAGCAGAATAATTGCTGAGGGAACACACACCGTTAAAATTTTTATAGAATGACAACAAATTTTCCAAATTGGCCCAAATCATTCATTTTTAATGGGAGGATAAGGACAGGACTTTTGTAGCTTAATGATTATGGTTATATAAAGAATTAGAATTGCAAAGGTTCCCTCTCATCCTTTCAAAGCTCTGTGTCATTTCAATTGTGCCCCTTTTCTGTATATTTCTTCACTTTGAAAGAAAAGGAGACTTCATTGAAAGTCAACACTTTCCAGTTTCTTAACATTGAAATGTGGAAAGGCAAAATTCAGAATGCTTTTGTTCTGCCTGATGTAGTTCAGAAGTTGAGAGTGCATCAGACAGCACTGTCAGAAATCCAAGGAACATTGCAAAAATACAAACAGACATTGTTTGCAATATTTCCAGTGACCTTCTGATGTGTATAGTAATGTGAAAATCTTACACAGTTGTGGGTTTACTCCCTGGAGAATATTTGGTCAATAGTGCCATTCAGGTAGGAGCTATATAAGAATGCCTAGAATTTTTTTTTCTTAAGACATGGGATGAATTAGACTTCTTTTAATACCTGTAGTATTGGTGAGAATCAGTGTTCATAAAGTCTTTTGCAAGATAAATTATTTTATGGCTCTTTGTGAATTTCCAAAATTTTGCATGGCCTGGATAATATGGAAAAAACTCCACTTAAACAAAAACCTACCCAAGACAGAAATTCTGCTTTTTGCACATAACATACGGCAGGGAGAAATACTGAGAACAAGGTATCACTGTCAGGCACTTCATAAGTAATCCTTGGAATCTCATGTGTTTGTGTGCAATGTACTCAACTACTGGTAAGTTTTATTCCTGAGGATATATTAAAGACAAAGAAGGTAAGGGGAGTATTCCATATGGTCAAACCTTGCTAGAAGAAATTCCCACAGAATACAAATGTCTATATCTGATATAGCCATGCTACAGGACCTTGAGAATGAGTTGATGCCAAACAGCTCCAACCCTGGAGACACCAAGCAGATGTTGAGCAGCAATTTCTCTTCGTGGGTATAACAGCCAGTTCACCCCTGTGCAGCCCCATGTGTGACCAAAGGGAACTTGGGGGAGGTAAAAATGACTTTTCCAACCCATTTGTGTTTCTGCAGGATGATGGAAACACTGCCAGGCAGGTTGGTTCGTGTTGGCAGTCACGTGTATTGGGGAGATGGCACCAGCTGGGCACTGGCAGGGACAGTGAGTTGTGCTTTGGGCTGGAGCACTCCCATACTCACCTTGCCCACCCTAACATACAGGGTATAAATCCTGTGGGGAATGTAGCCCAGAATCCTTGTTCTGGTTCAGAGGTTCAAGCTCTGCCTTTTTGTGTGGGCTTTCCCTGCAAGAAATTTAGCAGATAACTTCAGTGAAAGTATTTGTATTCAAATGTAAATGAACTAAATGTGTGTATGAGCTGTGTGCATGCACATGCGTATGTGTGCAATCAAGATTATTCACAGCTTATTAAAGGTAATAGTTTCTTGCTTTTTAACTTGTAAGAGTCATCAAATCATGGGTGTGGTTTCTATAAGAACTAAGTGACCAATCACATTAATAGTCTTTGGGGACACCTTTAGAGCACAGCATAGCTGGAGATGTATTTATGCAGAATATTCCAGCCACGTCTGCAAATCAAAACCACATTTGCAAAATCTGAAGTGAGAATAATTCACTATTTGAAAAATGAGCTAAATCTCTAAGATTGTTTATTCGAAACTTGAAATTAAGTGTGCTGTAGATGATATTCATTTAACATGGATGAAATTATTGATTTAAATATCAAGGAAAAAAGTAAAGTCAGATAAACTGCTTTGTTGCTCTGGAGTAGAGGAAGGTGATTTTCTATTTAAAGATGTGCTATAGTCTTCACTAGGTGCTCTGTTACTTTTGCTTTTGGATCATTATTTTACAGGTGGGACAACAGATTTTCACAACAAAGCTGTGAAACAAAACTTATGTGAACCAGGGAGCAGCCTGCCTCTGGCATGGGGAGATCTGGGAGCCCCAGGCTGATGCCCACAGAGAGGGCACATATCTAGAAAGGTCTCTGCAGCCTCTCTCCTTATCCATCAGCAACCTCTGTAAGGAGCACCGTGACTAAAATCTTTTGCACTTAGAAAGGCACTGTGGGTCACCAATGACATGACTGCATGGCTGCCTGCCAGATCCAGCACATCTATTACTTCAGTCATATTTTTATGATTCCACTGAATTTCAAAGGGACTTTTCTTTTTTTGGGTGTTTGCTCTGTCGAAATTGAGACACCACGAGCAAAGGGTAGCACATGAAAACCATGGTCTTAAAATCAGACAGCAAGAATTGCTTCCAGCCGGTTGTGGAAATTCTCAACCCTGCTACTCTGTTTTCCTTCCAGGCACAGGTACTTACTGACCCCAAAGGCAGTGCCAGAAATCACAAGTCCATATTCCCATGTAATTGCCAAATGTTTCCCATTGTGAACTACCTTTTCATTTCAATGAGAATTATATGACTAAATCCTGAGCTGTTGCATTTCTATCATGATGTTTTCATATCTTTTAAATGTTGCCAGGTTGGTAAAATCTGAGGTTGGTGGGACAAGCAAATGCCTTTAAAAGGTGAAACATGTTTTTGGAGAAACAGTATGGTAAGTCAGACTTCTCTACAGTGGGTTCTATAGTACAATTGCTCACTTCATGTTTCTGTAGGAGTTCCAGGGATTTAAAACCAAATTTAATTTAAGCTTGGCACCAATGAACTCCAGTACCAGACATCATACAAGTAGTAATCATGAAAACAAATAAAGCTCTATGGTTAAATCAAGATTGAATAATAAATTTAAGAGACATAAATTTGTACCGACTGCTATTTATATGCATTTCCTTGGGTAGGTGCCTGAGATATATTAATGGGCGATTGTTAGAATCAGAGAGTCTGGAAACTTTTCTGATCTTCAAAATAAAAACAGCAACAAAATTGATCAGAAAACAAAACTAAACAACAACAAAAAAGTTAATTCATACATTGAGAAAGGGAAAGAAATAAGTAGTACATTGTTTGTGAAGTTCCAGTGCAAACAGGTCAGCTTTTCTTTCTCTCCCAGCACTCCCTTCTCCCTTTCACTTCTGAGTGACTTGAAAGGCCTGTTTACGACCACTGCATTGATTTCCTTTCCTCTGACTCATTGCAATCTGGCTCCAACCCTCCCCATTCAAACTAATTCACCAAGGTCTCAAATGACCTCTTTCTGGCTAACACGGGGAATCTCTGTGTCCTCTTTGACCTTCCTGTCTAATCTGATACCCTTGATCACTTTTTTCCAGGCATGGCTTTTGTGGCAGTACCCCCTTGTGGCTTTCCATCAACCTTCCTTATTGCTCTTTCAGCATCTTTTACAGCAGCTCCTTCTCCCTTCTTCATGAGACTCTCTCAAAGCCACTATAGACTCTGTTTTCTAATTGTATACCTTTTTCTCTTGTTTTCTGCTGTAATTCCCAGGCTGAACATTTTAACCTCTCTGTCCTGTCTGTTTCTGTTCCATTCTATCAGTTGAATTGACAGTTTAGTGTATTCAGGATGATTCCCTGTCAGCTGAAGCAAAAAAGGATCACAGGTAAGTTTTTAATTTGAACCTGCCACTCTTCCTCCTCTGCTTATTACTGTTGACAACTTCAACATTCCCCTTCAGCTCTCCAACTCAGGATCAGTTTTGTCATTATCTTGCACGTTCCCGTGTGTTTAGATAATAATGGCAGACTTGCTGCAAGACCTATGGGAATTAGGGAAGTCTTTCCTGCACAGCCACAAATGTTTAGGCAAAGCTCAAAACAGCATCTTTTCCCTTTCCATCTTTTAAAAGCCCTAGCCAGCATTTTCCTCCAAGATCCGTAACTTGGCCACTGATGCAGCACTATTTTCTTCTCTGGATGATGCTCTTGAGGTATCTAATACTTCTCAAAAGCATGTCTCTGATAGTTCCTTATCATTTCTCTTCAGGGTTGCTCAGGGTTATTCCCTGACAGCTGATGGACCAGTTGATCAATGGGCATAGTGACAGCTCAAATCAGTTGAGGTGAATTTCTGGTTCTTGTCTTCCATTGTAACATCTTGTCATCCATTGTAACATGGGATTCCACTTTTCTGTGCCCTTTGCTCTGTCAGAAGTGTTGGGCTGGATGTCCCATCAGTATCTTTCACAGGTTGGCCTTGCCAGAATGCCAGAATCACAGAATGCCAGTTGTTGCATTCCCTTCTACAAAGAAACTTCCTCAATCCCCTCTGCTCTCATCAGACGAAGAATTATTATGGAGGAAGGAAGTCTGCAAAAGAATCTTCTGCTGAAGAATTCACTGTGAGCCTTTTGGGCCAGACAACTTTATATAGCTGATAATCATACAAAAAAAAGGATGTCTCTGATCTCTTCTGGTCAGGCTTTAACCTAGATGCAGACCTCAACAACTACACTAATTTTACTTTGAAGTACCTAAAAAGACTTTCAAGACAAATGCTTCTCAGACAATTTTGGCTTGCATTTGCAGCAGGGGAAGGCCAAGTGAAGAGTCTTTCTTCAAACAACTGGGTGCAAATAAATCACTGGATATTTAAAAGAGCAGTCCTTAGGATCAACGTCATTAGTGCCTTTTTGTAAGAAAGTTCAGTTCATGGTGACTTTCCCTCTTGTCAACACGCACACACTGTTTTTGCTTGTGGTTACCCACACTTTATGAATTTTTGTTTCCAAAAGGTGCCCACTGAATTCCCATGGAGAAATTAATCAGCTGCACTATGATCTCATTTCCCTTGGCATGCCACAGCACCAGACGCATCATGTTTTCATTGCTGCAACCTAATTCCCCAAAGCACAGCAGCTGAGAGATGCTGCCAGGAAAAATGTGACAACTATAGCATAATTTACCAAAACCAGCAGTGACACACGGGTATTGAAATATGCCACCTAGGTTAACTGATACCACAGAGCCCTGTTCTAAGGGAAACTCCTTTTGAATGACAAACTCCTATATGAATGACAGGAGTTTGATTTTGTTGTGTTGGTTATTTTTTTGTGCTTGTAATTTGCTCTAAGTTTTGTTACAGTTTAACCTCTTCCAGAAATCTGTATGGATACACTAGAGACAGGAGAAAAATAAATGGATGGATGAAATTGCTCACAGATCCTAAAATGCGTTTTCATAAATATTCCCAAGATGGAGACATATTTGTATTAAAGACTTCAGAGACATACACTGAAAGACCCAATATATCTCAGGAGTGCTTTGTTTAAACCAGAAATGGTTTATCGTTCTGTGCTTGCATTAAGAAAAATCAGCAATTTACAAGTAGAAGAGAAAAAAATTTAGTTCAAAAGAGGAAAATTGAAAACAAATAACAATCCCGTATTATAACTATACCAAACATTGAAAAAATGAGACATTAAAAAAGAATTTAAATATATTGAAGGCTGGACTTATGTTTTTTTATTATGTGTTAGTACAGCCCCAGTCTCAAAAATAAAATCTAGTATAAGAAATAAAAAATAAAAAAATGAATCTGCAGATGCATACAGATATTTAGATAACAATAGGGAAAAAGCAAGAAGTAGTCTTTAATCTTCTTTTTTTTTGTCATAATTCTCAATTTTACTTCATGCTTTCTGCTTTTCTAGTATATGTAGACAGAAAATTAGAACATCTTATGAAATTTGGAATGGTATGGCATTGGCATAATCCTCTCTTGCAGGAGATAAGCATAGTGTGAGAGCATTTTCTGGGCTGTAGTGCATAAGAGCAGTCCCAGGGATCCGTGGGACATTGCTTCCCTCTTTGTGGTCAGCCTGCAAGCTGAGGCTTGTAATGGGCATTTTCCTGTGCCCCAGGTTAGTAGCAGCAATCAATTCAGAGAAGTAAAAAGTAGGCAAGAATAAGAAAGAGAGACAGCTGAAAACAGCAATGGCAATTAGCTGGCATCCCATCTGCTGCCTTTTGCCCACTGGACAAAAGCAGAATGGCTTCCCAGGTAATGATTTCCCAGGAAAAAAAAGCAGTAGGTTACTGTTGCTTCAAAAAGTGCTAACAGGGGTGAAAAGAAAAAAAAACTACTAGAGTTACTCTCTTTTATGGTATAGTGTATTGAACAGATTTCTCTTTGAATCAGTAAACCACATGTATTCTCTACATGGACTTCCTTGGTTTTGCTTATGCAACCCCTACAGCTCTTTCATGACAAATGAACAAAAATTGTTCATGACAGCATCATAACTTTCAAGACTGATTACTCTTAACAAATTTAGAAAAGGCAAAAAATCACCGCACTGAAAAGTTTTGTCTGGTAAAGGACATTAATATCCAGCTGATCCACAGCATGGCTTCACCTCTGCTACACTAGCTGCCTTTGAAAATCTTCTTGCATGGAAAGATCCCACATTTGTTTTCAGAGCCCTGAAGCATGCAGGGCATCCAGAGGTACTTCCAGTGCACCCAAAGGATGGGCTGATTCTGAATGCCCCTGACCTTAACCCTTCAGCCCTGGTAGCCTGTGGGAGTTACCAAGCAGCAAAGGAGATGAGCATGAACTGAACCTCTCCTATGTTTGTCATCACCCTGGAAAGGGGTAATGCTGCACAGCAGGAGCTCCTGGGTAAGTACAGGCAAGCATGAAGATTCAGAACTCACGATTTCAAATTCTAACTTTCCCTTCTTATGTGTTCTAGGTCTCTCTGTCCTCCTCCTATGCATTTTATCAGCTCTTCTGGGCTGCCACAAGCTTCTAGCAAGAATGAGGAGAAAATGGTAAGTGGGAACATTTATACAGTTGCTCAGGTTGGGAAAACATTGGGTTAACAGGAAGTAGCTGGAAAAAGTGGAGACTGGTAAAGGAGAGAATGAAGAGGAGAGGAAAAACTGTCTGAGGGATGACTTTTTGGAACTCTACCTATCTTTCTCCTGAACCTTCGTCCTCCACACGGGAGGAGGGTAAAGTACTAAGTCTGTATGAGATGTGAAACTGAAAGTTGTTGTAAATGCAGAAATAAATTAGAAAAATGAGAAAACAGTTTTTCTCTACTGAACTTGCAACCTTTAAACTTCTCTATAAGTTGCAGCTCAATAATAGTTACTGTGGAACAGCCTTGCATAATAAAATCCAAAAGTATCATGATGAATTCACCATTATTATTCATAGAGCTGTCATGAACAGTCTGCTTACTCTACACAATTCACCAAAGAAATACTGGTTTGCCACAGATTGAACACTGCATTTTAAAACAGCAGTGTCATTCAGTGCCCTTTCAACCATGCTGTACATACATACATAGCAGGGAACTCTCAAATTACACTGTTTAGAAAGGTAGTCAAGAGAGTGAAAGAGACCAACAGCCTAAATTTTCTTAAGACTGTACTTTTTCCTACATTAGAAAAAAATCAGTAGAGATGTTTGTGTCCACTGAATATGTGATCATTGCTCTGGAATCACTTTTTTTTTTTTTTTTGCTACTCAGTCTTGTTAGGAGGAAACATGGGGTTCCTGGAGAACCATTTTTCATTGTAAAAACATGGATTCACTGAAGCCACTTTGCAAGAATGGACCATGTTAGACACATAAGACCTTTCCTTTTCCCTAGGAAAGTATGACCATGGCAGGGTTGTATGACTGGGGTCTGCTCCAGGGGATGTACTCATTCCTTGAAGGAAGAATGTCAGAGTCCTGATGAATACAAGGTGCCCTGGGAGACTAACACCCACAACATCTCCCTGCCCCAGGCATTGGGCTGCTCATTTGAAAATATTCCTGTTCAATTCCTCCACAGCTGAGGAAACAGCTGAGTGTGACAAAATACCCACTCTAATTCCCCTTCTGCTGCAAAAGGGATTACACTAACTCAGGAGTCAGTATGTCTCTGCACCACTTAAATGACAACCAGCTTCCTGTTGTAAATGGTTCTGTTGGTTAGAAACCTGGCATGTTTGAAACAACTGATTAAACGACTGTCTTCACTGGAAGCTCGATTGGCTCAGTGTAAACAAGTGGGGAATTCATACAAAAGAATTAAGAAAATAAGGATTGAAAACTTTTTACATTGAGGAGTTAGGTTCAATATTAGTAGTACATGGAGTCAAAAACATGAACCACTGTTCTTACAAACAAATAAGTGTTGTTCACAGGTTGTTTTCTATATGTTAATTTTGGAGAGCTTAAATACAACCAACTGTGTATTTTAAACCAATCAGCAGAGACCAAAGCCCGACCATACTAAACTGAAGGCCAGAAATTCAAGTTATGCCAGAGAAGGCTGATGAATTTCTAGGTACACATAAATATTTCCATCTCCTATGGAATTAATTCGAAAATTTTGCAATTGTGAAGCAATATTTGTGAATAAAATCATCTTTTCTGGAGAGTCCTTCAAAAAATGTGTTACTACTGTCTCATGGTTTTGCCTCAGTGTACTAAGTTAGGCAGAAACTGGAGTTTGGATTCAGTGGCACTGTTGCTCTTGGAAGAGAAATGAGTGCTGGGAGAAACATCTTTCTGCAGGGAAACCTGTTTATTCCTAAGTGGGGTATATTCATTGTGCTCCTGCATGGCCACAGAGCTGAAGAGTTAATCTCCCCTGTTTCCTGTGGAGAACAGCTGTCCTGAGTATTTCCTTGAGTCAGACTTTGCCTCTCTTATTTTCCATACAAATTTTCTGTTTTCTCTTCTGTACAGCAAGGTCATGTCAGTTGAACACTTGGGAATTCACCTCTCCATCATACAAGCATTTTTTAAAATACATAATGTACTGTTTGTATGTGTTTGCAAGTTAATTATTTTGACAGGCAATGCTTGTCATTTATAAGACTAGTTCCTGTACACTGCTTACCTATAACCAGATATATTTATTATTCCACCTGTCCCACTCCCCCCAGTTTTAGTATCATTGCAAGATGATTCCAGTGAACATAATTATTTTCATGCCCTCAAGACAGGGGTCTTCTTACCCTAATTAATTTACAGATACAGCATGAAATGGTTTTCAAAATCAAGATGGGAAATGTGCAAAAAAAAGAATTATTATAGCCATTTTAGCACAGCCACAGAGGGTATAGCTAGAAAGATTTTTGGCAGGTTCATACACACTTAGACTGAAATATAAATTACCCAGAGCCAGTTGTGATGGTATTGCCTGTAGGAATCAAGTTGGACTAAAAGCTACCACACAGCTTTTGTGTTTTTCTCCTTGGAAAACCAGCTGGTTCACTCCAAATTAGTCAGAATGGGAAACATCTGAGGATGTACGACTGATTTGGGATCCTAGAGTCATCTATGTAGCTGCAACCATGACAATATGGCTGTAACTGGAGGCCAATTAACTTGCAGAGATCTTTAACTGCAAAACTCAAATATATTTTGAGTCTGTATTCAAAACACACTTGCATGGATTGGTAATGAATGGATCAGCTTCACTGTGCCTCAATATAAAATGTACTGGGTTACTATCTCATTTTTGATGAATTCAAAAATTGTGCAGAATATGCTAAAATATTGAAACTTTTCTCTCTAAGAATTCATAAGTCATTCTCTCTGAATCATATCAATGATACTTCACAGTAAATATTTGTATTACTGCACACAGAAATAATATATACTCATAACTGAAAGCCAGAGCAGAACTCAAATATGAGGCATGAAAAACAAACAATAGTAACTGAGAGATGGGAGAGAATGATAGTTACTGATGTTTATGAGTGTTTTCTACCAAAGATGACTGGATCTGACCATGCAACTGTCCTGCAAACGATGGAGCTAATTACAGCATATATCCCAGGGTCTTTCCCAATGGACTAGATACCCTTGGAACATAGGAAGAAAGAAATTAAATACATGGGTGAGCACAAGAAGGTGACTGGCAGCACAAGGAGCTGTATATGTTGTACAGTAGGTGTCAACGAAACAATAGATCAGATTTCAGCTGCAGATTTCATCGTGACAAAAGCTGAGGTAAAAAAACATTACTGCCTTGTGCCTGGGCTCCTAAGCAGGGTCTGGGGAGGAGGTGGTGAATGGTGCAGCCTGTCCTCCCTCCACCCAGGGCACTGCAGGGGGAAAGGAGAGAGGGAAGCTGAGCTGTCTGCCTCTGACTTCAGCCACAGACAGCAAGAGAAAAGAGAAAGCATCCTCCTGCCATACCATGCATGAAAAAGCAAGAGTGGATCTGGTTCTCATGCTTTAAATATTTTGTGCCTAAAGCTATGAAGTGCTTCTCAACAGCTGTCCTTTCTTTTTGCAGCTCCTCCACTGGCTAAGTTTTTAAAGGTGTTTAAATACATAATTTAGCACCTAGATATCCAGATCTCTTCCATGTCTTCCATTCTTCAACTATAAAGCAAAGATGCTGATAATACTGGGTTTTTTACCATTTCTGCCTTTCTTATTTATACAATTACAACACTTTCCAAAGATCCTCCCTCTTGTTAGGTGCATAGAGAGAAAGAAATATGACGTGTTTGTTCCCAGTCTTGTTTAGGAACTACAGGCATTGTCGTGACAGAAATAATAACAAACTTAAGAGGAAGTAAAACAGGACATTCACAAGAGAAGATTTAAATCAGAAATAAGAAAGTTTGGGGGCTTGACTGTAAAAAGCCTGACTTATAATTATGTAAAAGAAATTTCAACTTGGAATATTAAAAATATAGAAAGTGAGTGGACACTGTTGCAAATATGAAATTGTTTTTCTGGTAAAATATGGATAAAAATGTTAGCAAATGTGTAAAACAAAGAAAAGTAGAAGGGAGATACAACAAATGATTGGTGTCCTACAAGGCTTTTAAAGAGAACACTATTCAAAGAATTAACACACAAGAAGAAACATGTGCAGAAATGCATATTCAGCAGATTTTCTTTTTTTATTTTATTCACTGTTTGGTCAGTTGAAGGCCTGGAGGCAATAAATTCCTCTTGCACAGAATTCAACAGTGATAAATAGTTTGGAAATCACTGAACTGCTCCTTGTGCTTGAGGCATTTGCATTTCAATGTTTTAAGTTTCCAGCACAGTCGATTTGCTCTGTGCTGGAAAGCAGGTGAGGACATCATGAGGACATTTTCTATGAAAGTAGGTGAAAGCTGTTTCCCTGAGAATTATGCAGCCATCAGTACTTTTACTAATCCTTATTGCATTTTCCTCATTATCATATTTTTCAATTTATAACATCGTCTAGAAGAATATGATGTAAGACAACCTGCTAATAACTTTGCTACACATCTGTCTTCATAAAATACCTATAAAAATGTGAAAGCTTTTTTTTTGTGGGATTGATTACAAAGAGGGTTTTATGAATAAATTTCTTTTCAAAAGTAGGAAGTGCTTTAAATTCAGCACATTTTTTCAGATTCAGATAGGATACTAAGAAGTTATGTACCATAGGAAATAAGTGGTATGGGTAATGCAATAGACCATTAAAATAAAGCATAAACAAATCGAATATTTACCATGTAGCTGGCAATACATCATAGCATTGCAGTTTATGGAGTTTTTATATTAGCTGCTGTGCCACAGCAACAGTAACAATAAGGGATAAAATGGCACAGGATAGACTCTTGGATACTCTGTTGTCGTAGTCAGATTTTAAAAATATCTAATTTGGTAGGAGTCTGTCTCCTTCAAAAGAATGATTGTTGCACTAGTGGTGAACCAATAGGTGGTAGCAGGGCAGGCAGCCTTGTGAATTAAGAAAATGGAAATAAGTGCGTAAGGGGAAAGTGGGAGCTGTTCCTAAGTGTACCTGGCATATGAAGAAAGAACTAACAATTTGGCAAGGTGCTCATCCACTAGAAGACATACCATGAAAATGGCCCATAATACAATCTGGTGGTGCTTGCTTTTTTGTGTGTGGGGGGGGTGGCTTTTGATTTTATTTTTTTTTTTTGCTGTTTTTTGTTTGTTTTTAAGCTGAAAACATTCTATTATGTTAAAAAAAACGAGTACTCAAAGTATGAAATGAATGAAATTTTAATCTTTCCTGTTTACGCATATGAATTATGATCAAGTCTTAAACATGATTGGAAGAGGTAGTCGGCTGTCTTTCAACTCACTTAATCAGGCTGAATATTCAGGTATTATGAAAAAAGGTGATCAGAAAGTCAGTATTAAACGTAATATTCGCTTAGAAATGCTGAGGAATTGTGGGAACAGCTTCCCTTCGTGTAATGAAACAGAAACTAAAAGCCATGAAATATGTAATTTAAGGACTGCAACACTTAAAACACTGAGAGTGTTTCATATAATTCAACAAGAGTCAGATCAAGATAAGCAAAAGAGGCACTGATCAAATGAAAAAACCAAGGGGGCTGTGAGGCAATTATTAACATAAATTTAAAGACTACAATATTATGCACAGGAAAGCCGTTGGTGAGACAAGCTTATTGCTGGCATTTCTTACCTTTTAACTGCTTGATTTGGCATTCTTAACAGCAGTCTTTAACATCTTTTTTAATGAACTCTACCCATGCTTCTGGGCATGATGGTAGGCAGCAGTTCTATATGGTACAAAATTATTTCATCCACAGAGCCACTAGCAGAGAACAGCATATTAAAAGTGTAATTCATTTACTGAAAACTTCTTGGTGATTTTTTTTTGTTTTGTTTGCTTGTTTGTTTGTTTTTGCCACATCTGGTCTCCAGATGAGCTTCTCAGCTCTGAGGCTCAAGGAAGTCTAACCTAGTAGCAAACATTAGCACTTGCTGTGTCCCCTGCTGAACACAATCTTTACTTCCTTGGGAGGCAGTGCCTGGACCATATTGCCCATAAGCATAGAAGCAATAAAAAAGTTGTTTAAGAGGCCATTTTGAAATCTCTCATGTCAGAGGGAATCATGTCATGTTAAAAATCAATCATGTCAAGACATTATGTGGTCCCATCCCAGCTCACTGTCAGGTCCATAGCCTGGGCATTCCTGTTTCCATGAGCCCTGAGTGCTTGGAAGGAAGAACTCTGGAGCTATTCTAAAACTGGAAGAGCACAAAGATATTTTTATTTTGACTACACTCTCTGCATTGGTTGTGCCCTCAGCTGGCCACCATAATACGAACTGAGGTCGATGTTACTGCATGTAGTTGTTTAAAACTCTATGGAAACATACCTACACAACTAATAAAAATTACAGCTTGAGAAATGGTTAAAAAAGCAAAGAAAAAAAACAAAGAAAAACTGATCTCATAACTAGCAGGGTTGTAGATGAAAAGAGTGGGTGGTAGAAACACAGCATAGCAATGCAATGCTACAAAACAATTGAGAAATCGCTTCCACTATCACTATATATGGAGGTTTCACCAAGAACCAAAGGACAGGAATGGAAGGTTTGGGAAGGCACTGGGACACTACAGTTCTTTTCTCCCTGATATTGAGGGCTTCTCAGGGAACTGCCAGAAAAAAAATGATGTTGTTGATGGTTTCAACTAATGCTTGATCTGCCTGGAAGGTGAGATTTACATTGTTGCCCTAATTCCCATGTGCCATCACTTGTTTACTACCTTACCCTTCCTATTTCTCTCTTTAATATAATCTTTTAAAAATAAGTAACTAAATTAATAGAATTCAGCTTAGCTACTCCAGAGTCCATCTTTTGCTGTCTTATGACCGTAAGCACTTCACTGCTCGTAGTAATGTTAAAAAAGCAATGTTAAACAATGGTGCACATTTACTGTATGCTAACATTGACTATAAGGCCATGCACTGTGAAATCACCCTTAAGTGGGGCTAAAACTGTCAGAAACCTGAGGGAAAAGCTTCATTCTCAATCCTGCACTTGTATTTTGGTTGTACTTTCTGCGAAGAATCTGCTTCAGACCTTAGAGTCATAAAACTTCTAGCTCATGACGTGTCATCAAAATTAATATAGAAATCTTTAATATAATTTAAGAAGAATGTCAAAGTTTTCTCTTGCTAAAAGGAAAAGAGAAAGGAATATCTATAAGTTGAAATTATCCTTGTGAAACTTCAGGTTGAAATACCAAGGACTAAACTATTTAAAGGACTTTACAACAGTGACTATGACATTGTACTGAACAGGCTGCCACCTCTTTGTAATGAAAGCCTCTCACATTGCTGAATTCTTTTATGTTTGGGTGGGGCATACTAGCATTTTTCTCTGTATGGAGACTTTGGGTCCAGAAACTAGAAAAAAAAAAAAAAGAAAGGCAAAATCCCTTCCCTGCAGAGGTGGGCGCAGAAGAGAAAACTTGTAGAATCCTACAAGGATGCTGCCAGCTTGACCTTTTCAGAAGATGCTCTAGTTTTGTTGCTCTCTTCATATACCCCAAAAGAAGCTCTCCCAGAACAAGGAAACACTAAAATCAAAGAACTTTACATCTGACAGCTGAGAGCATTGAGAGCTGGAGTGGGCAGGTGGGAGGCACAAGTCCCTGCTTCTGATAATATTATGGCACAGTAAGCCTGTAAGCTAAAAATATAAAATACATTTCCAGATCTTCCATTTGCAGTTAGGTTGGTCCAAGAGGATTTAACATCAGGATCATGAGTTTGCTTCTTCTTTTTTTATAATGGCTAAGTTTAATAAAGTCAGTGTTTTGCTAAAGCTGCTGAAGGGCATGTGGGAGGGACCGCCTGTTCTCTGAAAATATGAACATGCCTTCAGGTAACTATTTTCCTGCATAAACAGTTTGCCTCACCTGAGAAGAATGATTTAGAAAACACCTGCTGTGAGATGTAATTAGAGCACGAATATGTGCAAAACTATGAGTCTGCTGGGACCTCATGAGGAGCAGGAGGTGCTCAGTTCCTTTCCATGCCTGCAGAGGTTTAGGGTTCAAAAACATTCTCTGTGACTCAGATACTGCAGGTGATTATATTCACTAGGACTGTAAATAATTTTCCATAAAAAGTGGGTGGCAATGTGATTAGCACACACTGAGTAGGGAGAGAGGCATAAATTACTTAGAATCCCTTTTTTGCCTGAGTCATGTATGCTTAAAGCTACAACTGCAGCAAGGTTGAATGTGATCAAACAGAAGTTCCATTGTAAGGGCTTTGTGAAAAGTGTTTTAGAAAGTGTTTAAATTATTTCTGAGAGAGAATAATCTATTTGGCTACCTGAAGATGTAAAAATAAGTTATTTAATAAAGAGTTTAATTTACAAGTTTTTAACTAATCTACAGAGTCTCAGCTGAGCAAAGAAAAAAAGAAATATGTGAATATCACATTAATTGCATTAGCATTTCATTAAGATGAGCCTGAAGCCTCATAAGCAGTAAACCTGTGCTTGTAGTGAGCAGCAAATACATCAGTTCTTTAGTTGGAAAGGAATTTTATGCTTCTATTTATTCAGGAAATCTGCAAAGTGCTCAGTTGTCTAGGAGTCTCTTACAAGGCAATTGTTCGTAAATGCTGAAATAATATTAAATTTGAGGGAGTTCCTCAGTTATCAACAGAGTCCATGAAAAGGGTAATATTTGAAGTAGGTTTTGGATCAGGTGAGGATGAGCCATGGTATTTTAAATGAAATTTATTTTAGCAGTAGTCTATGTGTTTATAGTTCTAAATGAGCTATATTCAACTAACAGCAACATAATTTCTGCAAGACATAAAATAAGAGATAACTGCATTATTGGAGAGGTAACAACTAAACTAAGTCTTTTCTTAGATAAATGATTGTTCAACATAATCAGTGTCAACTGAAACTGACCTGAAGGAACAAACTAGTAGGATCTCCTTAGTACAGAGCTGCATTCAGTGCTTCATAATAAGGAACCAGAGGTATGTTTGAATTTTCTAAATGAGCTGTTTAATTTTAATCAGCCATGGGGGAAAATGTTTCAAAAATTAGAGCAGGAATTGGATACCTACCTAGGCTTCAGGCACTTCACCCTGCTTGTTCAGGAGCAGCTCTCTCTTTTACACCTTTACTTCTAGACCAGTTAATTAAGTGCAAGTTCAAGCTCAGATGTTTCTCCATCTTTCAACTATTGTAATGCATTCTAGCAGGCAGAAGTGTAGTTATCCCTGGGACAATTGACAGAGATAAGAAACACTTAAGCTCTCAAGCTGTGCAAAACACTTTTTTTTTTTTTTTTTTTTAAAGATACAGCCTAGGGACTATAGTTTTTCTTTCTTCATATAGGAAGGAGACTTCCTTCTTTTCCTGTCTTAGTCTTAACTGATATTTTCAGAAAAGCATTCCATTAGGATGAATCATTCCCACAGAAGGCCAGATTCTCACAGATTCTGAGCTGCTCTAAACCAGTGCAGCTCCAGTGAGGTTACTCTGGCTGCAGTGCAGATTGAACAGGTGAAGGGCCAGCTTCACTCTTCTGCCCTTCAAAGATCTCAGGCAGGTTCAACATCTGGCAGGAGCACTCTTTTGTCTGAAATAAAGCCAGGCCTCCACAACTGTGAGACTAATATTTTGGTCTTCCTGCCATTGAAATTACCTCCATGTGGTATTTCACATATGACAGACTGAAAATGATTTACAGATTGCCTAATTTCTTGACCACTTGCAATCACAGATACAGGAGCTATTTAATTTCTGTTTTATTCCTTCTACTCTTATCTCTGTCTAACACCTGCTAAGAAAATATATAGTATCACTTTTTATTTCTTTGCTTTCAGGGTCTTTCACTGCTTTATCTTGTCTATTTGTTGCAAATATTTTCATATTGGGGTTTCAACTCTTGAAATGAAATCTGATTGTGAGACGGTTTCTAAAAGAATTTATCTCATATTTTCTCTCTGGTTTGAAAAGAAGCACAAAAAGAAAACAAAATGCTTCCTATACATTTTTGGGTTTTTTTCTACTTTTCGTCTACTCAGCAGGTGAATCAAGAAATTTCTCAGCAAATTAGATATGGCTTGGCTCAGGAGATACATATATTTTGCAGCTTGTCCTTAGGAGCCCTTACTCCAATGACTAACTCCAGTTGGTATGGCAAAGGCACTCTCAGAACTACATTAGCAGGTAGCTGGAAGCATCTGAGTACTCCCAGCACAGAATCATAGACTATCCCGAGTTGGAAGGGACCCATAAGGGTCATCCAAGTCCAGCTCCTGGCCTGCAGAGGACACCCCAAGAGTCACACCATGTGCCTGACAGCATTGTCCAAGAGCTTCTTGAACTCTGTCAGGCTGGTGCTGTGACCACTTCCCTGGGGAGCTGTTCCAGTGCCCAACCACCCTCTGGGTGAAAAATCCTTCCCTAATAACCAACCTAAACCCACACTGACACAGCTTCAGGCCATTCCCTTGGGTCCTGTCACGGGCCACTGTTACAAACGGATTTAGGGTTTAGATAAGTCCTTGCCTTTAGCCCAGGCCTCTGGCAGCAGGCAGTAACTTTTTTTGAGGTGGCCAGCACCTCAATACCCACTCTCATTCCCATTTAATAATGGCTGATTCAGTATATTATAGAATGAATTATTTATTTAATAGACACAAAACTAAGAGACATAAGACTTAACACAGACTATATACTAGAGAGGAATAACGACAAAAATAAAAAAATAAATAAAAGGACTACTAGTAGGTTAACATACAGTGCACAGTAAAGTACCCATTTCAGTTACAGCTAGCATAGAAATAGTATAAGCTTAGGATTCAATGCATCTTACCGTCCAATTGTTGGTGTGGCACTCACCGAAATCCTTTTCCCTAATTCCTAGGAAACTAACCAGGTTTGCTCCAAAAGCTGGGAGAAGTTCCTCATGCCTTTAGGGTGTGTGTGTAGAGGCTTCTGCCTTTGAGAAATCTGTGTGTGCTTTTATAGTTTGTAAAACAGTGTCTCTTAGTGGAGAGTATTTCCTTTATCCCTTCCCACATCTTCTCTCCAGACTAAGATGTTGATTCTTAGCTGAGGCCTGAGTCCTTTTGGCACCAGAGAAGACCCCTTTTAGCCCTTAGGTTATCTCTTTATGCACCAGCTGTCTGTGGTAGAGGAAAGGGGTAGACATCCAGCCATAGTCAGCATAGAGCAGAGATCAGTGCCTGCCCCTCCTCTTCCTCTCCCAAGGAAGCTGCAACTGCAGTGAGGGCTCCCCTCAGTCTCCTCCAGGCTGAACAGACCCAGTGATCTCAGCTGTTCATCATATGGCTTCCCCTCAAGGCCCTTCATCATCCTTGTCCTCCTTTGGACACTGTCTAAGAGCTTTATGTCCTTCTTATGTTGTGGCACCCAAAGCTGCCCCCAGCACTCGAGATGAAGCTGTGTCCCAGCTCAGAGCAGAGCAGGACAATCCCCTCCCTTGCCCGGCTGTGATGCTGTGCCTGATGTCCCCCAGGACAGGGCTGGCCCTCCTGGCTGCCAGGGCACTGCTGGCTCAGGTTCACCCATCTGTCAATCAGAACCCTTGGGTCCCTTTCCATGGTGCTGCTTTCCAGCATCTCATTCCTCAGCCCGTCTATCCTGGGTTGTCCTGTCCCAGATGTAGAATCCAGACGTTGTCTTTGCTAAATTTCACACATTTGGTGATTGCCTAACTCTCTAATTTGTTGAGGTCTCTCTGCAGGAGTTCTCTGCCTTAGAGAGAGTCAACAGCTCCTCTTAATTAAGTATTGTCAGCAAACCTACTTTTGTACCCAAGAAAGTATAAGTCAGTCAATATGGGAAATGAGTCGTCTTTTCTTCCACAACAGCCACACGTGTGTTATCTAGCATAGTTGGCATGAAATAAATGCACAATTACTGAGGGAAGATCCTGCAGTTTTACACTTACCTTGTCCATTAAGTGCTTCTTCTTTGTGATCTAAATAAACCTGTTTTTAATTGCAGCTTTCCTCCCAATTAGTTCAATGTAGTTCTGGACATGACTGAGCTTAAGGAAACTTCTGTGTTCCATAGTCTATCTGAGATAGACCCAAACAAATCATCCTTCTGTGAGCATTGAGGTTGGAGAAGATGACCTGGACTGTTGTTTATTACTCTGTGAGCCTAGTTTTTCAGGTAATTTTTTTTTATTTTTTTTTATTTTTTTTATTTAAACAGGCACCTCTTTAGTATTTGAACAGTTAATCGATGGAGCCTTCATGTCTATGGGAAAGCTCTTGCCATAACCTCTCTGTTTAGAGCAGGGAATAGTAATTAGAATGATGAGAAAAAGTTTTTAAAAATGTGTAAAGTTCAAGTGAGCATTTCTTTTGTTTTTATTATTAACATGTGGAAAAGGAAAAGTTTTACCTGATATTCTACCTTATATTTTCAGCTCAGTTTGAAAAAGTTTAAATTGTCTTTTGGGCATAGTTAAAAAAAGAGATGCAAGGTGACACAAGGTCTGAGGTACTTCACCCATCCCAAAGCTAGGGGATCAGGCTTTTGTCTGATGGACTTTGCAGATGGAAAAAAAACCCCTCTCTGATAGTGTTAGAAAGTGTTCTATAGGGATAGACTTCCATTTAGCTTTAAATCATAAAATATTTTTCTGGATTATGGGCTAGAGCTCTCCTTGGGATGTGTGAACTCTTGGACCATACCATGACTCTCATAGCACTATACTGCCAAATTAATTGAATTGTCCTAAGAAGGGCAATATATAAAAGAAAAAATCTACTGTCTGGTGATACAAGTTTGTATTTATTCAGCTAAGGCAAAAACGTGAAAAGTAAATCCCCAGAAAGTAAATCCCCTACTTCTTTCTTCTCCTATCTGATTTTATCCAGTCTTCTAAATATATATGTACTTTTAAAGCACAGTTTTAAAGAACTATTCAGAAATCCAATTTAAGTTCATTTACAGGGTCAACACACCATTTTTTTGGTAGTGAATTAAATTGCTGAAAAGATTTTGCCAGCTTTTATCTGTGGTGGTGCAAGTTACCTCAGGCTAGTTCTCTGAATTTCCTCATATCCTTTGTTTACATCTGTCTATTTTAGTAGTGACCAACACATACTTTTCGTCCAAGGTCTTTACTGTGCTCCTGGCTGAAGAGTCACACACAAGTGCTCCAAGTTCTCTTCCTTTTGTAGCCCTAACTTCTCCCTCTTCTGCAACTATTGCAGCATTGGGATTCCCATTAATATGAGGATATTCTTCATGACCTGTCAGTGGATCAAAATTTTTATAGTCATATTATATATGAATCACTGATTGCAAGATAATGTTCTTTGTTACAGGAAGCACAGCAAAGGTGGGACCTGTCTGGAAGAAACATGTATCCTCAGATTCCTTATCTTGGTTCTTAAATGTGTAAGACATAAACAGATGTATAAATGACATTGGTGCTAAAGAGAATGAAAATATGGTAGGTCCTGAAGTGTAGCTATTGGAAAAAGCTCCTGACTGTGGTGATTACAAATTTTGTGCTAGCAAAGTATCATCCTGGATAATTTATAGCCCATGACAGTGAAAAATATTTGAGTTAAAACAGCAAGTGTCCATTGAAGCTGGTGGGCATCTTTCCGTTGGTTTCAGCAGACTTTGTCAATGATGTAAAAGTGGTTAAACGGATTTAGCTCAAATGTTCCAATAGTTACCCTCTGGATCTGAAAGCAGGGGGAACATTTTAGCCCAGAAAAAGGATTTTAAAAAAGCAGTTGAAAAAAAGTATGAAAAAATTATCTGCAGCAGAATTTTTCATGATTGAACAGATATACCAAGAGGAGGAGGAGGTGCTAACTCTCTCAAAAAGACTCACTACAAGCTCATATGACTGTGTCAATGTAACCCAAAGACAAACAATGAAAATAACTCATGCCTTAATTGTACAAAGATCTGTGTGATGGGTAAAGAAGGGTTAAGGACAGATAGCTTCAAGGATGCTAGAAGCTGATATTATTTCTTGCTAAGATTTTAGTATATATATCTATGTATCTATGTATATATATAGCTACCCTTTGTAGCTGGTGGCTGCATCTTCTGCTGTTGTCTTTGTAGACTTTCAATCAGTTTCCTGATTGAACTTAACAAAATTTGGATTAGACTCTCAGTTAATTGTCCTTGTGATTGTTCTTATGTGAAGAAGGTAGATATTTTGCTTTTGGGGTATCTATGACCATAAACATTCCTTATTAATATGTACACTTTAGGAGAGTTTTAAATTTACTTTAAGCAAACATTCAACAATGAAACAGAAAATACTACAGTGAACCTTCTGCAAATAATATAAAAACTGATTGATATGCCTTTCAAAAATATTAGGAGCATTTAATTAAGAACACAAAAATATTTTCCAACAAGCTACATGATACTCATGATTAAAGTATTTGCCTTTAATGATGGCTTTACCATACACACAAAAGCTACTGATTCAGTAAAATGTGATTCAATTTGAAAGCACTTATAAAATCATTCTCAAAATCAACAGGAGAAAAAAAATCTTTTCTTTTTCTTTCTTTCTTAAAATATTGCAGTCTTCCTCTCTCCACCCACCTCCCTCCATTCTGCCTTCCTCTCTCACTGTAGATTAATTTCCTCTCATCTGTTTTCTCTTCTATTTCCTTCTTGCTTTTTCTATTTTCTTCCTCTCACTTTTTCTCTTTCTTTTCTTTTCTTTTCTTTTCTTTTCTTTTCTTTTCTTTTCTTTTCTTTTCTTTTCTTTTCTTTTCTTTTCTTTTCTTTTCTTTTCTTTTCTTTTCTTTTCTTTTCTTTTTTCTTTTCTTTTCTTTTCTTTTCTTTTCTTTTCTTTTCTTTTCTTTTCTTTTCTTTTCTTTTCTTTTCTTTTCTTTTCTTTTCTTTTCTTTTCTTTTCTTTTCTTTTCTTTTCTTTTCTTTTCTTTTCTTTTCTTTTCTTTTCTTTTCTTTTCTTTTCTTTTCTTTTTCTTTCTTTTCACTTTTCCCTTCCCTTCCCTTCCCTTCCCTTCCCTTCCCTTCCCTTCCCTTCCCTTCCCTTCCCTTCCCTTCCCTTCCCTTCCCTTCCCTTCCCTTCCCCACAGCTTCTGAACTACCCTTTATCAAATCTTTAAAATGTTCATGCAAGAAAAACTACATACAGTATCATATAATTTTTTTAATCTCTCCTTGGATTACTGAAAGTGATACCAATACCTCATGTCTTCACTAGCAGGGAAAAAATAGTCACCTTTTATGTACATTTAATGGGGGAGTGAGAAAAAATCAGAACAGTAATCCAGAACAGCAAACAAAACCCCTCCTTTGAGGGAGCAGTGGGAAATGACAGCATACTTTCATTTTCCTCCCTTTGGGGAAAGACTTTCAAAACGGTTCTAGGCATGATGTCCAAAAACTACATTTGAAGTAAAAGTATATAAGCCACTACATTCAAAGAGCATTAAGCATCTGTCTCAAACTCACCAAGGTAAGGAAATTCAGAATTAAGACTGTAACTCCATACTTAACTTACACCTTTGTAATCAGTCCATATGGAATGACAGATCACCTACTGCTAAGAAACCACTGTGATTCCAGCCTTAATGTTGAATGTCTTTGCTCTGTTTGTTCTGCAGCTAACCTATTTGTTAGTTTTACTTTTTCTTTCTTTCTTTTTTTTTTTTTTTTTACATTGATGGGGATAAAAGCAAATAAAAACATATGAAAACTTATGTTTTGAAATAGCTTTTATTTTAATTTTTGTAGTTTCTGGTTTTTTTTCCAATCATCAAATTTGAAGAAAAACTAATTATGGGAAAGAAACATGCTTTTTTACTATGATCTTCTGCCAAGCTTCCATCCAGTGCAAAATTTTACGGTCATGTGAGCCCCTAAAAAGAGAGGTTTATAATGGAAGCATTGACAAATTCTTAAGCAGACCAAGGCAAGTAGGTGTCTCTATAATATTGCTCAATGAGAACCTTGTAATTACAGCTCTCAATAGAAGGTGGGATTATAGGGAGAGTGAAGGATTTTCCTCCATGTGATATTTCTGGCATAATTTGTGCTGAGGTTTGTTGACCCATAACCACAACTCATTTCTCTGCTAGCAAAATATTAGTGATACAACAGTTTTTCACTAGATTGTAGAAAAAAAATTCTTGTTTTCTTACCAAAACTTTATTTTATTGTTTACCTTTCAATTGTAGCTAAGAATGTAATTTTGAAATTTCTCTAATTTGTGAAAATTGTCCTTCTCTTGTGAGAGGAGAATGTGACATTTCAGTAAAATCACGCTTCATTCCAAGGAACTGGATTTTGTGGGCTTTTATTTTTGAGTTCAAAATCTCCACTGTCAAGTCCTTTGAAACTATTCCTCTTTATCAAAATTTAAACAGGCATAAAAACTTTTCAGTGATTCATTCAGTCAGGTTGCTCAGCTGCAGCTTCATTTTTAAAACTTTATAGCTATGATCTTCCATCTGTAATTCTTTCCATGCTGCATTAAAGATCACCCTTGTCTGCTTGGATGTGTCACTTTTTCTCCAACATCAACACATTGCTCCTGTAACATCCTCCAAAGAAGAATAACCACAGAAAAAGCCTTGCAAATAACTTTTCGGGATTGGACCACATGGAAGAATACTGTAACTGTGATCTCATGTAGGATATCTATCTCTGGGACAAGCAGGATGGAGGGAGAAGAAACAGGAGAGAGATTATCTAGAAATTTCGTATACAGAGAGACATGGAAATATTAGCAACAGTGTGGAAATGGACAGAAACATAAATCAAGGCATTCTGGTGAGATTAAAGACTGAGTGAAAAAGGTGTAGGCTTTTGGCAAGTATTCTTGAATATGAATGTCCTTTTTTTCATTACACACTAATGGTCACTGTTCTTGGCCCCTACTTGGGTCACGTTCCCATTAACCTGTCTTTGAGCTGGTTTTCTTCCATATAGTCTTTGATTTACAGCACATTAAATAAACTGAGATTAGCTTCCCTGAAACCAAGAGTTTTATGCCAGCATAAATCTGATGTAGCTGAAAAGGCAGCTCAACTTTGAGGACATTAGGATTTGGCTTTAAATTACAGTGTTAAAAACCTCAAAAAATGGAGTCTCTTCTATCAAATCGGGCAACAAAGATAAATAATACCACTTTAGATCTTGTTCTCCAGGTTCACTGTACATGTCCTTTGCTAAGACCCATTGTACTCCTTTTTCTATGCTGCAGTTTTCTCTTCCCATTCCTCTTTGGTGGATGAAGGGATGGCAGTGGTATAAAGTGAAGGCTAAATGCTTTTAATCCAGTCAGACAAAACTCCCTTAGCACAGATACTGATGGAGACAGCATCCTCCTCTCCAGCCACAGCCCCTGAAAAGCAGAGCAGAAGCTGTGTAGGGTCAGCCTCTGGGCAGCATTACTGTTGCCTTCAAAACTGATAAGGTTTTGCTCGATAAAAGTTTATGCCCAGGGCATCAGAACTGAGGCTGTCCCTTGATGATTTAACATCCCCTTCACTTCCCAGCCTCATTGTGGAGAGTATAGTGGCCTCCATCTCTCAGAACAGCTGCATCACTCTCATGCCAGATGGGAATGATGATACAAACCCAACTTCTTTGACTGCTTTTGACTGCATTGACCTTGAGGCCAGAGATTTTCCCAGGGCTGCCTCATATTGTTGTTCCAGGATTATATGTCCTCCAAAATTGTTACTGAACCACAACATGTATTTTACTGTCCATATGTTCATTTTTTTTTTTAATGATAATTTAAGAGCATATAAAAATTTATATATGAATCACACACACGCAGGTGTACGTGGAAACTTCCCAACTATATTGTGCTCAAAAGACCCAAACCAACCACACTGCCTTCCCTTGCATGGGGTTATTGGCTCATCCATCTTTGTCAGTTACTAATACACATAGCTACATCTATTTCCATTTCTAAAAGTACATGGAATTTCTTCTTTAAAGTCAAAGGAGTTTTAGTAAATTCTATCCTGTAGGATAAATTGTCACAAATTGGGTAAGCGACCATGTAACTGTGCCCCAGCATCTACTACATGTTTTAATTTGGATTCAGTTAAAGCTTCCAGTGAACAGTAATAGCCTGTCATAGCATCAAAAACATTAACAGAATTAGGGAAATGGTTATAATAAGATACCTGAGAATCCATCCATATGCTCACAGTCATACTTAAATTTGGGGCTTGATGCTTGATGCTCTAGGATGGGTAACACCATATAACAGAGATGTTAGGCAGTCTCATGACAAACTGGGTTGGGTCCTGTGAATTTAAAATGTCAGGCAATAGAAAAAGAAAATTGTTCAACTCAACCAGAACCTCCACCCTGAACATGGTTGACCTTCATGCCACAGCAGAAATGCCTATTTATTTATCACAATGCAAGAGCAAACACAATGTTTTTGTAATTTTGCCTTGAAAAGTTATATTGGTGATGCAGAAATAATTTTTTGCATGTAAAGGATTTAAGTTTGGAAACCTAATACAATTTCCATTAATAATATATTAATCTCAGGAATATAAGCCATTCCTGAGAGGCTTAAGGTAGTGTATGTGTGTCTGTAGGGGACATGTGCTCTTACTGGTATGCAGCAATGAGGACAGAGCTGCCAGTGACAGGCCCAAAAAAGCATGAGAGCCCTGGTAGCTGTTTTGGTGGCCTTGAGGGGAACAAAAATGGAGGACAAGTAATAGTTTTGTTTACATAAAGCACAGATACGTATAAATATTTCAGATGAATATTTCCCTTTTTCTGTGCATGGGGACAAGAGCCTTTGATGGGCTATTTCTTTCTTGTGTGCAAGGTCATTTTCGATCTTGTGCTCAGATTGTGACAAAATCCTCATTTACTAAACTTAGACCATTCCCCCCTTGGGCATACTCTCTGAGACAGCACCCCATCCTCCTGAGAAACTGTCCTAGCTGATTGTGATTCTTCTGCCATGTTTTGCATATTAACCTAATTGCCTTGGAAATCATTGCAAAACTCCCAGCTCAAAAGTGCACAAATCACTTCCGTTTCCTTTCTGGGCTTGTGATGCTTAGGGACATGATTTAATGCTGGACTTGGCAGGGCTGAGTTAGCAGTTTGACTTGATGATCTTAAGGGTCTTTTCTAACATAATAATTCTATGATTTTATGATTTTTTTAGGGGAAAAGAATTGGGCAGTCAGAAGCATCTGAAAAGGCTAGGGAGTATTATATTTCTTTGAGCTGGAATATTATGTGCAGTTCTGTTTTTCCACATCAAAAAAGTAAAATCAGTAGAGGGAAAAGTAGCAAGGACATGGACAAATGTGTGGACAAAAAAAAAATGAGGAATTTCTGCAGGAAGCAAGGATTACAGGCTAAAAAAGAGACGCAGCACATACATTATTAGTGCACATACTGAAAGCCTAAGAAGGCATAAACAGCTCAGAGAATATGATCAAGAAAAGATTATTTATACTGTCTCCATATAAAACCTGGGGAGAAATAAAAGGATCACTTGCCAGAGTGAAAGCCTACAAATGGTGATACTCATCCCTAAGAAATCTTTGTGGAAATCATTGCAGATGTGATGTGGCCCAACACTTTTTTGTGATTGATGAAACTCTTGGAAATACAATTCAACAAAGCCTGTTAAAACAAATCTTCTATCCCTGTCTTAGAAATCACAGGCCACTTAGATATGGAGAAAAATAGTGGTGAAATATTTACCACAGACACTTGGATGAAAGAGGGAGAAGCCAAAGCAAACCATATTGAAGATTTAAAAGAGATTTCTAATCTCTCTGTATATTTCTATGATTCATAAAAAGATCATTCTGACTTGCCTTAACTCAGGAGTAATATTAACGAAATTTAAAATTTCATCAGAAGAAGATGACACAATAGTGAACTAAAATGCCTAACAGAAACAACAAAAATTAATGATCCGTACAACTCTGAGAATTAACCTTTGCATTTCCATCAGGAGAAGAAAGGAAGATAACTTGGAATTTCTGTTGATTTTTTTTCTATAGTGAAGTTATAAACCATACTAAATTTAGATGATTATTGAAAGAAATAAACTGGAAAAGTCCATGGATACCCAATGCCAAAATCCGCAGTAATTCCACCTCCCTAGCTGCAAGGTTTTGAATATCTCAGCAAAACACTTTATTTCGTAAAAAAAACAATAGAGAAGTCAAATCAATGAACAGCCAATGATGCAAAGAGGATTAAGTGAAAGAAATTTTATATCTGTAGCCAAAGGAGGGACAGAGAAGAAAAACTACCTTATATGACATCCTTCTTTCAACAGAAGGAAAAAAAGCCCCATGAGTCACCAAAGCACTCTGTTGCCTCTCATATTAATTATTAGAGCAGGAAACATCACAAGGAAATGTGAAGAGCCAGAAGAAGCAGAGGCATTCTTCAAAAAGCTGGAAATTGAATTGCATTGCAAGTTGGATTTCAACAAAATGAACTCACAGAAATTGAAGAAATACCTTAAGATTGCTACCTAGTAATACAAAAAGCTAATTGGAAAATAGATTTAAAAGAAAAAAGAACCTCTGGAGGAAGAGAGTGGAAATAAGAAGAGAAAAGTCAGCATAATATGCAATAGGAAAAGAAAAGGATGCCAGGTGAAAGAGAGCTTCTACAGTCAGTATAATTCATGATATTATTATGATTATAGTGATATACTGAAACCTTGAAATACATGTTCCTTGCAGGTGAATTTAAAAGATTTCTAGTCAGCTATCTAAGATATATTTTTGCTTTGTTTCTAGGGCTAGGGAAGATAAATCCCATGGTCTTCAGCACCCTTAAAAATTTATGACCACTGGACTTTAGTCAGATTCAACAGCACTGGGATTCCTTACTTTTTACTCTTAACTTTTTGCTGGGGAAAAAAAATCCAGAAAGATTGTCTGAATAGCACTGTACTAGCCGTTAGTATTCTTTTGTAAGGGTCATACATTATTTTATGAGATAGAAGAGCTGAGATCAAATCTTTTGTCTTAATCAGAGGATGGATTGAATCATATTCTAGAACTAGAGTCTGTACCCTGACTATTAGCATGTCTTTGAAATTGCTCAGTTCCCTCTCTCGTTTTAACTAGAACCATCTTCTTGGAGATAAAAAAACAACACAATCTAAAGAACTTTTTGTTAAAGTTTTATCAAAACTAGCACAATTTCACACACATACACACACACGCACAAAAAAAAAAAAAAGTCTTTCCAGGAAAAGGCAATGTCACACACGAAAAACCTCCAGCTTCACTGGAAAATCCTTTCTTCAACCTATGATGACATTTGTAAGACAAATAATGGAAAGATACATAAAAGGAAACATAAAAAGAGGAGATGGAACTGCTAAAGTTAGCAAATTCGTGTGATTATTCTAATGCAATTTGTCCTAACAAGTTTAAGTGTGCATCCCCTCGTGTTCCCAGCAATGGATTCTGTGGTGCTGTGACATCAAATGGCAGCTTCATTAGCACCTCCCTCCTATAACAGAAAGGGAGCTAACCATTTAGAACCTTAAATCTCACTAAAAATTGCGTGACTTCACTTTCTATGCGATGTGAGAGAAATTAAGTTTGACTCCCAGGCTCTTCTCCCAGGAGAAACCTGCATTGCTAGTAGTGAGACTGGACAGATCCTGTGATCTCAGCGACACACTGCCACATTTGAAGGACACTGCTACAGCAAGTGCTTCCCAATCCACACTTTTTCTGAAGGAATCTGGTACTTACCAGTGTGAACAGCTGCTCTGCAGTTAGTGGCATGGATAATTTGTTAGCAATGCTGTGATTAATATGTGCTTTTCTGGGAGTATGCATATTTTTTCCTTCGACTTTATGACCTCTCTCTTCCTCTCTCCCAGAAAACCAGAAAGGGTTTGATTTCTCCAACAATTAACCTCATTTTGTAGAATGAGTATGTTCCATTAAAATCCAGCTCTTTAATGTGGAGAGATGAATCACAGAATCACAGAATATTCTCAGTTGGAAGGGACCCACCAACTGAATGGCCCCTGTGGAAGATACAACTAATCAGGATTTCTACATCCTGTTGGTTTTATGGGGAGATGCTACCAGATTTCTTTAACTCTCCAAATCAAATAAATATCAACAGTACCTCATGTTGTCTTCCAAAGCAAATCCTTAGTATCTGAAGGAGAGGTAACCAGAAAAAGATTCAGAGCTTACCTCTCACTTCTTTGGGTTGTTGTTACAGCAAAGCAGCAAGATGTGAAGAAAGAGTAAATTATGAGATGGAGGCCAGTCAAGGTAACAGCTGAAACAAAACAGGAATGTGAGCCATGGTAGTAGCTCTTCAGTCTGCTGGAAGGGATTTTAATTATAGGTCTAAAACCTTGTGACTTTGCAGCACAAATAAAAATTTCAGCTAGGCGTAACATTAACATGGAAATGCCATTAGATGTTGAGTAACAGAGTTTGACCCAGTGCCTTTCACCACTGTTAGATCATATTCTATTTTGTTTTCATTTAAACAAGATAATATTTTGTCCTTTATTTTAATAGCTATTAGAAAATTATTTGCATTTAGAAGGTGGCAGTGTTTTGGTTTCTTTTCCCAATTTTTGTTTTGTATCTGTTGTCTATGTGTTGTCTATGTGCCATCTCTTTGAAACATTGTAGTAATTACACTTAGCTTCAAATTTATAGAAGAATCTCTTTATAGCCTCTCAATGGCTGTGAAAACAGGCAAATAAGTGTGTGGTAATTAGGCACTTAAAAATAGAGCCTTGTTTGCTTATAGGTCTTCTGGCTTTTAGGTTTGAAGAAGTACCAAGTAAAAAGTACATGAATTCCAGGTTTTTAATAAGATGACTTTTCTAATAAAAACTGTAAAAAGTAAATAAGGAATTGAAAAACTGATTTCCAAATGGAGTATTACAACATACCTGTAATAAGAGATTGGAGAAAAATTGTTTGAAAAACACTTGTGTAATGCTTGAGAATATGAATATAACATCTGCTTCTGAGTGCTAATTTTCTCTGATTCCTTGCAGCCATGATGGAAAGACAACATGTGAATTCACCCTCAAAATTTTCCTAAAAGGAAAGAACAGGTATACTTGCCATGTGGGAACAACAATGGCAGACTGAAATAATTCATTTAGCTGCCAGTTCATATCAGCTGAAGGATTTGATACACTTGATTTTTTAAATCTGTCTGCTTAGCTAGTCCTCTTCTATGTTAACATACTTAGTGTTGTCAAACAATATTCTGCCTGACACAACTGTTTTAATGTACAATAATAAACCCAAGGTGGTAGTAACTTTCAGTGAAAGGTGATATTTTCACCTTTCACCCACAATAGTGTTTGTGAAGGGTGGCTAAGCATGTGCTAAGTTCCCTGCTGCAATGCCCTACCACTGTCAGGTCATGCTGCTAGACTAAGCCATGTTATTCAATGTTCTTTTACAGCCACATTGTATTTTGCATTACTTCAGGTACCTGTATCAGTTTTCATAGCTCAGCTTATGCCTGAGGTTGTGGACTTCAGCTTTCACTAGTGATCATGCCAGTGCTCAGCTGTCTAGGTAGGTGTCTGAAAAAACTGGGGTCAACACCATGCCACAATAAATGTACTCTAAATCATAGAATCACAGAATATCCTGAGTTAGAAGAGATCCACAAGAATCATCAAAGTCAAACTCCTGAACAGGACCACCCTAAGAATCACACCATGTACCAGAGGACTTTCTCCAAACACTTCTTCAGCTCTGTCAGGTTTCGTGCTGTGACCACTTCCCAGGGGAACCTGTTCCAGTGCCCAACCATCCTCTGGGGTAAGAACCTTTTCTGATATCCAGCCTAAACCTCCCCTGAGACAGCTTCATGACATTCCCTCAGGTTTTCTCACTGGTCATCAGAGAGAGATCAGTGTCTGTCCCTCCTCTTCCCATTGTGAGGAAGCTGTTGACTGCAATGAGGTCTCCCCTCAGTGTCCTCCAGGCTGAACAATGATCTCAGCTTCTCCTCATAAGGCTTCCTCTCAAGGCCCTTCACCATCCTCATGGCTCTCCCTTTGTACACTCTCTAAGAGCTTTATCTCTCTTATATTATGTCACCCAAAACTGTCCCCAGCACTGGAGGTGAGGCTGTCCCAGCTCAGAGCAGAGCAGGACAATCCCCTCCCTTGCCCGGCTGTGATGCTGTGCCTGATGCCCCCAGGACAGGGCTGGCCCTCCTGGCTGCCAGGGCACTGCTGGCTCATATAGGTGTGTGGAGGAAAACAATGTGTTTTTCCAGTTTTTTCACTAAATAAATATCTAGTGTAAGTAGATGGACTGTACAAAAAATCTGACATCACCTTGCTGAGGCATTGTATTTGGTTCTCCCCATGCACTGTGGTTGATATTCACCACATTGGACAGACAGAATTTGTCACCAAATTCCAGGATCTGACTGGAGTACTGCAACATTGGGGAATCTAACGGATCTACCAGCAGGTCTTGCCTGAGTTGTGAGGGAAACCTTGCTTGGGAAGAAGATCTGGTCTGCAAGATGTAGTGTAGGTAGAGAGACATTAACACCTTGGTGCTGTGCTATCAGGTGTCTGCCATTTTAGGTTGTGCTTCTTTGCTTCTTTTTATCTTCTCGACTTTCTTTCCCTTGTTTCTTAAAGCACAGGCTGCATGCAGAAGAGTGCAGGTAGGAAAGTGCTTAGTGTATGTGAGACATTAATGTGCTCTCCATTGCCTCAAACTGAGACCAAGCAAACTTTTTTATCTGCATATGCCTTTGATGTTATCTGGCATATATCCAGGAGCTGTACTAAAGTTTCTCATCTCTTTTCTTTGTGTTGCTGCATCCATACGACCTATCAATGTCCCCTGCTCTCCCATTGATTACTGCTCCCCACACTTTGCCTTTTTTCTTCTATGTCTATCTACCTACAAAACCCCAAATTATCCTCAGCCAAAATAGTGACACTGTGGGGATTAAGTATTAAATTGAAAGGAGGCACCCTTTTCACTGTTGCAGTAGTTACAGAAGGCAAAAAAAAGTGTTCTGAGCTTTTAACCAAAGTGAAGCACGATATGGTAGACCAGCCAAGTCGCACAACACAAATGTTTCCAGCAGAGAAAGATACTTTGGTTACTGCAAAATTCTAGCTATTTTGCAGTACCCGTTATGTCGATCCATGAGTGTCTTCGTTTTAGAAAAAAAAGCACCCAAAAATGCTTGATGCATGGATTGCATGGCAAAGCAGCTCACTTGGAACTATCCATAGAGCCCATTATTCTCCTTCAGCCTGTTCCCAGATCTGAAAACACCATTCTGGCAACCGAGATCGCTACATAATTTCTCAGCTGGACCAGTATCCATCCAATGTTTTCACTGACAGAGGACACACTTAATGAGTTTCAGTCTCTAAAGCAAGGGCTGTCTACTGGAATATCCCTGCAGTGACCAACTCCTTCCAGTAGCACTGCCTTGAGAGCAAAATACTAGATGCACCCTAAGAGAGCAATAAAGAAGGAAGAGGGAATGAAGAAAAGAGAGATTAAAAAACAAAATTAAGACAAAACCACAGTAGAGTTGGCACAGACACAACTGAGGAGGATAATGAAAGGGTAAAGAGACTCTGGAAAGCAAGGTGGATAATGTGACAGAACACTGTAAAACAGCCTATATAAACCTCTTCTGTTTTATTTGAGTTTAAGGTTTTAACTGGCAAATGATCATCTCTGTTTAATAATACTTCTTTACTGGTCACAATTGTGATTTAATCCTTCTATTTTCTACTGTTCACAGAATTTAACTTGGCATCCTCATTGTTATTTATTAAAAATTCATTGAAAATATCTTTGCATTCATGGGTTCCAGTCTTGAGTGATTCATTAAAATGGCTGCCTTCACTAATTTATTAAACAATTCATTAAAATGCCTGCATTCACTGAACATTCAGATGCTTTATTTTAATCTCCAAACGTGCAGAATTTAAAAATCTCCCAACAGAGTACACTAAAATCTCCACACGAAGCATTGTACCCACCCCTTAATGCTTTGTAATCACAAATCTTATATGGAAAGTTGTGCACGTTTTACAGGTGGTTTGTATGGAATATATTCCTTATGTTATTCCCACCATTAAGTGTAGTATTTCAGAGTAAACTCCTTACTATGATAGGAAAACTTCCCTGTCCAACCATCCAGGAGCCACTCTGGCAGCCCCTCCTGCACCAGTTGAGCTGAAGCCCTTTCACAGATACACACTCCACACTCACACAGTCAGAACAGGTTTCCTTATAGGCTTGACTCCAGGTTTCTCATGGCAGAACCTCTTGCAATAATTTAACCATAATGCAATAACTAAATATCTAAATAACAAAATAACAGCAGATCTGTGTGCTTCTGAGGAGGGATCTCTAACAGAAGAACCCCTGCACTTTTATATTCCTGCAATCTAAGCATGGAAAAGCCTGGGAGTCAGCATCTCCTGTGGTGTCTCTCAGTGTCCAGTCCACTGCTGTGCCACAGGTACCTGAGTCCTTTGTTCTGCAAAGGGTTGGCAGTGCCTGCTCTCTTTCTTCGGGGTTCCTGCCCCCCCAGAGCTCAACCTCGGACACTGAGCTACCTGCGCTGAATGTATTCCTTGACAATTGGACTACCAGGCCAGCCATCAGCACAATTCCATCCTTAATTTCACAAAAGCAGAAGCAGTATCAGCAAAGACCTGCTGTAAGAGCCTGGGTTCTGTTAATAATCTCTTCCTTTCCCCTGCATATGTCCTTATTTCCTATGGTCTGAAGTAACTACATCACCAAAAACTTGTTTGCATCAAACACTAGACAGTTGCTCACCAGGTTTGTTTTTTACATGCTGCCTCTAAAGGGCCAGTAGAGAGGATGTGCTAAGACATGAGACAAGCACAGTTTGGCCTCTGAATTGTTTTGTCTTCAGGTCAGCCTCTCAGGATATGTAATATGCAAAATGCCAGATAAAAATTCAAGATGGGAACAGCACAATGACAGAGCAAGAGGGCTTTGAAGGCTTGACTGGATAAGGGAAGGTTGATTTCAAAATGTCCCAGTGCTGTGTGGATGCAAATGAATTCAAGTGACAGAATGTTAGCTCTGGGAAAATGTGGCATGCACCACGCATGGAACTGTTCTTGTGACTCACTCAGAGGTTTGGAAAAGCTGGACCATATTCCAATTATAAACATGTGCTAAGAATGGAGATATCTTCTCCAGATGAGTGCCTGTATAATTTACAGTTGTTGCCTCAATGAGATTCCCCTGTAATATCTTGTATAAATATTAGTTTTTGCAAACACAGAGATTGAAAACCATCTGGTCAACTCTAAATTTCTCTGCTTAGCAGTGATAGTAATGGAACACATCATCTGAAGGGCAGAGCCCTTGTAGCAAGTACAGGTGTGAGGTGTGAAGACTTGGCTTTCAATGTCCATTTTTTCTTTTGTCTTCATTTGTTATCTACGGAGAGATGCATGAAGACTTCAAAAGGTCAAGCCCTACAGTATGATGGCCAAAATATTTGGGGTAGAAAGTTTGATTTGAAGGAATGTAAAAGGGTAGATTCACAGAAGAAACAAATAGACAGGATTAGAAAAGTCTATGTTCTGAGAAATGGCCAGAGTTAACACAGATCTGTGGAGGGTGAAAGAACTTCTGATTGTATTTCTTTCCTTAGCAGTGAAATAAGAACAGTTCTGCATTTTGGAGGAAAGAATCTTCAAATAGACATAAGTCACAGAAATAATGAATATCCTTTGATTCAGACCACAAGAGCACAAATCAAAGCACAAAAAACAAGTTTGTTTTGTTACTGGGGTGTTTTTTTGGCAAAAATATGTAAAATTTAATGCTTACTTTGCATATTTATATATTATGACTTTGCATGACAACTGCAGAAATCATTAGTTTAAGTGGTTAATTATCATTATTCTCATGCATCACTGAACAATACGTGCAGTGATCTATAATTATTTTTCATAAATATGAACTCTATAACTATTTAACAAAACTTTCAAGGTACTATTCCTGGTGTGTGTTTCCATAGAGAATAAAATTCTTCCCAGTTGTAGTCTTAAAAACCCATCAGCCTCTCAGCGCTGGGAGAACAGTGTCATTTTCTGACTTCTCCAAGCTTCTCCAAGTGAGTATGAAGCAGAGTCCTTTCTGGGAAGCCTGGTGACAAATTAATCCCACTGGGTAGAATTGAGCAATGTTTTTGAATAGTCAGTTCATCAGAAATGTGATTTGGAGAATGCTGAAATGATTTGTGACAAATCAAGCCATAATTTCAGAAAAAAGAAAAAAAAAAAAGGGGGGGGAGAGAGAGGAAAGAAGAGCTGGAAAAGTTGAAAAATAAACCACAAATTTTACGTCTGAGACTGATCAATAGGTTAGGAAAAAAAAAGTATAAAGAAACATCACAAGTAAGAACTCAAAAGCTTAAATGATGCGGTTCAGCCTCATGCAATTTCTTGTTTTGCTCAGTCAAAAAACAGAAAATCCAGACATTCCTGTAGTCCTGCTCCCAAGGACCTGGAAGCAAGCAGAGTCTTGAGGCAGCCTGTTCCCTTGCACAGCCAGCCTGTCCAATGTGCTGGTTAAAAATAGTAGAGCCGTAGTAACATCTTCAGACACCACCTCCTTTCAGCTTCACCTCAGTTGCTCCAGAATTACACCTCTGACTTTTCTTTGCAGAAGAACAAACAGCAGTGCTCCCACTCCTCTCTTTCCCAAAAGCTGTTCCAGAGGCTGTCAAAACCTATGTCTTCAAGGTCAGAGGGCTGATCTAATTGGTGCTAAAACCTCTGGGGACCTGGACCTGTGGAAAGTCACATACTGGATACTGTTTGTAATCCAGACCCTGGAAATATATTTTATAACAGATTAAAAAAAAAGATGCCATTCTATGCCACAAAACAACTGAAACAACTCATTTTGCAAACTTGGGAAGTGAGTAGTTATTTTGGCAAATATGTGATTTTGAAGATTTCTCTACATAGTTGACTGTTGTCTGTTCAGCAGTCTGACGTGCTTGCATAATTGACTTTAGAAACTACTCTTAAAATTTTGTGGCTGCACCCTTTGGTGTTTTGAAGCATGCAAATAGACTCATTCATACAGCCCTCTTCTGTGACAGATTTGGCAGAAACTATTTCTCACTTCCCCCATCTTTTTATGGGCAGTATCTTCTTTATGCTAAAAATAAAGTCACATTTATAATATACTTTCATTTTTATAAGGTGGCCTATTTGCAGCATGAATAATTCCCTGCTTTGCGGATCGGCAGCATTTTATGGTTTCACATTCAGTTCCCCACAAGTGCCCATGTTGAATGTGATGGTATGGGATGTCCTCGGTTCAGACTCTTCTCTCCCTGCAATTTGTCTATTTAATTTGACAAACCATTGCATATATTGTACTTGGCAGTACTATGAATAATTTCCTGGCAGTTAAATTCTCTTCTGACAACATTTTGCAAATCAACCAAAATTTATGCCCACCAGAAGGCTGATAAAAAAAAAAAATATCTTGCTGATGACCACATGCTATTAAGGGTTCCTGCTTTCACAGGTTATCTACTGCAGGTTATTGTTTTTTCTGTGTCTGCCTGGAAGCTTATTTGTGAAAAACAGCCGATTCAGTTTTTTATATAAATATAAATATAAAGTTCAGGTTTACTTTAGAATATAGCTGATTTCAGAACTAAACAGAGCTAATGGGAGTTAAAAAGTCCCCTAATAAATTACATTTTTACCAACATTTCAGATCCTGAATTTGAATGTGAGGTTGCTTGTGTATAGCGATATATTGCATACTAATTTCCTACAGATATGCCCTTAGAGGGATAATAAATCTAGTTTTTCAATCCATCCAGAGCTTTACTTTAAGTGCCTGCAATTTTTCATCTTGATGGCCGTGGGTATAATCTAAAGCCCAGTGAAGTCAACAGGAGTCTTTTCATCAAGTGTTTAGAATATGGGCCAAGGATTCATCTTGCTGTTTTTGTAAAAGGCAAGCTGTTCATGTGACAGCTAAGCAAGTCCACCATGAGCATTTTGGTCAAGTTCCTTACTGAAAACCAGGCTGCTATTATGACAGTATAATGGTTAGTTTTTGTTTAAGGAGGACAATACAGTACATACATCCTGCCTTTGGAGTGAACTCACGGTGGCATTTCTGTGGACACAAATTTCTTCACAACCTCGGGAGTTTTTTGTGAGTGTTTGAAATGGATGTCAAGCAGTAGGTGAGAAACCACACCTCTAGCTGCATCTTGAAGTCTCACAGGATTTTTCTGCTGTGAAAATTGTTGGTCTTTATAAGGGATATCTTCATTGTATATACAGAAGATATGTTGAAAGCACAGGGAATATTTATTGAAAATTTTCTTCAGAAAAATCTTCCTAGCATGTTACTGAAATACAGTGGTTCCCATAACCAGTTTTTATGGATGCTGTATAAAAGACCTTAATATGGTTGTCATTTGACAGAAATTCTTTGTTTGTTAGTTGTCAGCTGCTCTGGGCAAAGAGTGTATGATATTTCACAGATTTCCAAAGTAAAATGCTAGATGAATTGTGTCAAACTGAGACAGAACACTCATGTAGAAACTGTGGCAGAACTCCACAGGAAAAAAAAATTAATTCACCTAGTCCATGTTCTTATTCCTCTCTGTAGGGACTATTAGACATCATGCAATCTTATTGTAAGTGCCTAAAGCAACAGATTTAAACAGCTTCTGCAGCTTCACAATGTTCCTTCATTTATCAGTTTAATTTAATCCTGTTGTGTCTAGTTAATTCTTGCTGTAGCATCCAGCATCTTCTTGCTTCCCTGGCTACCTCTTTGTTCCAGCACATGCATTTGCCAGGTTTTGATCTGCAGCTGATATTTATTTAGCAAGGAAAACAACTTTGAGATTATGACTTATGACCCTTTAGACTATTCACACTCTTGTTCTTTTAACAGCTGGATTTTATCACTTGCTTCCATATTCTTTCACTCTCTCTGTCCTTGCCCATGTCCTTTCTCTGCCTTTTCAAATTGCTGGTGGTTTGTGTTACAATTAAGCAAGAGAAAGCAGATGTCCATGATTTGATGCCTTCAAATCAAGATCTCCCTAAAATCAAGTGCTATCAAGTGCTAATCAAGTGTAGCACTATGTTATACAGCATGATTTTTTGATTTGAGGCAGAAATTTCTGTATAAGTTTGGTTCCTTATATTATAAGAGAAGAGATAGAATACTCATGGCTCCTTGGACAAACAGCAACCCTTGGTACAAATATCAAAATTATCAACTGAGTACAGTAACTTGGGTTCTAGAAAGGCCTTCAAGCACTTGATACTGTTACTACTCATGCCCTCCTAAAACAAAGAACCCCATTGCTTTTTCAAGCTTCATGCTGAGCTTTATTCCCTCCACAAGAGTTCAGACTCTGTCATGTAACCATTTTCATTGTCCAAATTTATTTGTCATAAGCGATCACGAGATAGAAGAGACATTAGCTAGGTTTGAAAATATTTTTCTTCAACATTGTAACCACTAGGAGTTTCAGACTGAATTTTCAAAAAGGGTGGATCATATCTCAGCTTGCCTGGCTTCCTAGCTGCCATCAGAAGGTTTTAGTGCCAGTTGGCTTTGGGACTTGTTCTATCATAACTTAGCATGAGCACATTTATTTTTCCACTGAGACGTGTTGATGCTTAAAACTTCGTGAGGACAACAGCAGCCACCTCTGCTTCCCTGCCAGATGGCACATTGTGATGGGACTTGGGAAGAAGAAACTCAGAGAGAAGCTCTCTCTAAGGGAGCTTCCTCTGTGAGGGTTGGAACAACTTTAACAGCTAATGGGAGAAAGTTAGTTTGCTCCATGAACTAACTATCTCCTTGAATACACATTAACAAAATTAAATCAAGATATTTTTGGAAGAAATTAAATTAAACCAAGACACACATGCCCAGCACGTGCCCAGACCCTGAAACATATAGGATGGGTAGAGCAATTCAGAAACTTTCTACATGTCAGGGAAGAGTAGTACTGGGTGAGTTAGCCACTTCAGACAGATACTTTTTAGAGGGGTCTTTTATGTTTACTGACTTAGGTGACTTTTCTTGCCTAAAGAAAATGGATTCACATTCTTTTGTTACCTCAAAACACTTTAATTCCTTTCATCTCAAAGTATACTCTGATATGCAGAGAACTTTACATATAAGGATTTGTCTATAATTACATATTACCCTGCGGTTTTATTGATTTGGATTTCTGTCTGGCATCCTGCAGCATTTTTGGCTGCTGGTTTCCTTGACCTAACACTCACTGTTGCCCTTTTTATTATCAAGGACCATTGGGTTTCACTGACTTTCAGGATATTTTACAGTAATTGTTAGCTTTGTTATCCTCAGGTCATCTGTATTTTGTGGGACTTCCTCCTTTTACTGGCAGTTTGTTTTGTTAAAGCTTTTGTATTTCTTTAGCCTTTTGAATTTCTTTCTGCACATTGCTTCCTGTTGCCTCCCTAGTTTACTGCTGCAGGAATTGTAACATCACTGTAATCACTGAGCAGAATTTACACTTTATGTCTGTTCTCTTTTCCTCTTTTCTATTAATTTTGGAGGGAACGAGTGAAATATTAATTTCTGTTTCACCTTTAGCAAGGACCACATCTCTTCAACGTTGATTCTGCAGGTGACATTTTGCATATTGCATATCCAATCATCCTCTTCATCAAATGAGACTTTATCTTTGGAATGATAGAAGAGAAGAAACCATGCCAGCCTACTAATTAAGTTAAGGGCAAGTGTCTGTAATAGCTGGCTTGTGTGCCATGTTGTGCTGCATCTTATTGTGCTCTGGGGATATTCTTTGTTCAGACAGTCAATAAGGACTCTACCTTTTAAAACATAAACTATACAAAAAAACATTTTTTGTAGTTGTAGGCAGATTAAAAAGCAGCATGACACAAATGGAACAAAAGAGATTCTGTAGGGCCTAATGTGATGATTTTGCAGCTACCTGACTAATCATATGAAATAAAAATATGTCACGCACAGTTTAGGTATTTTTCCAATTTGTCAGCCTGGTACAACATCTTTGAATCCAAGGAATGTGACATAGGATAGGGTGAGATTTTCTAGAATGCTAGGGCCTTTTCATGGTAGCAGGCAGTGTTTTTGCTTAGACCTTGTGACAGTTTGTTCCTAGACCAAATTTCTGAGATATTCCATGTACCCTGTGCTGAGTAGCAGCTGAGAGGCAATGAGGTGCTCATTTCTAGGGTAAGGTGCAGAATTCTAGCACAGCACTGTCCCCCCTTCTTTACAGGCTTTTCTCAAGCTTTTACCACTCTTGTTTACTCAGAGAAGCACTCTTGCTCTCCAACTGATTTGGAAAAAAGAAATACAGAGAGAGGAATGTTAATATAAGTATAGCTCATCAGGATTGATGGGGTGAGAAATGACCACCCAGTAAAAAGGCCACTGCCTTTTCTTAGTTATACAATATCCTATGATAACTAGAAGTGTTTCCTGAGTATCTCAGGGGTCTGAAGTATCCTGTCTTTTAGAATTCTGTTTTTCATTTGTTTTCCAATTTTCTTTTCCTCCACCTCTTAGCAAAAAAAGGATAAAATAAGTTAGAGAGATCTTTGCTTTTCATGGGGGTTGGAACTGGGACATATTAGCATGCTTTTTACCCACTCCCAGCATTTCTTTCATTCTTTCCACAAGTCCAGCACTTTCCTCGCTTTTCAGAATCGTTCAAACTGAAGCTACTTGATGGTAGATGTTTTCATACTTAAGGGCTTAAAAATAGAAGCTACTTTAATGAATTCAATATGCTCAAAGAGCAAGCATCATATTTTCTGGTGCCCTTTAGGGAAGTTTACTAACTCAAGGTTAGAATACCACTTGTAAACAACCACACCCTTTGCTTAGCACAGAGTAGTTCACTTTTTGGTCAAAAAAATCTTCATGTAATTGTGAAGGAATTTCTATTAACTTTCAAAGCCGCTTTTGAGAAACTGTACTACTGCCAGTTTATGCCCATGTCCTATTCATGTTAAAAAGTTAGTCACGAGTCACAACCACTGTGTCACGGGTATAAAGAGCTGCCTGATAAGGTGCTGTGTCTGACATCTGTCTGAGCCTTCAAAAGCAAGGCGAGGTGACCCATACTGCTGAGAAAAGGAAACATTAAAAGGAGTCCAATGGGAGCTGTGTTTGCTGAATTAAGGGCTTTGGAAATAAGGTGCTGCTGGACATCACCATATGCTTGAGAGTCAGAGCTCAGAAGAAGTAAGTGTAATTTAAACATTTAAGAGCTGATGTTAAACTAAATCCAGCTGTGTGTTGAAGTCAATTTGAAATTAAGGTCTAGAGACTTTCAGTTCCAAAAGTTCCAAAAGGGAAGTTGATGCAGTAAAAATACTGAAACAAGATGGAAACTTCTTTAAGACCTGCTATTCAAAATGAAAAGTTTTGCTTGATGCAGGATGTATAGAAATGATTACTGTATTTTCAATTTAACAGCAAAGTGAGGTTGGATAAATCCTTTTCAGTGTTATCTGGGATGTTTTCAAAGCATAGCAAACAGCATATTTGCCTCAAGTAAAAATATATCCTTTGCAGCAGATTACAGTGAAAATCAGTTGCTTATTGCTCTCGTAATAAGATTTGTGTCCCTGGCCCAAAAACCCTGCTCAGAGAAGTGTTGACAGCAGTACCCTCTGGTACAAATGCTGAAGAAGTTAATGGCACAGAGTCTGCTTTTGTCTGCAATTATCCTGATGCAGAAGACCCAAGACAAGTCACTGTCATTTTCATATTTCCTTAAAAATTAGCTTAAAAAAAGGAAAACCAATAAAAGGTTTTCTTTAGCAAATTAATTTAACAAACTGCTCTATAAATCAGGGTGTGTACAAACAGGATATGAGGTCAGCCAGGCTTGAAGCCCACATGGAGATGTTCCTGTGTGTATAGGAGCCCCAAAGTGTCTTGCAAACATATGCTATGTTTATAGGCTTATCCAGTGACTTAACACCTAGATAGATAGGAGTTTACTGGGAAGACAGTTGTCCATATCATAATCAAAATAAACAAAACCAGTAGTTGGCATTGACTAGATAATTCCAAAGCTAAGCTTATGAAATGTCCTATCTAATATATTTTTAGCCATATCTTCCCTGTCATTTCTGCAATATGTAAACCTGAGTAGGTTAAAAAAACTCTCTTTTTTTTGTTCAAAATTTGGAAAAAAAAAAGCCTGTTTATGGTGAGCTGTGCCTATTACTGTGCAAAGCAAAAGGTAATAACAATGTGAAAATTAAACAACCATTCCATTTATAAAATTAGTATGCATTAAAACAAAATTGTCATAATAATTAATCCTGAGTATATTTATCCCAATTACATTTTGATTATATGCTGCATTCAGTATGCATTCCTTTTTGAATTTGAAAGAGTATTTGTATCATAAGTCAAAACCTAACATTAGAATCTTTCATTCAGGTATAAGATGCTGCTAACAATCAATCCAAACCTGGCCTACTTAAATGCTGTAAGTTTATTAAAAAATGTGTTCATCCACGGGAGTACTGGCAAGGAGGTTTGCTATTTAAAATGCCTTTGGCTTTTAATTTTTCATCTCTATTTTTGCCTTAGATTAATAAAACTATATACATAGTCAGCTGCAGAATTTCAATCCGTGATATCTTTGTGGTGGACAGTTTTCTTGTAATTTAAAAAATCCTGTGATGGTACCCCACATATCTCACCCACAGTTATACTACACTGGCATACAGGGATGTGAAGAAGGAATAGGTGCTCAGCTCTTTAGTCTGCATTGATATAACCTCAGACCAAGTATTTCCATGATCATGGGCACCACTGATCTTTAGAAAAAAAAATTACTTTGGTGATAAAATAATTATAGCCCAGAGACCATTCCCCTGATGCACTTTTCTAATTGTGGGTGATCACCACTCTTAGCCAAAGGTTGCATCCAGATGATCATGCTTAATAGACAGCTGTTAACCAACCTATTTTCTGTGAATATGTCAAATCTTCTGAGTTCCCAGTGGCACTGAATTCTTGAAAATTCATCTTACTTGCAAAGGCATTTTGTTTTGTTGATTTTATATTTGCTGCCTAAAAAAATTGTTGTGTAACCTCAGTGCTCATAAAAATTCTAAATGATTTCTGTTTCCTGTCCTATCACAGTACTATGTATAATTTGCAATTGCTATCTTTGTCAAGAATTTTTTCTTGTGGGAAAAGCTGCCCCATAGTCAGCAATATGATCATAACCATTTACTCTACCTTTCTAGTTTTACTGTCTTACATAACTGTGCAATCAGTAAACAAGATATAAGTACGTGACAGTGTTTTACAGTGGAACACTGACGCTTTTTTTTTTTTTTTACTTTTCCATGTATTTTCTATAATTTCAGATACAGCTTTCCTTATACCTTCTCCTTTAATTTCCTGCTTTTAATTTAAACATATTTCAAAATTAATATATTGGTCTCTCACCGGGGAGCAGCTTGCTGTTGGAGTTACTGTCTAGGAGTGATGGTTGACCCAGTATGTGACACTGGGAATAAAACAAAGTATGTGGAGAAGGGAGTGGTTTGTAATCCTACCAGAGGTGAAATACAGCTGGCACACACCAATTATCTGCAAGCAACATGTGTTAGGCAAAAAGAAGTAACAGCCAGGAAGTAGCTTTAGTTATGATAAACTTAAGTGCCTTATAGCACTAAAAGAAGACAATTGAAGCACTGAACTCTGATTTGCTTCATAAATTCTTTAAATAAGAATGACACATGTTCAAAGAACAACCAAAGATGAACATTTGAAGAGATATTGATGGATCTGAGGTAGAAAATCAGTTTTTTCTTACACTGCTAGAGGTCCCTGAAATAAAAGGTCAGATCACGTCTATGACCGTGGTCAAACCACAAAAAGCATTTGTGGAAACTGAGGACTGTCCATTTCTTACGAGACAAGTCATAGATACTGAACAAAGGCAAATCACTATCCAGTGATTCTTATGGAGTACCGATGCTGATTTTGCACAGAAGTTAAAATATTTCAGTGAAAGAAACAGTAGCGGGAAGCTGGCAGCCTCAAAAGGCAGCACATGAACATGTACATCCTGTAGCAGACAACACCTATCACTGTAATTGATAGTTTTTGGAAGAAGATAGAAATGTAGTGGATTTTATCATGTTGCCAGGGGTTGCAAGAAACAGCAGAATATGAATATGAAGGACAAAGAGGATGACTACAGAGCCATTAGCTCAGAGAAATTCCTCATTGCAGTAATGGTCAAGGTAGCAGCAGAAGATGAATGAACTGTCAGCCTGAAAACAAATGGGACACCTTTTAATTTTAAGTTGGACACAGGTGCTCAAGCCAGGGTGGTACCTGGGACAGTGATATCAGCTCTGCAAATAAAAAACCAAAAACCCAACAACTCTTGGCAACCCAAAGGCAAAATACAAGTGGATAAAGCTTGGGCTTATGGCACTAAATGGGTATCTGCTGAGTGTGCTCGAGTATTAAGCACTGAGAATGATTGGAAAGGTACATGGACCACAAAAGTACCTTTTAAAGTACTTTTTAAAGTATTTAAATTCATGACGTCCTCTGTTCTGAAAAGGGAAGTGCAAATGTTCAGACAGTAAAAATATCTTTGCAGGGGGTGGTGGACCAGATGGTCTTTAAAGGTTACTTCTGATCCACTCTGTGGTTCATGATTCTATGATTGTATGTCAAAAGACCAATGCAACTGCATTCCATCCATCTTCCAGAAGTGAGAAGACAGAGCTAGGTCACAAAAGTATCACCACTCCATAGCCTTGGTGAAAGTTTCTGGCACTCCAGGTCAAATACTTAAAGACCTAAATATGCATACTTCTTGGAGTCTCCAGAGGCCAAAGGAAAAATAAAAAAAAAAGAAAGGGAAAAAAAAGGACGACAGCCTACAAGATAAGATATTGAGGGGAAAATGTATTAAACATTTTTCTACAACTGGATTCTACAACTGTTCTCAAGTGGAGTAGATGACTATAGCATAGTGAGCTCATCCCCCAAATGAAGCAGGACTAACATAAATGGATAGACTGTATAAAAATTGCTAGATTATCACCATGGTGGTACAACTGGGGTAATTTCTCCTCTATTTGTCTACATTAACGTGTAGGAAGGGACTGCTATTGTCACTCTGGAAAACTGGAGACACAGCTACTGCTGTTTATTTATTTATAAAACATGTGGTCAAACAGGAAAGACATTTGATTAGTCAGTAAACAGGTTTGTGCTGCATTTATGAAGATCAATATTTTTGAAGACTCAACAACCAGCACCGTCCAAGACTGACCCTGATGCAGTGCATGGGGGGCAGGCTGCAGAGAGGTAGCTCAAAGGAAGCAGGAGAGAGTCCAGGAATGCTGTCAGAGTAGTGTTTACAAAAGACTCATACATGTTTACTAATTACATGAATTAAATAATCAACAATAAGAGTGAGTAGACTGGGCAAATATCCATCTCTTGAAGATAAATCCAGTTGCAAAGGCTTATGTATAAAGATATTACACACACAATGTTTGTATTTTTTATTTATCTTAAAAAAAAGATATATGCTTCAGATTTATAAATATACTTATATATACTTGCTTAAATATGATACCATAACAAGACTATATAAGCATGGTGGTGATAACACAAAGTTGTGTGTTTAACCCCTGTGTGGGTTATTCACTTAGAACCTAGACTCAATGATCCTTATGAGTCCCTTTCAGATCGGAATATTCTGTGATTCTGAGTGTAATCTTTGTTTATCTGAATAGCATTTATGATTTTTAAATGACTTAACATCATTGCTAAATATTTATCTATATCTCTAGACATATATTTGGGATTCAGCTGTAGATGTCTTGGAAGAGATTTATAAAGGAAAGAACTAAAAAAATATAGAAGTTTAGTATGGAGAAGAAACAGGTTTTGGAAAAGAAAGAGGCATCAGTAAGATGTAAAAACTCAATTAATATGTTCTCTGAGAGCTTAAAACCAGGCTCTCCAGTTTTTTGAACTAGATCCCAAGCCAGCATTCTCAGAGGTTTCCTGTTGCAGCAATAAAAAAAGGAGACAAAGAGATACCATATTTAAAAATGCAAGTGATTTAGGAAAAATGGTGATTGTCCAAACCTGTCAACAACATATGCTGACAGACATATATTAAGACATTAATTTATCTCAATGGTTGTTCAAACTGTGATAATGCTTGCAAGTACTTCATACTTACTTTATACACTCTAGAATTATAACTATACTTTGTGCTTTCTGGCTCGATGTAGGGGTAAAGGAGCATCAGGCCCTATCTGTAGCATTTACATAAATATGGTTTCTGCCCTTCTGAAATTCCCTGTACTGCACATTGCATGTTGAGATCAGATGACTGAAGGTGAAAATCAGATGAGCCCAGGTGGCAATGATGAATATATAGAGAAGCTCACAGTCCCCTGTTTAGTCACTTAATGAAACAGTACTACACGTTTCTTGATAGAGACAGAAAAATAAATCATGTTGACAGACAATTATTTCCTCATTTTTTTTCTTTGGCTGCTGTGTGTATTAAGACACTCCTAATGTGTAGGATTACAATTTAAGTTTACAGAAGAATAAATTACTAACCATTTAATCTTTAGAATTAGCTATAAGATGATTACCTAACAAATGTTGCATAGTATAAATGGATAGATGTTTTAAAAATTATTTGGTTATTTATTTATTTTATTCACCAGACTAATTGCCTCATAAAAACAAAGCCCAGATAAAAAGGTAAATTTTGGGCTAAAGTTATGAAAGATAACAAATAATTTCAAATGTATAACTCCAACTCTGAAGATAACTAGATTTGCATAACTGACTGGCTTGAAAGTCACACTCTGGAGCACATAAAGGGTCAATGTTCAGTATAGAAATATGCATTATAATATATCTGGGTCAGTATGAAATTATGGAAAAGGAATCAGAAAAATGATATTAAATATGGGTATTTTTTTGTACCTGTCAACAATAGATATATGTCATCCTAAGAGTAGGATATTTGAATAAATTTTAAATTTCTGTATACATATTTTAGAATTCATAATGAATAAATTATATGCAAATGTATTAAAAGTACCAGCAGCCACTGAGGATATGCAGGATTTTTTTTCTGAAATGGCAGTGACAAATAAAGCAGGCAGAGAAAAAAAGAAAGTGCAGCAATAAGCAGAAGCTTTACAGTAGAACAGATTCAGTCAGTGATTGCAAGTATAACATTGTTTTCTTTACTCTAATATGCTTTGTTTCATGTTATTATAATAAAATGACTCTTCACCATTGCCTGAATTCAGAGTACATGTTCATTCCCAGAATCTGGTAAGTAAGTTTGTTATCAGTCTCTTTAAAGCATATATGAGTAGTTTCAAAGTCAAGGAAAATAAAAACTATAAAATTTCTTCGTGTGAGATCAAAGTGTGAGCAAGATTTAACTATGGGCATTGTTCCAAACATTTTTTCATTTTAGAGAAGACACCCCTTTCTGCCTCTAACTCTGTAGATAGCTTATTTGTTAGAAAATTTATGCATTGGTATTGAAATGTACTTGGTCCAGTCAGTGCTATAAATCATTCCCAGACAACTTTTAAGCACATTTTTAAATGCCCATGAAAAATAAGCTTTCCCATCAATAAGAGGGCTCAGTTCTGCAGCCCTTGCTGAGAAGGGTCATTTCAGCAAAGTCACAATAAAGTGCTGAAGGATCCAGTTCAATAGACTAATTGACACAGTCTCAATTCTCACCAGGTCTGAGAAGTAGGAGTAAATAAAATTTCTTGCAGCAGACTTGTCTGGAGACAGAAAGATAAACTCCTTTGACCTTAATGAAGAGTAGCTCTGGGATCTGTGGAACTGTGTCTTCTTTGTCTTCTGCTGCTGCAAGGGACTGTGAGGCTGGGGCACCTGGGAGCCAGCACTTGGCTGCTGTTCTTTCTCATCTGGTGGCAGAACAAGCCACATCTACTGCTTTTTAGGCTCCATGTCTCAATTTTTCGCTTCATGAGTTTTGTAAATGAGTTTCCAGATAAGATGCCTACTGAGCCACACTTGCCAATTGTCAGGGCAGAAGCTCTCTGCGAGTATGGAAGAGCCATCTCTGTACTATGTGTATTATTTTTCCAAGTCCTCAGGAAAATGAGGGAAAGAGTTCATCATAAACTATTACTTGTATTGGACCTCTAATCTCTCAAGGTGCTGTTCAAACACAGGGCAGAGCAGGTGTAGGCAGGTAAGGTGAGGCAGATACACTGTGAGGTGTCCTGTAAGCACACTCAAATGCTGGGGCAAAGCCTATCTTACAGCAGGGCTGTTCTGTCACCACCAGAGCATGCTCCATGCCTTCCTGGATATAGAGCATCCCAAAAGAAGTCCTATAACACCGACAGCCTCAACTTTTTGACTATGCAGTGTCAGGAAACTGCTATCATTATTCATAAAATAGGTAGCAGGCTGTCTCCCACAGAAATCTTCCAAGTATGTCCCTGAGTGGACTAGGTCTGCTTGTCCTGTTAGTGTTCTGGTATTTGCCTTGTACTCTTTCCTCAGGATACTGATTTCCACCATCACATGATCACTGCAGCCACAGTGGCCCCCAAGCCAATATCAGCAAATGATTTTTCCTTGTTTATAGGCATCAGGTCCAGCAGAGCACCTTCCCTCACTGACTTCATCATCACCTCTGTTAAGATGCTGTCACCAATGTGCTCAGAAACCTAGTGGCAATTAATAGGGTGGCTACAGTTCCCCACGAAGATGAAGGCCTGAAAACATTAAGCCTTCAGTTGTCTGTAAAAGGCTTCATCTATTTCTTCCTGATCAGGGTGTCTTTAGGAGAAACCCACAACAATGTCACTCATGTTGTCTTGCTTCTAATTCCAACCCACAATCTACCACCAGGCTCACTGTCCATTCTTAAGCAGAGCTCCAGGCAGTTCTGCTGCTCTCTCCTGAAAAGGGCAAATCTCCCTCTTGCCTTCCAATTATGTCCTTCCTAATTCTCTTTGATCTGTTCACACTGACATCAAGTTGAATCTGCTAGATAATGAGGTCACTTGGACTGCTTACACTGCTAGGAGAAGGCCAGGTATTATATAAAAATACATGGTTTGAACACCTGTCTTTAGTGTGCCTGCCTTTGGGGAAAATGTCTCACTTTTTACTGCTGAAGAAATCTTCTAATTGCTACAAGGGAACCATTTCAGAGACTTTCAAGAATGATGTTTAATACTATATCAAAATTCAGATTATGTAGCATAAGGAGGCATTAAAAAGCTAAGCAAATATCTAAACATATCTGGATGAGAAAGCTCATATTACACAAGTTAAAGAAGGCAACAATGCAAATTAAAGCAATCCCAAATCAATATTTCTTCACTGTGGAATTCATTACTAAGTTAAAACATATGGCTGGAATTTAAACGAAGACCTTCAAAATATTATCAGTGATTGCAGAAGATGTTCTTGGCAAGTGTAACACTAATTATACACAGAAACCTATTAAACTGATCTTTACAAAGATAATGATTAGTATATAAGCCATTTTCAAACACAAACCATTTCCAAGATCAGGTTATTGGCCATGATCTCTGCCATCAGCTTAGGAAATTTAGCTTTGGATTTAGTTCCTTTCCCTGCCAATTAGCTGTGTTTATGACATTGAGTAAATCACCTAATTTCTTTTCTGCTATAATGAAAAGTTCTCATTCTTCCTCTGCTTTGGTCACAGGCTATTGACAGTAGGGACAATGTCTTATTAGATGAAAAACTCTGTGCAGATCAGTGCAGTCATGATGAGATCAGAGGACTTTCACTCTGCAGTAATGCATATTCTATTTTGATTGTCCATCTAAATAGTGAATCCATACCGGCACATTGAAACAACATTGTTTATTCCAAATTGGCTAATATAAAATAATTGTGATAAAATGATGATTTTGAAAAATAATTAGTATTCCTAATAACAATCTGACACAACACCTTAATGAGTCATTATAAATGTTAAATTTTTTATCTCTTATTTAAATCATTTGGAGATATCCGACTAAAGCAGGTTTTGTTGATCCTTCTCTTTTCAGTGAAGAGCTCCTCACAGCAACCTGAATAGCATATGTCTATCAGTTATCTGATGCATGAGAAACCCTGGGTTCATACAAAATCATATTCTACAGTTTAGGTACCCATTTATTATTAGAACTAGACAGTAATTACCTTTGCTGGATGACCCTCTAGCACTAAGTAAAAAGGGGGAAAATTACCTATGAAAAAGTAAAGCATTTCCCTTTTGAAATGATGGTCCACTTTTGATCTCTTCCTTCTCCAACCAGTTTAAAGAGAGATGGACTCATTTACCCTCCAATAATAAAATTTTCTTCTAGTTTTGTACACAAGAACTCTAAGGGAAAGCTAATCTGAATTCTGTAATATATATTTTAAATTTAAGTATGACTGCTCAGAGCTTTAAAGAGTTTTAACTTAAATTAGCTTTAAATTCAAATAAAATTATCCAAATTAACTAAAGTTATGAAGTCAATCTACGTGTAAAAAAACCCTTAGGAAAATTACTCAGCCAAATCCCAACAGGCCACTTCTAAATGGGCAATCTGAACAGACAACAGTAGAGTCAAAGACCAAAAGAGTCTCCAGCATATAAATAAACAGTATGGTATTTTGGAAGCTCAAAGCAGACTCTGTATCAGAGGAGAGTCCTTGATGCACAATTTCCATTGGGAGAAAGTGGATTTGAGCAGAGTGGACATATTACTTTCAGTAGGAAACAGCGGACACTTTTCCAAGTCTGTGATTATTCTGAATTAGATCTGTAAAGAGCCTAGGGAATAAAGAAGGCATTTCTAGCCAGATATACAGATGTGCTAATTAACATTTTAGATCATTAAAGCCTTTAGACTTTCAAGTCCAACATTCAGATCTCGGAAACTCAGCTGCTGTCTAACTTCAAAACACCTCAGGCACCTCTTGGGTTATTTTCTGCAAAGTTCATCTGGTTCTGGGAATTCTTGGAAGTTTCTTATCCTGACTAGTGCAGAGTGGCTCCATAGCTCCTCCATGTGACTACTGTATTCGAATCACCAGTTTAGCAGGTTATTTACCTGCCTTTGTCTGTTATAGTCCAAGGCAGGACACATTCTTTGAAGATATCTTATGGAGAGAGTCAACACAAAATATTTGGTAGTGGATTCTATTTTCCCTATCACCACCAGTCACAGAACACCATTCTCTCAAACATTGAAGGTTCAGTTCCATCCCTTCTCATATTCATTTGCAATTAAAAATATCAATTGCCGGTGTCTGAGCCTCAGGTCTCCCCTTCATTCTGGTCAATGTTGTTAATATTTGTCAATATTTCTCAGCTTCCATGCAAAGAGAGGCTGTCCCTCCCTCTCTTTCCACTTCCTGTCTGAATGAATAATTAACTATACCAAGTGAACTGGAGCAACTTTACCATGAGGGGCTGGAAGCATGCCCTACTCACTCCTGTGCCCCGAGGCAGTCTGAAGGCTCCCCACACATTGTGGTGAGACGCTGGAAATGAGCCTGCATGTCTGCAGGAGCTCCATGACTGCTCTGCTGACAGGCTGGGCAGGAGAGAGGCGAATCCCACAGCTCACTTCAGTGTTTTGGCACAGGCACCTGGCTCCAACCAAGATTTGGGGCTGTGAATGCCAAGGTGTGTCGTTCCTGAGGGGAGTGGTCTGATTCTTCACCTTTGCTATTGTCCCTCTCTGTCACAGCTTTACCGAGGGACCTGCTGTAGCAAATAACTCTTCTGCAATGCGTAGGTACTGTAGGAGAATTTTGTCAGGTGCCAAAGCACCTGAAAGCTAAATGCCTAAGGCTGAAGGCTGCCAGTCTTATCACAAAGTCTTACTCCTCGATGGTGTAAGAGGGACTAAAGCATTTCCTCTTTTGACCTACAGGTGTGTCTGTGCCAGTCACAGATTGGCAGAGAGACTGGCAGGCAGAACAGTCCCCAGGGATGGGGTGAGCACTCCTTTACAAGGACAGCCTGTCTAATCATGTGTGAAATGGCTACATCCTGTCCCCTGGCTCATTAATTCATTCTACAGATATGTTGACGTGGAATCCGTGATTCCCAGAACATCACCAGCCACTTAATGCAGTGCATGCTAACCAGGCCCATCCTTCAACTTTTTCAGATCAGTTCAGATGGGTATTTTAATTTTCATTTGCAATCTGTTTCTCTAGTTTTATTTAAGGCAGGGAATAAAGCAATCTGCAGGCTGCCCCATGACAAGCTTGCTGCGTGATTTGCTGAAACTACAAGGCCAGCCTATAATTTGCTGCTGCCTTTTTGTACTAATGCCCAGATTCCTTGGATTATTTTGGTGGATACAACAAATCATCTACAAATACATACGTCAACAGAATAACATTCTGGGGTAATTCAGAATGAGAACTGTAACATATTTATTGTATCAAGACTTGCTCCATTTGGAACAACATGGATTATATCTGTCTGTCAATGGAACAAAAGCAGAAACAAATGCAACATAGAAACAAAATATTTCTTTCCCAGCTTTCCATTTTGAATGGGCAAGATAATATCATTAAAAATGGAGTGGAGAAAAGGGGAAAAAGAAGGGATGAAGAACAGAGCTCTTTTTTTTGTTTTCCTTCCTTGATCTTTCTTTCTTCCTAATAGGATTAAAAACTGATCTGTTCTGCAAAGAAAAACCCATCACTTGTGGAAAGCATGTGACAGGCTTGTCTAGCATGACAGCAGGTTTTCAGCATTTTCAGCACCTGTGTAAAGCTATGAATCATTCATGGTTTAAATGATTCACTATAAAAATATGGTACAGTCTGTCAGCTTATTTTGTGATGAGTTGATATCACAGCAGAGTAGATTTTATGAATTGGCAGTGAACTGACAACTCAATTTGAAAATAAATACCTCTGAAATTCATCCACTGCTTCATTTCAGAAAATCAGTTGGTTAGTTACTCTATGCATATCTGAACTCTGACATTACTGAATCAGAGATTAGCATCAATTTCTTATTTTCTCTTCAAAGCTGCACATTTACTTCTGTAAAGAAGTCACTTGCTTGGTGTACCTGTGAAAAGAAATAGTTAATTTCTACCATTACCTGCTATTTTTAGTTTTAAATAAGTTATGTGAACTTTCCAAATATCCCTTTACCTCATTCCAATGCTTCAGGGTACACAGATGGACCATTTCAGAACTCAAGAAGCAACAGCTTGCATCAATCACTTTTTCTGCCTCTCCTTGTGGGATTTGTGAATTCACTGTTACTTTGCCCTTCTTACGCCTTCCTTCCATATGACATGCACACAGTCACAAACATACAGGTCACTTACTACATGACCTTCACCTTATTTTGGTAGATAAAAAAAAAAGTTAATAACTGAATAAAATAATTTTCAGGCAATAAACCCCCTCCACCCCCCCCAAATTAGAGAAGCTGAGAAAGATTATTGCAGAAAGATTTGAGTACTAATTTTTAAGGACCAAGAAATTAATAAATTTAATTATCTAGGTTTGCCTTGAAAATTTTAGAGAAACACAACTCAGCTCTCTAAAAAAAATGTATATATTTATATACTTATATATGTATATGAGTACTTGCACAATGCAAGAAGCTCTACTAAAATTACAGGAACAAATTTCCTGCATCAACATTTGCAATCCTGGTATGCCTGTGATCAGAAAATAAATAGACAACTATTTGTGGCAGGGGAATCAGGTTGGCCGAATGCTAGGGCAAAAACAAAGAAAACACTTAGTAATATATGAGAGTTTATAATAAAATCCTCTGTAATGTGTAGTCTTTGTTTTTAAAAATTATTCTCTTGGAATAATTGTTATTTTGTAAAAAAATACAAGAGGTACTATAATGAAGTGAGTATTGCAATGGTAAAACTACAGTAGTCAGTGCCTTTTTTTCTGGGTGTACTGAAGGCAGAGAGCTACACATTGGATAAAGAAGTTAAGTCATCATAACAGAGCACCTCCTTACTCAGCTGATAGTTGCACAAAAGAGGTGAATCCTATATTCCCTCCAAATCAATGGGTGCTTTTTAATTGAACTCATTAAAGCTGAGATCTCACACCACGACTAAAAATGTGCTGGATAATGTTTCTTCCAAAACTGAAAACTGTGATTTTGGTTTAACTATAATGCTGTCTCATGGACCCCAAACCAGGCAAACCACCTTCAAAAGTGGTAAATTAAACTGGGGAGACTTTCAGACTAATAATTTGAGGGCTAGAAGTGAGGTTAGGTTTTTAAAACTACTTCATAAATGGTATAAAAAAGGAAAAAACTGAAGAAAACACTTTGAAATATTTGCTAGGGAGCAATATTCCACTGACAGCTAAAACCAATAGAAGGAGTTTACGCTACTTTTCCATACCTAGATTCTAAGGGCCGTGTATAATTGTTCTCTGCATTGCACCATGATAATTTACTATAAATTTGAACTGCATCAAAAGGCACAATCAATGAAGTCAAATTGTTATATAGTACTGTAGTATTTGGTAAAATAACTAGAACATGAAATAATGCAATTGAAAACCTCTGTGCATTACAAAAATAGCAACTTCTATTAGGTCGTAGCTTGAATCAAAATCCTAGACTCAATTTCTTTGTATATTGCAAAATGCTCTGTTTACAACCTTGGAATGTTGCAAAAATGTTGTTATAAAAAATATTTATAAACTCCACTTTTAAAATGGTCATCACCCTGCTAAACTGAAACTAATTTTCCCTAAGAATCTATAAAGCATCTCTCATTTCCTAAATTCTATCTTCCTGCCAAACCTTAACTTTTTACTTACTGAGGAAGTGCAGAAACTGAGTCAGCGTTTCCTTGGTTTTGTTTATTTGTTTGCTTTTTAAATGAAGGGGGGAATAGATTTTCCCCTAAGAGTAGTCTTAAAAGTGAACATGTTAAAGCAGTCAACTTTGCATGCTAACTTTTTTGTCCTGTTTGGACAAATGGACTTTCAGCTTGACAGCTGAAAGTTTTGGGAAGTTTAAAGTGGGAGGATGCAGAAAATTTTAGGTATGGCTGTTTAAAATATGCTCCTCACTTTCAAATATTTTATATGCAATGCAAGTTTTACTGTAATTCAGACATGTATTTTATATTTCAGATTCTCTTGCCTATGCATATTGCCAAGGCAAGGTGAAAAATTTGCTCTCTGGTGTTTGATGTCATGTTTTCTGTATAGTGATTCTTTGACATTTTGCAAAGAATGTCAAAGTGAGACAAGAGTTAAGCTTTAAAGGGAACTAAAATCTCTTCTGCCAGAGTTTGAGAGGCATGGTTCTCTGTTGTGTCACATTTTCATTCTGACTTGGTGAACAAATGAACTCTGAGCTTCATATAATTGTGCTAGAAATGTTAAGCATCTAAAATCAAACATAATTTTTTCTCTTTATTGGAAAACAAAACCTGGAATATGTTTGAAATTTCTGAATTGGTGTGTTCTGTCAGTTTCAGGCACAATGCCCTTAATTCATGCCATTTCTGCTATGTTAGTCTTAACTTATAAATATCATGAGGCAACTCTTACACCCTCCGCCCACCAATTAAAAAACAGTATAACAATTTTTTTCTCCTAAGACAATTATTGCCTCTATGTTTCAAATGAAAAATTGGGCCATAAATTGTATTTAAAATGCATGGGCAGAAGGTATGACTTTGGAATCACTTTAAAATAAAATGAGCAGCAATCATGTCCACAATTTGGATATTCAAGTTTTACAAGAACATTAAAATAATGTGGGTTTTTAAAATTAAAATGGCTTGAAGTCTATAAAGAAGTGCCTGGGAATCATACTCTGCTGGGTGATATGTCTTTGGACACTGTGGTCCATAAACATCCACATTGGAGTATTGATTATTTACTTATCAAAGTCACAATTACATTGATTGAGAGTTGCTGGCAGTGTGAATTCATCAGTGTCCTAGTGACCTCATTTATTTTCCTCTTAGAAACATGTCTGGTAGCCTTCATGATTTCTCTCTCTTGCTCCCTCCTCTCCTTCAGATGGGAGCAGTCAGATATCTGTTTCCATTCTCTCTCTCTCATTAAGCTTCTCTCTGCTTACCTTACCTTGTGTTTTATCACTCTCCCCATATTACACCGAAGCGTTGCAAAAAGGGCAGCTCAAAACATGCAAGTGTAGTCTGGTTTTTTCTCCTGCCTGTGACATTTGACTCTTCTCTTTGGGTCTCATTGGAAACTTGTTTGCACAAACAAGCACTGGCCTGAAAATGGGATTTCTGTCAAACCACACTGAGGTTAGCAACACCTTAATATTTCCATAAAATAAAATAAGTAATTTGAAAGCACCAAAGGGCTTGCTGTTGGCAACAGTAAGGCGTTGTCATATAGAAGATATTTAAAATAAGACTAAAAATGGAAATTAAGATTAGATTTTAAAATGAAGACTGTAAACTTATTTATGAAAAGATCAAATTGAATCTTAAGTTCAAAAGAAATAACATTTTTGTCATCTGAAATCAAGACAGTTGAACCATTCTTAAAACTGGAGAACTCTTTTCAGGGAAAAAATTTCAAGTGTTTAACACGTTTTGGTTTTGATGAAGCTGCATTCTCTGATGCAAAAATACTGGTATCCTTATAATGGAAATGTTAATAATATGAAACTTGGGTACAATCCCAGGGTGCAGGTGATCAAATTCAACCATCTCAAAGCAGGTGTTTAAGGTCTGAAGAACATCCTGGATCCATAGGAGTTCAAGAGTTTTGCCACTGATTTTAGAAACGGGAGGGTTTCACCTCTTTAGCAAAGATTCAGCATTCTCTCCACACTTTATGGATTGGAAATAAACAGAAAGTTTCCTCATATGTTTTTCTGGGCTTTGAACAAAACTCAGAATTTACAAAGTCACCTAATGATGGCACATGATGAGCATGATATCTCAACGGGGGCTCACATACATTTGAGGCACAATGCTGGGAATAATAAGGGACTGAGTCACAATATGGAGATAAAATTTTGTGCCTTAGTCCTTGATTCTGTATTTACAAATAGTCACAAATCTTCTATTTGTTACTGAAATGATATTTTAGATGAAAGAGCAGCTCCCAAACTTTATTTTACCAAAGGAGTAGAAAAGCTGTCTTCTAACCTCAAGGGAAAAAACAAGGAGTAAAAAGAAAATGCTCACAAAGACAGAAGTGAACAAGAGAAGGACAAGACTGTCTGCTTTTGTACAGTTTTTTGACCATTATTTGATGCAATGGTAACAGAGGGTTCTTTCTCTCAGCAGTGCCAGAATCTCCTGGTACCTAAAATTAATGAAAACACAATTCAAAAGACAGTACTGAGGTGAAAATTTGTTATATGCTTTTTCTCTCTTTAGCACTGCCAGTTCTGCACAAAGGTTTTCCCGGAAGTCATTAGTATTTCAGCATTCAATTTTTACAAGACAAAATAGAGTAGAAGTTCACAGTTAGATTCTGCCTGTAGCTTATGATCAGTTCAAATACAGCTTTTATTAACATAAAATTGATCAAGTTATTACTACTACCTAGGGCCAGGCAAAATACTTTTGACAATTAATTTATTAAAAAATGTGATTACGTTATTCCAACTATTTACAAATCCAGTGTTTTCCTGGAAAAAAAAAAAAAAGGGAAATATTAAAATAAAAAAACTAGTAAACCTGATTGGCGAACAAGTAATAGAGGGAGTTTTGGTGAAAGTTGGGTGCACCTTGGATTTTATTCATATATAAAGAGGTGAACATGACTTTGAGATTGCTCCCTTGCAGTTCTTAACCATGCAAACATGGTCCTTTTTTCTCTTTTAAATGCTTCATAAATTGTGCAAGCAAATTGTTCAAAGACAATAAACTCTTTTTTGTACCAGGGGAATTTAAAGGAAGACTATGCTAAAATTATATTTGTATTGAATAAGTAATGACTCTCCTCACATCTTCCAACAGAAAAATTCAGAGCTCCTTTCCTAGGACAGGCAACTAGGTACAGAACACAGAGTTATATAATAAATGTTAAAGAAAAACCCCAAATGAACAAATAAAAAACTCCAAACCCATATCCTCTTTTTAATTCACAGTCTGCAGAATATGATTCCTCTTAATTGCTTAAAAGAAGCTGTTATTGTAAGATTTTCTTTCAGGTTAAGAACTAGATCTTCAAAAAATGACTGTGATTATTTTTTTAGTTTCTATTTCAGCCAGACAAACAAATAATAATCAGTATTCATGTGGGTCAAGCCCATTTCACTCCCCCCTTCCTCTCAACCGCTGCAAATATTTTGTTTTCACTGCTGAAGTGTTTTTCACACAATTTTTTGTGGTCTACAAAGTGTTCAATTTGATCTGGCTTGAGAGTTAATTTACCTGAATTTGAGTAAGAAGTTCAAAGGATGAACCTTGACTAAGCAATTCAAAGCAGATAAGATTATTTACTTATGATTCACTTCTGTTCATAGGGAGAGATGAAGGTCTTGAAGGAGAGCTGGTTTTGAACTCTCAATTACAGCATCTTCTACAGTGGAAGAAGAAGGTATTTGCTGCATTTTTCCCACTTTCTCTTCAAGAGATCCTTCCAATAGTAGAGAAGCATTAAGCCTGTGGCCGGCTCCCTGGTGGGGTTAATGGGAGCAGCAGCATTGATCCTGAGTGGCCAAGCAAAGGTAGTGGGACACTTTCTGTGCACAACCAGTTGAAAAACTGCTCACCATTAATGACACAACCATCAGCTCTGGCCTTCCACACTCTTGCTCCTCTCCCCTTTTAGCAAGCACAGTCTGTTCAGCTGTTTAAATGCTGTGTACCTTTGAAGATCTCTTTCTGCAGAGCCACTTTCACCAAAGCCTGACTCTCACAGGGTGAGTTTGGATTCCCAGTGGTTCCAGATATAAGCTCTCCATCATCAGCAGCTCTTTATCAGGCTCTTTTGCCTCGATAAAAGCTTCCAGAAACGGCACCATTTTATTATTCTCTCATCACTTCGGGAAAAAAGTAACTTAGTTGCTTTTTGTTTTGTTTTGTTTTCGTTTTTTTTGTTGAAGAAATTCACTGTACTAATTTCAAGATAAATCAAAGAAATGGCTGCGGAAGGGAAAATGCAACAGTGGCTTTCCAAAAATTGTATTTCAGTCACTAGTTGTTGGTGGTTTCATATTTCTATGTCAAAGATAGTAAATATGTACTTTATAATGTTAAAGACCTTTTGCTTTTGAGCTTCATTCTACTCAACTGCGCCAAACCCATGCAAAAAAGGCAGATGTGGCAAAGCTGTCAAGAACAAAGATTTGATTCACACAGATTGAATTCAGAATTTTATATTGCAAACTGAGCAATTAAAAGACATTTTTTTTGTCTTGTGCCTTATTAAACTTTCTTTGTAGCTGTGTGATTGAAAAAAAAATCTAACAAAGCTATTTAACTGTTTAAAACAAGACCTCATATAAGACATGTAATTTTTCTTCTATGCATCATCACCCTTGCAATGTTGCTGGATTTGATATTTAGTTTTAACTAATAAAGTTTTAGTGTTTGGTACACAAAACTGAAATAAAGCTGTAGTACTCTACTGTATAACAATGTGTAATAGAATGGGGATTTATTCTTCCAGTGAAGTACATGAGCTAGTACTTCCCAAAGCTATAGCAGGAACTATAAATTGTTAGAGGCTGTGGTCAGTTCAGTGGTAGAAAAGGCTCCATTGATTGGAGTAATGAAATAATTTAGGTTAAAAGAGCCTCCTGGAGGTTGTTTCTGCCAGCTTCTCAAAGCAAGGTCAGCTTCAGAGTCAGACCAAGTTTTTCAGGGCAATAGTTAAGCAGTTTTTAATGCTGCATGTGTCAGTCTTCCCTCATCTCCACTTTTGGACACAGCTGGATGCTGAGTTAGGTGAAGGTTTGGTTTAAGCCATTGCATCTGTCCATGCATTCTTATTCATAGAGATGCCATTTTCCTGATGTTCTTCGTGCAGCAGTGCTTTCCTAGGAGCCAAGGAATGGTACCTGGCTTTGCTGGCAAGTGCCTTTTCCTGTTCAAAACCAGCAGGACAAGGAGGCTGTGCAGATTGCTTGCTCTCAGGGTGATTCCTATCTGAATCTGGGTGATTCCTATCTGCAAGTCATCTTTACACACACACACTTTGTGACAGGAAGATAAAAAGCTGAAGCACAAGCTTGATTGTTGTGGGTGAAGTGTCAGTAAGTGGGCTGAGGCAGTGCATCTTCAGAGGCCTGTAGCATGTGAGGAAATTACCCCTGTTCACCTAGTGCAAATCCCATATTCCTGCTTAAAAAGATTATTGTTTCTACACCCTTTTTTGGGAAACTGTGTTTCAAAACAGTCCCTTGACTTGTTGTGCTACTTATTAGAACCCTCTGACTGATGACTCTGCAATCAGGTAGCTGCTGGGCATAAGGAGGATGTGGCAAATGGAGAAGTAGAATTAAAAAAAAAAACATTAATTGGTCCAAGTCATAGTGGTTTTCTTTCATTTCCAAGGGCCATGCAGAATATATGTTCATTCAGGATAAGCAGTTGCTTTATTCTGTCTGATTTGTAACATTGTGACTCAAGATTATACCTTCACTAGGATACTCAGTATCATCTTTACACATCAAATTACCTCTCATATTCTTGCTGCATGTAGGTGGCAAAATGAAAAATTATTTTCCCTGTCTTGTTGCAGGTGTCAGGATTACATTTTCCCCAATAGAGCTCCTGGATGTCAGTGCATGCTAACATTTTCCTATCTCTGCAGCTCATCCCCCCACTCATTCAAAAAAAGCAATAAAGGAAGACTTCCCTAGTTTGTGCAGAGTAAAAGTCACAGTAGGGTGCTTCCTACTGATAGGAAATATCTAGTTACAGCACAAATCATGGAGTGCTGTGATAATGTCATATTCACCATAGCTAGATGCCAACTAAGAAAATCCTTACACTTTTGACCAACAGGTAAGAGTATGACATGTCCTGATGAAGTTCTAGGCAGAATACTCTTTAGAACATAAAATATCCAGTAAGTTGGGTCAATGGGTGAAATGGAACAGGACTAGGGAAAGCAAAACAACTTAGGATGAATCTCCCTTCCTTCCCCATGGCTGTAGCTATGCCTTGGAAAAGATGATCCATAAATGATGGCAATGACGGTGTGTGAAACTCACATGAGATGTAGCACCCGGCCTCCAGCAGAGCTTCTTCCAAAGCAGACTCAGGGCAGAAAGATGAGATACAAGAATGGCTATAGTTCCATTGCCTTCCTCTTTCACAGAGCACGCCCAGGCTAACAGAGGTTGTTTTAGCCTATTAAATGGGGCTTTGACAAAGACATCAAAGTAGAACTTGACAGAATCTGGACAGTGGAAACAGGTGCAGAACCCCATGTAACTTGTGGCCAACAGTTATCTCAAACCCAGGGTGTACTTAAAACTCAGTTTTAGCTATTCATTGATTGCTCCTGTCAAAATCGCTACAAATCCCATCTACTATAGCAGTAAAGATTTCAAGGCTTTTCCTGACAAAGCCCTTGAGCATATTTCTAGTCAGGTTCCATCCCATTTTACTGCATTGAGGGAAGGCTTGCAGGCAGGCCTTGAGGCTTGGCTATATCTCCCATGAGACCTGCTACTCCCATGAAGAGAAAACTGACAGACTTCTGTATCATTCACATGCAATTGTCTTTGAATGCAAGAACTGGTTATCAGGCAGTACACATCAAGAACACTCTGGGAAGGTTGGGTAGCTCTTTCTGGAAGGAAAATACAGAGACAGAGAAACAGTAGAGGATGACATGAGCACTAATATAAACATTGTATTGAAACTTTTTTTAACCTCAAGATCTCATCTAAAGAACTCATACACTTGAGTCTCTTTTCAATTCTGATTCAGCAATGAGCTGCATGAAGTAGGAAGAGGGAACGAATTTATATTTAACTTTGTCATATAACACTGTAATTCTATCAGTCTTAAACTCATGGTTGTGCAGTGTCTGTAGCTGAAGATCCTCATCCTTGTTTGGGAATATACTTTTTCATCAGGAACTGGAATGTTAACATCTGCACCTCTGCAGGCTTTTTATGATTGGATGAGAGTGGACTCTCTTCCATTAAAAAAAAAAGAAAAGAAAAGAAAAAAGATATTAAAAGTTGTATCTGGAGTGGTTTGAAAGATATAACATTTTGATAGATGCATTTCAATATAAGAGACATGCTTCCTAGTAGCTGAAGGGTACACATGTGAAGAAAAAAGATTTTTATTTTTGTTTAACAGTGAAAGACCTTCAACCTGTGTACATTCTGAAACTGATGAGGCAAATACTGGTTTGAATGGTCTGGGAGGAGTTCCTACCAAATGAGTTTTACAGAATGTGGTGTCCAGACATGGGATCCTCAGTACCTGAGTTATCTCAGGTCAAACTCAACCTCCTCCTCAAATCTGAAAACCTCTAGGAAGCAGTCTGGCAGACTTTCCATCTTTAATTGCCCTGAGTTACGTACACCAAATCTCCATCTTCCAGAGCTACAGAGCCCAAAAGCAAGCAGAGGCTCTTTCATGTTTACCTTGACTCTGCACAACACAAAAAGCCCTTTGTAGGAAGACACTGCACAGCACTATATATCCTAAAGCACCTAGGAGCTGCTAAAGTAGTAAAATGTCAACTTTTAAAATTCAAGAGGCTATTTCTCTTCAGGCCACCCCTATCTCCATAGTAACAGTAATTCAGCAAAACACATTTTCATAAACAAAAGAATATCTTGTGGCAGAATTCTTTATTTTCAAGCTCCCTCTAACTGCATTTTTTAGAGGGATCAGAAGAATCAAAGTGAGTACTTTTCAACATTCCTTAAAATCACAGACATTTCCCACAACTGAAAGGGACATAGTGAGGAATGACATGTTCCTCTACTTGTACAAAACATACTTTGTGGTTGATACATCTGTATTTATTTTAGGCAAAGATGTGGCAGTCTTGATGGCTTTTCCTCTTCTTCATCCCAGAGATAAATGTTCTTTAACTGAAACTTAACCAGCAGAAGCACAATGATTAACCAGACAGCATTACCAGAATCTAAACCAGAGGTCCACATTTGACCTCTCCACTTAGCTGGGTACAGTTTATTTTTGATTTAGCACTGTAGAGTAAGTATTTTAAGCTTTTAGCCGACCTAGGAGATCTTTTAATGTATAAAGTGGCCTATAAGTGCATTCCTGAGTCCATTCTGAAAGAAACAAAATAAATTACTTGTTTAGAAGTCAATCTGGCATAGTGTGGAAAGTGAATCACACACTGTTCAAGTTCTGTGATTTATTATCATGACAGGATATATATATCTTTTTTAATGTCCATATTTATCTAATGATAATTATACAGAAAAAAAAAATCTTAGTTTTGCCTTTATATCATCCTGAACATATGATCTCTTTTTGTACATGACAGCAGGAAAAAGATGCCATAGTATGCAGGTATTTTTATTTCCTTCTGGAAACAGTGACAGTAACTGCCCCATTGTTTTGTTGTGTTGAAGACAATTAAAGAAGAAATAATAAAGCTAAATTTCCAAAAATTTCACATCTACTTGAAAAGCAAAAAAAAGGCGAAAGGACCATCTCTTCTACTAATTACTAAATTCATCCAAATCAGCATCTTATGCAGCACAACTGAAGAAACTGGAAAAAAACACAGATGTATATGCAGTGTTTAATTACATGGTAACTCCAGTAGCTTCATTAACACAGCTGTGTCAATACTGGGGAGAAACTTGGGAGAAGTATCTTTTGGCAATGCTAGTCTTTTGGAAAACTCTGAGAATCTTTTAATAGTTAGATGGGAATCATATGCTAAGTTTAAAAAAGGTGAAACAATATTTAAAAATAATTCCTCTTTAAATACACAAAGCACCTTGAAAACACTGCAACATCATATATCAAGGTATGAAAAGCAGTTATTTAGATTTCTGAATGAACTGTAACATCAATTTATCAATAGTTAAAATTGTTATGCTTTAATCCATTTTTAATTTCTGGGATTGAATTTGATTAATTAGAGATGGTAAAATGAGACAAAATCTTGGGTTTGGAAGTCTGCAAGCATTTAAATATAATCTGTAGAGGCACTCTTCTCTTCCCTTCCAAAATAAAATATGTATCAGAAATGGGAGCAAACTCTGTCTGCCTGAATATTTGCCTGTGTCTGATTTAGTCACTACATGCTGCGGCCATGGACAAAGAGTAAAATGTAAATAAGAAAGTCTACCTATAAATAAAACCTGTCAGTGTTGTGGTGAATCCTACTAAAGAGAGCATGAAGACCCATTCTGTGCTCTATGTCCTTTATGAGACCATATATCATGATTTATTTTTAATCATAAAGGGGAATCTATGTCAGACTGGTTTCCTATGCATGTGTGCTGCCCAGCACAGTGGGGAGGCAACATCCAGGGGTTTTGGCTTCTTTTCAGCAAGTCTCTCAGGAATTAACTGGACTGCAAGGCCAAGGGCAGATATTTTAAAATATTTTAAGTGACTTTAAACTGTAAGTTTACAGATGTATTACATTCCTCATCAATAGGAACAATACCACTCTTCTGGCACAGACTTTTCTCCATGCTCATTTGGACTAAGTGGGTAAAGGTAGTCAACTGCAATTACTCAGCCTTCAGAGTTTTTTATGACTACCTGAGTTTCAAGTGTTAGAAAGGGCTGAACAGAATATATCTAACTTGAGAAAAACGTGTTACACTTCGGGAAGGTCAGACTTGTTTAAAGCATCTCTTTCTTCTTTCTTTCAGGTCTGAGAAAATGTAAATGAGATAAATCATAGGCAAAAGAAACCACAACAAAACATACCAACAAAGCCCAAATGTACAAGATTCTGAAATACTACGGAAGGAGATTATCTTGGACATCTGAGAGATACATCTTAATACCATTCCTACTCTGTCATCATGGAAATTATTTCAAGGACAGTAAAGGCTTGAGATGACTCAAGGGGTAACATCTTTAAATGTAGAGATGGCAGGCTTAGATTAGATATTAAGAGAAAATATATTACTGTGATGGTGGTGAGCCACTGGAACAGGTTGCCCAGAGAGGCTCCCCTATCCCTGCAGGTGTTCACAGCCAGGCTGGATGGGGCTTTGAGGAACCTGGTCTAGCTAGAAGTTGTCTCTGACCATGGCAGGGAGGTTGGAATTGGATAATCTTTAATATTCCTTCTGACCCAAACCATTCTGATTCTATGATTTTGCAGCTGACTTGTTCTTGGGGCCATATTAACTCTGTTGCATCCTGGTCAAAATTAATCATCTCAATTACCTGATGCCCATTTAACCTGTGCTCCCTGATGGTGGATGGGCAGAGCACAGATGTGCATACTGCAACTCAAACCACAGCCCAAACAAAATCTGGAAGGAGCAGTGTCTACCACAGCCCCACTTCCACTAGGCTGGGAATAATACAGAATAAAAACAAAAACGCCAATTTTCAGTAAAACCCAGTAGATTATGAATTCTGATGGAAACTGATAAAACTGAAGAAAATCAAGGAATCCCTAGAAAAGTGTGGTATTCAAAATACTTAATTCTCTGTTTTGTCCTATTAAGTGCAGGTAGTCCTGTCACTAGGGGCTGGAAATTTCATCAGCTCTTTTTAATTTTTTCATATACTGTACATGGAGCCCAAGAACCTGGCCATTATTCCAGCATAACTCCAAGGAGAAAATGTCTAGAAGACAGGAGTTTCAGCAGTGCTGCCATGCTAGTTCTCCTCCTCTTCTGCCTGCAGACTTCAACCATGAAAGCCTTAATGCACATGAAACCCAGCATACAGTATTTAAAGTAGAAATTACATTTCTACTTACAGTCTCCCAATGTCTTCACTCGTATTTAGTTAAGAGCTTGCAACTGCAAACAAAACATTTGTTTGGACCTTCATTTTTTACCTTGTCCTTTCAAAGCACAGAAGGGGAATAAAAGCTCTGATTTCAACAGTCAGTAATTATCCAGACTAAAAAGAAACATTAAAGACTAAATAAAAGAATTTAAAGCTATTACAACAATTGCTCCAGATATAAACATCACTATATTAATTTTTAACTCTCAGTTGTTTTTCACTTCCAATGTTGATCACTAGAAATACTCAGATTAGGCTTTCCAAATGCATCGGTGGCAAATAATGGCACTGCAATTAAATACTTCCAACATATTAAGCAACTATCAAAATGATTTATATAGCTTTTTTATCTATTCATAGATGACAGTAAGTCATGTCATAACATTTCACTTAAAAGCAGAAAGCATTTTTAATGCATAAGAATACTATGTTAGGAACAATAGTAATTATTTTAATTATCTTAATTATAAAAATTGAAATCTCAGAGTTATTCCTTAGAAAATTTCTCTTTGTTTATATTGTGCAATGCTTTCAGAATAGCCAGCATTTGCAGCACAAATTGATCTAAAAATAAAAAAGAATCCTAATTGTATAACGTATTTGAACAGTCCCACTTCTAACAGGAATAAAAAAAAAAAAATCTTTTTGTTCAGGATCACTTGAGAATGCAATCTCATTTTAAGTGATCACCACTCATTCCCTCCTCCTCCTCGAAATGTCGACCATCTCACTAGAGAATAAAGAAATCAGTGCCTAGGATAAAAACAAGGCAACACCCAGGTCTTTTATTTCCTATACTGAAATTGTGCTTTAGAAATAAGGAAATAGTATACTGAGAACACGAATATTTCATTTTCCAGCAAGAAGTGTGACATAAGCCTGAACCTTTTTAGGTGTGACAGACATTAATGACCTCTATGAAAGCAAATAGAGATTCAGGGTGGTGTTTTTAGAAGATAAAAGTGGAAGGCATTGGTCAAAGAGATAACAGGGTAATTAACTAATCATAGTTATGTACTAAAATACTTAACAGGAGCTTAAAATGCATAAAACAGGGATTCATCAGATGTAAGTAGGTTGTTTGTTTTAAAGCAATAATTAATTAGCCTTCACTAGAAAGACATTTGAAGTGCTTGTAACCCCAAATCATGCTTTGTTCAGCATGTAAACTACAAGAAGTATTCCTGATTTCAGCTGCAGCCTATTTCTCAAAGGCTTGTTTCTCTTTGAAGTACCTGCAGCTGGAGATGAAGCAGCTCTCAAGAGAGAAACAGGATATTTGAAAACAAATAGACTTTATTTGCAGTTTACTTAGTATTTCAGGCAGCAAAAGTCACCTAGTTGTAAACAGATTTAACAGGCATTTAAAAAAAAGTGAATAAAATTAGGCATTTATGTTAATTCAAAGGCAAAATGTGCTATGAGATATGTGAAAACTCTGAAGTGACTTCTACCCTTTTGTTTGTCCTTTCGATTTTTACCCTTTTGTCATTCTCATTGCAGGTTTCCTAGCTGGTAGGTGTTAATATACACCCTTTCCTAAAATCTATATTTGCAACCCAAATTACATTTACCTCTTTTCAGTGGAGGATGAGAAGAGGAAATGAACATAGCATTCTTGGTTTTAATAGGTCTTAATCAGAAAGAAGAAAGAAGTCAGGCTTAAATATTAGAAGGAGAAAAAAAATCTGCTAATCTTTTCCAAAATTACTCAAATGTTTAGGACTCAAATTTTTCACTGTCTCACATTTCTATCTATAAAACTATCTTCTTGCTTCCAGTAAGACCATTAAAGAATGGATTCCTCAATACTGTAAGGAAAAGTGATAGCTGGATTGGAATCACTACTTATTTTGCTTTGTATTACCTTTTGTACACATTTCCCCGTTAACTGTAATGAGAAATAATAGGTGTGGCAGATGTGTAATGGGATGTGGAGGGATGTCCTAATGTGATGTTTCTGCAATTCCAGAAGTGAGACCTGAACACAGCCTGTGCAGCTTACCAGTCCCTTCCCTGTGGGCGAGTGTGAGCCATTTTTCCAGTGTTACATTGCTAATTCACATGTGAGCACAGCTCATCATTCAGTCCACTGCTCTGAATTGCATTTAGATCAAGATGGGAATTATCCTTCTCTCTTTCTATGCGTCCTACATATATGTGACTATGCCAAACACCTTTTTATTTATCCATTTGTATCACTTTTATTAGCACTGGTTTAATTCCAGCACTGCTCACATGTACAGTTGAGACAAAGTTAGACTCAGAGGCCTCTACTGCAGAGGCCACAGCATGCAAGCCACCTATGGCTTTTAAAGCTGGCCCCACTACCAGAAGAGCTCAGGATTCCAGATTACACCATTATGGTGATTTTAAAGGAACATTTCCTCATTATAGAGGGCAGCATAAAACTGGGGGCAGTGACAGAAAACGCCTTGTCAGCAGCACTTAAATGGAGCTTGCAAGGGCTTCTGTTGGGAATGTACTCTACGAGAGTGCACTCGATTTTCAAAGGCATCATATTGTTAATGGAAGTAAAAGTCTTGGGAACAAGCACAGAGGTAATAGGAGGCATAAAGTGCTGACTCTTCAATATCAGCATTTGCAGTGTGACATGCAGCTTCTTCTAAAAAACAGCTTTTAAAATCTTCAGGACAGTGCATAGAAGAGTTCTGCATAAGCAGTCTTTCTCATTTCTGAATATAAATGATGACTTTGGAAGAGAATAAAGGCAGAAATGATCCACAAAAGTTTGGTTTGATATACATCAGGCTGAATTTTCACTTTCAGACGAAGTGTGGAAATTATCTTAAAATCTTGCAGGTAGACATTGCCTGGACTAAAAATGAACAGTAAAGCTCACAGAAACGAGGGGTGGATAATATCTGGCTGCATGAAGTGTCATAAGTTTGTTCATATACTCTTAGCAGACAAAGAGCTTCGGTATGCTGCATGCCTTCTATTTCCAGCATATATATGTATTTATTTGTACCTGAAGAAAGGGACTGCCCTCTCTGTTGCATGCCATATGTGTTTGGATGCCTGCTTCATAATTTTCCCAAGCCTCAGATCTGACGTCCAGGTTTAAGGCTGTCCACACTGGTATTCTTAAGGGACTATTTTATTGTTAAAATCAGCCTTCCAAGACCAAATCAGTTTATAGTATTCTCCTCAAACACACCACTTCTTTGTCACACTGAGTGACACCCTGGGGTAGATGGGCCAAGTCCTGTGTGAACCTGAGGTCCTGACTATGCCCTGCAGTGAGGTCAGGGTGCCCCTCCCAGGAACCCTTTGCCTCTTGCATGGCAGTGGGATTTGACCTGGCTCCTGGGTATGCCTACATCCAGACTTGTTCTTCAGCTCTTGGCAGGACTTTCCAAGGTTGACACAGGACCACAGGCAAACCCCAGCCTTCATCTGAGGATGAGCCAGCCTTTCTGCTGCAGGATGGTAGCTATCCACGAGGAAGTTTCTATAGCCTGTGCTGCAGCCAGCCTAAGCCCCTAGACTGGATCCCTACCTAGGGTTGCCTCAGGGATATATGTCAACTCCTCTGAAATTATTGTCCTTCCTCTACCACAAAAGCATCGATTCCCTAGCAAAATAAACTGCAGCAACTGGTTGTTTTCTTCAGTGGGTGTGTTGTGGTTTAAAACCAGCTGGAAATTAAGCTTCAAGCAACCACTCCTCTTCCCCACACTCTCTCGAGGGAGAAAGGGTAAAAATACAGCAGAGATTATGGGTTGAGAAAAAAATGTACCAGCAAAAAAATAAGGAAAACAAGCAATAACAGCAACAATACTAATAACAAGTGTATGAAAGAGGGTGATAATATGCTAAAAATGCTCATGTAAGTCTGACCGACCCAATATTGCTGTGTGCAGTGACATGAGTCCTCCTGAGACAAAGCAGAAAATGGTGGCTGTCACTGCAGACAGTGCTTTTTCTCCTGAGCCTGAGACAGTGATGGACAAACCCCCTGAGACGGAGTGGTCTGCACTGCACTGACCACTGCTCGCCCCATCCCCCCGCCCCACCAGCTCTGCTCAGCACTTTGCTACCTTGGAAAAGGGAACAACGTGACTCTGGTTCTGAGTCATGTCCATTTCTCTTCCACCCAAAGCCACAGCTCCCAGTGAAGATGTGTGTGGAACAGAATAATAAACCTGGCTGCACACACATGGCTCCAGGCTCCACTGCCCTCTCCACAACTGTGAGAAGATGAACTCTGTCCTGGCCAAAACCAGGAGAGGGTGACATTGAGTGAATCAGTCCCAGCACTGCCTGCCATGCATTCACAGCTGCTCCCCAGTGCTGCAAAGGGCTGTGGGGAATGTGCAGAAGCTCTTTGTTAGTAGTCAGGATAATGTCAGGAAACAATGAGATCACTTGTGAGTCTCAATAACAGCACATCACTTCTCTCACGTCGTTTTTTCCTCACTTCTTTTCAAATAATAATTTTGCTAGCTCTTTTTGAGTGTCTGTATCTTGTCTCCTAAGGTCAAGGGCCTTGTGAATGGTTGACATGAAGGCAGTTATAAATTTTTAAACAAAAACCTTAAACATTTTTGAATTATGACCAGTTTTCTGAGCTGGCTGAACAAAGTTTCCACAGCACAAGAGAATACGTACTGTTCATCTATATTCATTTTAAATGGATTTATGGTATGTTATCCTTTTCACAATGGCTCCCATATATTTACTGCTGCTCATGCTACTCACCAAAATATTTATGTAATAGATCATTGTCTTCCATTCAAGGACTTTGTATTTGAAACAGAAAATAAAAATAGTTATAAATAATTGGTCTTGTGGAGATGACTTACAGCTCCACATAATGTAATGTGGCAACTCACTTTGTTTTGAGAACAAAAAAATAAACATCAAGGTTTGCTTTTCAGAGACATTTGGCAGAAAACAACCCTTCATTCCCAAAACAATGGAGAGCCATGATTTTTATTTAGTACTGTTTTACTTCTGTTTCAAAGCAGATCTCCAGAAAATAGGTTATTCCTAAAAATATATTCAATGTTTGCAATTGAAAATCTATGCTGGAATATTGGAAAAGTCTACATCCTATAAATGCAGACTCAGTTCTCATACCTGCACATCCCAGAAACCTCAGCCAAGTTGAATTCCACTTTAAACAAAACGGCCAAAATAAAACCTCACTTCTGAACATCTCCCCACGATACTTCATACAGCACCATGCTTGCTAACACTCCTCAGGTGCTGCTTGTTGCCTTCCCATCAGCATTATGTAATGCTCTCACAGTGTCTACTGTTTTGCCTGCTTTCCTGGCAGTTTTTCTTCTGAAGATTTTTCTTTCTATTCTTAGCCTTTCTCTATAAACCCAGTCCTCCAAGTAAAACATACTTCTCACATGCTTTCTAACTCTGTCCTTACATCTTCCTACAAACTCTGTGTAAAACCATATCCAGGATATATCAAACTTCCCATAGAAAGCAGGGTAATTTCTTGCCCTAGTGGTCTGTGGGGTTCTGTTGTTGTTGCTTGTTGTTGTTATCGTTTTTAAATGCTGTACAGCAATACAGTAAGCCAGAGAGCTGACTTAAAGTCTGGGTAAAAGTCAGCAATGGTGCTATCTTTGAGGAAGCAATTGAAAGAGATAGAGAACACCATCCCTTTAAATGAACTGACACTTTATTTATATAACCTAATAAACACCTGAGGACTTGAGATAGCTATGCTGATATAGACTGCATGAATTTGGTCTAAAAAGAATAATTTTTTGTACATTTTCCGAAAAACAAAATCCTTTAGGGGTTCTTTGTTCACACTGTACTTGCAGTAGCAGATAAACAGATCTTCTTTCAGTATTTCCATCTTTCTACATGCTTCTCCTGTGAGTTTGTCCCAGATGAAAACACTCTTGGTGGTTCAGCAACATGAAATACAATCCTTCTGGCAGAGGAAGCTCTTGCAATACTTTGCTGCAGCACAAGTAATTACCCAGGAGATGCAGGCAGGGGCTTCTCTGGCTCCTTGCTGAATTCATTGTTTCATCATCTACACATCTCACATTTAATTATTTCCATTTTACTACCAAAGAATTGAGAAAGAGTTTTTGAGGAGTTGCTGGTTAATCAGCATGCAAGGATTGCCTGCCTCCTGCACTTTATTAGTTTTGCAGGCTGAGTTTATAACAGGATCATTAGTGCAATACTGGATTACATAAAATCTAGACACTTACGGACTTTTGAGGTTCTTCACCTGTAGAAAAAAAAGCTTTCATAATTACTTCATCCAGCTTTAGTTATCTGCCTATCCCAAACCTGTGGCTGTATGCCCTCTAAAATGGGCAATTAGAACAAAGTATTTGTTGAACTCTTTATGACAAGCATTTCTTAGTAAAGTGTAAACATGTTTCTACTACCTGCCAAGGCCACAGTAAGATGCTGTTGTGAGGGAAGTACAGACAGGTTTTGGGTTTTTTTTTTCTTTAAATGGGGATATTATGATTATTTATTTTTAGATGGTAATTCATATTTTGTCTGAAATTAGGTGTTAATTGAGGTTAAATTTTTAATACTTAAAATTATTTAAAATGATAAGTAGTTATCTTTTTGCATGTGTTAAATGTGTAAGATGCTTAAAAGGTACCCAAGTTTCACTGATTCTTTGTCTAAAGGAACCTTAGAAATACGGTCAGTATTGTGTAAGAAACTAAGGAGGATGTTTTGATGATTGGCTAACTAAAACCCTTTTCTCAGAGGAGTCCCCAAAAAGTGACTTTTGAAGCTTTCTGTTATTATGTATAGTTTTAGCACTGACATTCTTTCACTCACCTAGGTAACACTGGGATCTCAAAGGTGAATTTGAAATTATTTTCTTAAACATAGCCCATTCCTAGTTGGAATCAAAGTTGTATTGAATCAACCTGTTTGCCTGAACCTGGTACATACCCCAAATTACACTATGAAACACTGGCTTATTGCAGAATGCTTTATCCAAACATATTATTCCAGCTGGGGAAACCACGCTAAAGAACAAAGTTTACCACATTTATGCTCTTCTAGCTTTGGCAGTTAGTGCATCGACTTAATCACCTTTTTATTTTGAATGACATCAGTCATTCAATAAAACCAAGCCAGTTTTTATTTGGCCTGATTAAAATCAGAGTCAATCAGAAGTGATTTCTGAGCCTCTGTATCATACTAGGGGCAAATAGAGTTATTTATCACCAACTGATACCTTGCATAAGGACTTGAATGATTGACTGATTGATTGATTGATTGATTGATTGATACTTCCTCCTCACCCATTGAGAAGTGAAGGTTTTCAGAATCCTGAAGAGAGAAGAAAATTAAAGAGCTGTCTGGAATGCAGTTACAACTATGATTATCAGTATGTACGATAAAACTTATTTTCCTGATACTTTAACAAGAATTTATTATCAAGATTGACTCATTGAAAACTGGTATAAAAAGCTAAAACCCAAAACTCATAATCCACACTTATGAATTTGATTATTTGAGGAAATTCGATATATAGTCATATTAAAAGCAGAATTTCAGTTTATTATACAAAATATTCATGTTTTCTTATAAACGAGAAAGAACGACCTCTTAATATTATCAAACATCAAATGTAGTGAAAATCTTTCCATTTTTATTCAAAAGTAAAGAAAGAAACAAAACTGTAGTGGTGCATCTTCTCCACCCCAAGCTGCACTGTGACCTCAGAAATACTGATTAGGACTCAGCCTTGATGAACACCTGGGCCAAGCTCCTCTGGAGTTTATCAGAAATACTATCTGCTCCCAGGAGCTGCTGCTGTCTAACAGGCTCAAACAGCTTTGGGGACTGGTTTTTTGCCTGCATAACAACCCAAGCAGGATAATGTTTTCGTTCTCAAGCTTTCAGAAGAAGTTTCTGGCCTGAAGTGTGTCCAGGATGAAACACTGTTATGACAAAAGCCCAGTCTCTTGTGACCCTGTAGGCAGGGGTCCAAAGTGAGGGGGTTTGAGCTCTCCCCTCTGGAGGGCAGTGGCCGTGACCAGTGAAGCCCCTCCAAGCCAGCAGCTCTGCTAAATTCAGAGATTGCCAAACAACCACGGATCCTGGTCTGAGCCCCACTCCTCAAGGCTCTACCCTTTGCCTGCTCAGGAGTTGCAAAGACATCTGAAATGAGTTTCACTGCCTTCGAGGGGAGCTTTTCACAGGTACCTCGTACAGACTCCTCATATCTGTGTGCAGGCAAGTGTGCTGTGCCACGGACAATGCACTGGGAATGCTGCTCTCCTAGGTTCTTAATGACTTCAGCCTCATAAGTAGCTGGGCCTGCAAGTGAGAAACTGTTGTGGTATTGTAAATCCTATATGAGTCCTTTGCTAAATTGTTAAACACGCGTTATATGTTATAAATTGAGTAAATTAAATGCTGAAAAGTTAAGGTGCTGTTAAGTTGAAGTTAAGTGCTATTGAGTTTGCTTTTCCTCAGTGTGCCTTAACCATCTACTGAGCAGTGGAGTGAACCTTGCCAATGAACTTTCTTGTGCTGTTGCTTTTATATTAGACCTGGTTTTTACTGATACCTTTTCTGGTGATTCTTTAAGGGATCTTAAAACACTCATTCATGACAGAAACAAATCTTCTTTAGCCCTTGAAAAGCTAAAAGCAAAGCTGAGAGAAGTTCTTCAGACAGTTTTTTCACCTAGTAATATCAGATATATCTGGTTTGTTCCTGGGTACTGAAGATTGAAGGACTATATTGCCTCCTAGGAGAAAAAAAAAAAGGTACAAATTCCATAATGACTTCTCTCATCTTCAAGAAACTAGAAACTATTCACAACAGAATGAGGTTGCCCTCCACAATGCTTTCTTGGGATATTTTTCCTCTTCCATGAAAATTTTTATAGACTTTTCTATACCAATGGATATAAACTTTTCAAAACCAGAACCTGGGACTTACACAAAGCTATTACAAAAGGTGTAAAACACAAGCTGGCTGACAGACCTTCTTCAAGCAGAGACATCAGTAGATCAGAGAGAACTCCTTTTTCCTTACATTGAAATGACCACCAAAAAAAAAAAAAAAAAAAATCACCAGAGGCAGGAACCATCACCTGACACAGGATTTCCAGACATGTTAGAGTGTACATCTTGAATTGTCATACATCAGAAAAGTCAATAATCTTCTGCCTGACCTGTGATTAAATTGAAACTCTAGGAGGTAGATTGTAGATTTGTGATGTAATCTGTAGGGAAAAGTAGAAAAATGCTGAAAATAGTACGGAAGGTGAAAAAGGAAATAGGGCAATAGGAGAATATAAGAAGTAAGTGCAATTGCTTTAGAACATCACTAAGATAATAAATCTTCCATCCACAGAGGGAAAAAAAAAGATAGCTCATTATAACTGGGCTAGACACTACACACTTTTAATCTGCCTCTCCAGTCACATCCCTCCTATCCTTTCAGAAGTGAAAAAGAGCCACAGCATGCTTCAGGGTTTGTGAAGGCATATTAATAACACTCCCTACTCAGTAACTAAATAATGCTTCCTGTGCAGATGTGATTTTAGACCTTATTTTCACATTTAAATGTGAAGACAAATGTTACCTTCAGTTGCCAGATAAAATCCCATAGAAGACAAATATTTGACTTTGTCTAAAACTCTTTGAGGAAAACAGACTCTACCAAAACACAATACTGTAAATGTAAGAATTACACCTCTAATACCATCATAAAATATATTTTATTATTTGCTGGAAAGAAGTTTTCATTTTATTATTTGTAAAACAAGCCAGAGGAGAATGGATTTACTGGCATATTCCAAGAGCCAAGAAGACATAACAAGGTGTTAGTAAGGTCTCCTTGAAGATCTCTTATGTTCCTTCTGGAGGAACATCTCTCATTGACCTCTCAGGGAATTTGATCATTCTAAATAATGTTTTGTTTGTATGATTAAGGGTTGCTAATATCTAACCTCCTTATGCAAATAAACATCTTACCAAACTTCCCAGTACATTATTTTCTTGGTTTTACCACTGAGCTTCTGCTTTACAATTCTCTCATTCCCCTTAAGGCTTCACCTTGCCCACTAAGACTATAATAGTTGTAGATCACATTTTTGGCAGCTTCTTTTCCAACTATCTTTTCTTGTAATTTTTCTATATTTTGGATTTTTTTTTTTAATTTATTACACAGAAGCATACTGTATTCACTATTTCTCTGGTTAAACTGCTCCATATAATGGCCTACCAAAGCAAAGTCATGAAAAGCTGATATAAAATTGTTGGCCTAACCAATGGAAGTTGGCAAGCACATGAGAATTGGCCAGAAATGGCCAATGACATGGCCAGACAATGAGAATTCATTTTAACTTGAGTGGTGAGAAAAGTATCAGCAGAGGGTCTTCCTGTACCTGGTTCTGAAGTGGGATACAGTACAGCTTGATACTGCAGGGTTTTCTCTGCCAGATCTGTGTTGATTTGCTGCATTTGTAATTCAGAGAAATTTCAGGACTCTTGCAAACCAATGTTTAGTTTACTTCTGCCACGTGGATAGTCTATGAATTTGAGTCATGCAGAAGAGCAGAATTAGGTGGCTTTACAGTGCACAGATGTAAGCCATGAAAGGCTGCTTGCTGTGCTGGTAGGATCTTCTGCTAAAATAGAGACAAATAGAAGCTTTATCCCTTTGGAAACCCATACCTTCTGTGTGTATAATGCTGCTACACATCTTTCACACTCCACTCTTCATTTAGTGTAGATCCAGCTGTTTTATTTCATTAAAAAATTATTATGTAGTCTGACTCTATATTACTTCTAAATCTAACTTGGTATCTCACACAGCTTTATTGATAAAACTAATAGTCTTTTCTTCTGCCAAAGACACACAGACCTAAAAAATTCCCTGAAAATTCTGTTTTAAACTAATCAAAAAGCTCCTTTACTATTCTTCAATGGACGATAAGATGTAGCTATCTATACATATAATTTTTTTTATAGAATTATTTTTCTATTTTATTTTTATAGAATTATTAATTAAAGTTATATTAATTGGTGTCTTCTGCTGGTTAAGAGTGTGTAAGATGGGAAATGGCAGCATTAAATTTGGCTGACAGGCCTTGGTGCATGCATTCTCATATGCTTTGTAATTACATGCACAGCTGATACTTTTCCCACAGCATCTCTGCCTTAGCCAGTGGCACAGGTGGTTACACCTGTGCTAGGGGATGCAAGGTCCAGTGTCAGTCTCATCCTTCCAGACACCTCGTTTCTGTCTGCTCTTAGTTCTTCTTAGAACTGGCTCTCTCATCCTCTGGGGTTCCAGCTATCCTCCCTCCATTCCCACTTTCACAGCAACTTTATTTCTCCTTCCTGCATTACAGAATAATTGCCAGGTTGTTGGCATGTGTTCCTGACCCATTTCTATCTACAGCTGTCAGAACTGCCTATTTCTTACCAGCTGCAGATGCTACAATCAATTTAGACTTTACACTATGCATTATAAGTGTGTAGATACACGAAAACATACATCTTTCAGTAAAAAAATCTTTTCAATACTTATAACTTACTTATGGTTTCCTGCTTATGAACACCAAAAGAAATGGAAAACAAGTAGTGTTTCTTTACAAAATATTAAGCCCTTGATGAAAAGCCTCTGGAGCTACGTATTGGAACACAACAGTTACCAAATTTTGCTTGGTTTTACTTAGAATTGGCCAAATAACTAGTTGCTCTTGTAATGTTATTCTCAGAAACAGCTGAATAGTTTTATCTGAATTATTTCTTTTAAACTACAATAATTCGGCTTGAGAGTTTGGCAAAATCAAGAGTATCTAATAGTGGAAAGAATAGCCTCATAACAAGTTGTACCAACACTGCAACTTGTATTATATTTTCTTATAATCACATATATGCTGAGTGCACTCCAAGTGTTCTGAAAACAGGAAGGGATAATAAAAACATCCAACATTTAGCATCAGTAGTTGAAAAATAGTAAAATTAAAAAAAAAAAATGTTGGAGGCCACTCTCTGAACTGTTTAAAATTCTCTCTGCCATTCAGTTATTTATCAATGTTGGTTTTGTTATTGTTGTTATTGTTGTTATGAACATGCTGGGAAAAAAATCCAAACTAATCTTGCCCTGCAGTGATTATTGTTTTATACTCATAACATTTGGAAAGCCTGTCAAGCAAAGTATTGAATGCATACGGGAATGATGATAGCTTGAATGAGAGAGCGTAAATCTGGTCAGTCATATCTTTATGCCATGCACATTTTTTAATTGTATGAAAAATAGCTGTAACTTAAATCATAAGATAGTGTTAGTGATTCACTTCAGCTGATAGACAGAGCTCTTGCAACACTGCAGCAATAACAATTTAAATGTATATTGCTCTGCTGATGAGTATGCTCCAAAAGCAGTAGGCAGCGGAAAGAAGAACTGAATAAATGAACACTAAGAAAAGAAACAATTTAAAATACTTATTTTTATTTTTTTAAGTGTACTGTAGCTATGAGCTCCCCAGGCAGCATATTTGACAGTAAGCATTGAGAAGTAAAAGAATTTACAACAGCTCAGACCTGAGCACCTAATCAATAAGACAGCAAACAAGTCCAAGGTATCTGACTGCAGTACATACCACCTACCTGTGTGTACGATATATGATCTAAATTTAGTAGAGCATATTGCAGTCAGTTGGCTACCACACTCTTTTTCCCTACATAATCACTCAACTGTTGCTGTGTGTTCTCTTTTTATTGGTATAGTCCACTTTAATTGGACTTGTTTTCAGTTTTTGTACATGCTGCTGAGAGAAAATATTTCCAGCAGTGGAAAAGGAGAATTAGTCATACAGGCTCCCACTCTCCTTTGCAGGTGCTGTGCCAATAGCCTACCCCGAGGATAGATGTGGGCTAGGGATCATCTGGGGTCCTGCAAGAAAAGTTAATCAGATTTTCTCTGGAGTGGCTTGACTGGTGTAGTGGTATGAAGGAAACCAACTAGCTTCAGATCTTCAAGATAAGGTACTTCAGGCAACTGAAGAAATACCATTTCTATACCTTGTATAGAAGATATAATGAATGCATAACCTACTCCTCGCTTTTTTGCCATCCTAAACTTTTCTATAGATTTAGGATGCATCAATACATTCTTTTTTACAAGATAGTCTTGGGTAAAGCTGAGGTGAGATGATGTGCATAACCCTGCAGCCATCAATGGTTTTAAGTGTGAATCTAAGAGCCACACCAAGTTGAATGAAGTTTCTTGTCTCTGCTGCTACAGAGGCAGTCATCTGTATGACCAGAGACAGTTTCAAATATCAAAATGCTAACACTATTATCATCTCCCAAAAAATATTGTGAGTTTATCAAGATAAGGAACACTTCCTGACACTTCTGGTCCTACTTGCAGGTCCTTGTCTGGCTTTTGTGATAGAGCCATATTCCCCACTAGGATGCCACCACGTTTGTCACCATGCTTTACTTCACCTAAACAGCAAGTCCAATCTTCCTGCATCCACGATATTCAGCGTTTGAGCTTGTACTGCTCATCTATTGCTCCCAACCTCCCTGTTGTTTAGGACAGCTCTGCTGATGCAGCAGCTATTCCAGAGCCCAGTTTACTAAGTGGACAGTTTGAATCTGGTCACAGTGCCATTTCACTTTAATCTTTAACCCTGAAAATCTAGGTCAATTACACTTCTTTGGTGGAAACAAAATCAGACCTAATTTCCTTTTTTCTAAAGTCTTAATATTAGACTTAATATTTCAATGTCTTAAACTTATGGTCTTAGATTTAATGTCTTTTTAGCTAAATATTCCCAAGAGCATTTATTTCCAGCTGTGTGCAAAATTAATATCCAAAGCATAAGGAACAATATAGCTGAGCCAATCTCTTCGTTACAAGGGAGAAAAGTTAATCACAATAAATGAAGAAAGTATTTACAGTAAAAGGTGCATATAAGAAAAAGAATTGAGAACACATATGTTAACAAATAATAATAAAATGCAAGTCAGAAGTACCACAGGAAACACTGTTGTATTATTAATAAAATATATTAAAACAGCTAATTTACACTTTTCCCACCTCCACTCCAATTAAGATAAATGATCACTAAATAAGTCCATAACAAATATTTTCTAAAAATAATGTTTGAGATGGCTAACAGAAGCTTGGATAAGTTTATTTGGACAATTCTAAAATTTAACAGATCTAGTTGAAATAAAGGATCTCTCTGTACAACAATAATGTGCATTAACTTTAGAAAGTAGCTGGGTTTTTTATTATTAGTTTTTAATAACCAGTTTTCTGAGCCTCTTACCTTGCCTGTGGTCTTGAAGGTATTTTTCTGTTGCGTAATTTTTTTTCCCCAAGCAATTTAAATTACTTAAAATTATCCATTACTTATGACAAAAACAAAGTCATCAATTTATTTATTGATCTCCTCTTCTAACTAAACTGGCATTTGTATAACACAAGCCAACACAGCAGCCAAGTTATAATTGTTTACTATTATAAAACAAGTATTCAAACAAGATTAGATAGAAAATTATTCTGTTGAAAATTATTCATTGATCCTGCCTGTAAGGCATAAAGACTTGCATTTGTGCAATATGCATCCTTTTATGTCTTACAGGCAGGATCAGTGCTGCTCAGCCTGAGCAAGAAGCACTTACAAGAGTGGGATCATCTGGAAGGGGAGAGAAAGGGTCTCTTGTACATAGTGCTTGTCCAGATTTGGGCAAAGAAGCTGGACAGTTGTTAGGATACAGAGTTCCATGTGCTAGCTTGGAGATGGGCTACAATACTCATGGCCTCTGACACCCTGCAGAGACTTTCTAACTAGTGGGAGAGCACATGACTTTTTTGGATGTACTGTTTAGGATTGTTATCTCAAATAGCTGTTTTGTTGCTCTTCCTCCTCCAAAGAGGAAACCAGGAGACTTTTCAGATGGCTGATATATTTCGAGATTGAGAGCTAGAACAGCCTAAGCTTGGGGTTGAAGGCAGAAAACATCTTATTCTTGTAATCCTCTAGCAGAGTAGTCTTCTTTCTTTCACATCTGGTCCTAAACCTTATTTCAAGAGACCTGTATAATTTAACATTTTGATGCAAGAAAAACAGACCCAAAAGCACTTTCTGTTATAGCTTTCTGTCATAGCATTCTGTTATAGCCTTCTGTTAGTGAGACATAAGAGAAATTCAGGATCTCTCATTAGCTTGTCACCTTGTTCCTTCTAGAAGTCTGATCTACAATAAATTAAAGAGGATGATATTCAGATACTTGGCACAAGTTGAGTATGTAACCATGCACACTACTCACCAAACAACTGCACATATGAGAGATATCTTACGGAGGAGATAAAGAGTTGACTATGGAATATGTTTTCTTTCCTAACTTCTTTCTTCTTTCTTCTTCTTTCTTCCTTCTTTCTTGGTGCTGCCACAACAGAGCAAAGGGACTGCATTTCTCTCTCAGCACTGATTGCAGTCTGGATGTGTCTTGACAATACCAAGTTGAAGATACTTGTAATGCGATATAAAAATATTGCTCTTGTGTGCAGCATTGCAAATCTCCTTAGAAATCATCTGACAAAAAGAATGAGCAAAATTATGACAGGCCTGAAGGGAAAAGGAGTTTATATGGTTGACATTTAGTTTAAATACAATCAGAGAAAGAAAAGAAGTCAAGCAAAAAATTCAATACATTTCTCACAGAATTGAGACCACGTTTTGAGATCAATACTAAGCATGGATGATAATAAACCATCTGGCCACTTGCATTTCACAAACAATTTTAACAGTGGACACAGCCATGACTTCTCTTTTCTTTTCTAAAGTCCATAAGAGTAATTGGGGCCACACCTCAAGATTTCTTTGCTTTCTTTACAAAGATTACAAAAGGCACCTCTATTATTCTCCTTTTAGATAAAGAATGAATCAGAGCAACTCAAACACCTAAACCTTATGAGGTGGGATAAAATATTAGAGAAGCTTGGAGGAAAATTTTGATCTCATGTAGCATTCAATGAAGTTTTAACCTTTTTATTTTCTGAAGGTGCTGGAAAATAGCATTTTATCTACTTCACTTACATGCAGTTCTCTAACTTAAGACAACCCTTTATTTACACCATCCCAGTAAGCATCCAATTAAAAACCTTAGCTGGGGTTTGGAAACCTGAGCAGCTTCTGTATCAGGACAATGACTTAGGAACTTTCATGTTTGCCCTCTGTTTCTTGAATGGCTTCATAGAGCTTGAAACAAAGCTCAAATATGAGCATCAGATCTATATATTTGTGGGCACAGTGGATGGATTTTCATAAATTATGCCATACCACAAATACTTTAAAAAATAAAAAAATAGTTATATTAATCATTACTATGTGCCATGATATATAATAATTGAGATATATAATTGAGATTGAAAACTTATAATGTCTATTCAAAGACAATGTATGTAAACAGCAAAAAAAAAAGACATGACAAAATAACCTAAGAGGAAAATTCCATATTTTCTTTCTCTTTTTCTTTTTTGTACATTTTCTTGTTTCTACATTTCTCTTTGATCTAGATTATTTGTCTTCAGAATGTTTTTAAGATTATTGCAGTCATTAAACTTGATGTTTAAAACCAGAAAACCAGCACATATTATTGTAAATTGAAGCTGAAGTATAACAGATGTTATATTCCTTACATACCATTTCAGTTGTAGACACATTTTTTAAATCTAGTTATTTTATTTTAGATATAATGAGTGAGGTAGGGAAGAGCTTTGATCACTGTCCCAAGTTTAAAGGCAGGATGCAGAATAACATACATGTTGCAATATGTAGTATTTTGCTCTTTGCTGAAAGCAATCCCTTTCTTTTTGTAATATTACTTTATACAAAAGTAAAGTAAAAAAGTAAAGATACTCTTTATACACCTGAACCTACCAAAAGAATAGGCCCTGCTGTCAGTCTCCCAGATCAGCTTTTCCCCTCTAGGTGCCTCACTCCTTTCTAACAGTTTTCATCTCCTTTGAGACAAGCTGTGTGTTACCACACCAATCTGATTTAGGCTATAAACACCCTGGAGCAGTGTTACTAGAATTTGTGCAGCTGGGCCTAAGGGGCTTTGGTGCATTGGGATCTCAACCTAGCTACAGTTTTCAGGGTGATCAGTCCTACCATTCAATAACTACAATTATAATTTCTCCTTAGTTGCTATGGGGGGAGTTTGGCATTTCCCAGTGCCTCTCCTGCAGAGAAAATATTAACTTCTCTTGCCTGGTTGTTTCATTTCCTGCTTTCCATGTTGCAGCTCTGCAAGTTACTGCAGGTCAGAATTGTTTGTGCAGCCAAAGTGAAGAGGGGTCCCTGCAGAGGGTGTGGTAGTAGATCAGGATATCAGAATGGACAGCTGGGAGATGTTTAAGGCAATCACTTAAGGGTTTCTGAACACTATAAGGAATGAACAAGCAATGATGAATGGTAATACTGTGGCTCAGCTAAACTCAATCTTCTCTCCTTTCCCTTTTCAGTATAACCACTCCTAAGAGGCCTGGAAAGTTGCTCATATCCAAATTTCTCTAGGTAAGCTCAAGGCAAGCAAAGCTAACATTGCTTTCTGTAATACAGCTATCTGTGCTAGAGTGCTTGGATCCTTGTAGTGTATCTTGAATTTCACTTAGTACAAAGAGAAAGGACTAATTTGCATGTCAGACTTCCTTCAGTAGGGAGATATTTGAGCTGCATCTTTAACAAATACAGACCCTTTCTGAGTGAAATGGGATAAACACAGCTGTAGCCTTCCATTCTCATTGAGTTTAAGGGTTGATGATTCTCATAAGATTCTGTGAATCTAGGCATATTTAGTAGGACATTGTTTTCGTTGAGAATTTTTATTTGTGAGACTTTCTTAAGCTATAAAGTCTTGTACTCATATGAGCATCCGTCTTCATTAAAAAGAACAAAACAATCCAAGCCTCTCACAAGTCCTGTGGGAAGACTGGACCGAACAAATTTTGCTTAAAATCCAAGAGAATACAGCAAAGATTTCTAAATGCTATTTCTTATTGATGACTTTAAGTCAGTTCTTAAGAATTTTGAAGATCTGGCTTATGTGCTTTTGAGTTGCTATTATTTGTCAAATTTGCATCCTTGGTATATTAAAATTTCTGGGCCTAGTCCTAGTATAAGCAATGGGAAGTATCCATTTTCCCTTCTGTCATATGCCTGCATGTAAGTTAGGTCACAATGCCTTGCTTATGATTAATGCTAAAAAATTAAAGGGTGGTCACTATGGGTAAGGTGAATGCCAAAAATATTTTAATGCTGGAAGTAACTCATGTCTCTCCAACACTGCAACTGAAGAGGGGTAGGCAGAGCCTTTGGAAATCTTTCAGGTTTAATTACAAAACACTGATACCAGCAGTGGTAGAGGAGGAGTGCTCATAAAAACCAGTAAACCTTCACATTAGTATCTCCTCATATACATCTCATTTTTTCTCTAAGTATCAACAAATTCCTCTATAATATATCAGTTTCTTGAGGTTTTTGCTTAAATCACTTCCTAGCCTCTGTTCTTGAGGGGATTGGACGTTTAACACTTGCCAGTTTTACTTAAAACAAGTATTTTTATATTTATTATTTGATATGGCTTACAGTCTGTTTAAAAGAACTGTTTCAATTTTTTTTAAACAATATTTCTTCTCCTATTCCTTCATCTGTTTAAGGATGCATTCAAGATTTGATCCAGTCTCATATCCTCAGGTATATAACCTCGTCAAAGTCTGTACTTATATGCATTTGGATTCACTGTGTTAATAAGGGAGGCAATGAAGCATGTCTGCCTGTCTGAGGGTGAGACTGAAAAACTAAATTGTTTATATTCATTCTTCATTAGACACAGAAATAAATATTTTAAGCCCCTTTTTGCCCTTCATTGGTCCTTTTGTCTTTTCCAACACACGGGCCACCTTGCTGACTCATTGGTGTAGCTACCATTTACTGCTGTGTATTCTGTTCCTAATTGCCATTTCCCAATCTTCAGTAATAATGTGTAATGAGCAAAGAATAACTTCATTAATTTAGATTAACCAAAGTCCAGATGAATTAGAAGACTGTAACAAGACTGTAAGATTCTCTTGTTCTTCCATCACCCATGACTAGCATTGAACAACAGGAAAGACCACACTGCTGTTTTCAAGGCAAGGGTGGTCCTTTCTGGTTTATATAACTGCTTGAATTGAGTGATCATCTTTGTGCACACTTCACAGTAACCTCACTTCACCACCCACCCTGGTACTCTTCTCTAGGCTAGCATGTTAATAATTCCCTTCTTCCTGAGAACAAAGCTCGTGTAACTTTACTTCAGATGTTATCTAGGTGAATGGTATAGCAAAAACAGAAGGGGCACGCTGAAGAGAAGTGTTGCTGTGTTCCAGAAAGGAGCTTTACTCCCCACATTCCGTATATTTTGTAAACGGCAGAAAAGGCGGTTAAAGAAATATGTAAATATGATTTCAAATCTCCAGGAAGGGAGACAGAGCACTTGGAAAGGAAAATCAAAGAAAATCTGATGGTGGTTATTGATGAAGCAATTCTACCAGAATTTTGAATTTTGTGGCTGCACAGGTTGTATGATGCTACCTGGGAAAAACTTCTTGCTCAAAATGCAAGGCAGAGCAAGTCAGAAAAGTTTGCATGGATGGAATGAAGAAGATCAAGCCAGGTTTCTTGGTTCTTTTTACTTCTAACAAAAATGGTATGGCTATACTGTAGCTGGAGATGTATCTGGCTGATCAATTTACAGATACTGGCATAAACTGTGAATCTTACTACAACAAAGTCCAGTTGTATGGATCTCAGCCCTACCGTGCCTCCTTCTCATGGCTCTGAGCTGTATTCTGAACAGGAGACTTAATGATCCCTCTGAGAGATGGGTACACTACTCTTCCAGAGACTTTTATGTTCCCAAGTGCCTTTCAGCTCACAAATAGTCAAATCATGATGCATTTAATAATAAATTTTTAATATAGGTAGATCTAAACAGTTTGACATAGAAAATGGTGTAATAATGTATGTCATGCACCGCAGAATACAAATTTAACAGCAGAAACCCAAGTAAAATAGATGTGGCAGATGGAGATACTCTAATGGTTACATCTATGGGACACATGTCCCTAATATGATCCCACTGTCTGGGGTCTAAGCACTGTGGAAGTGGTATCATCAGTCCAGCTGCAGGACTTGGGGAGCAATATGAACCTGATCCATGTTTTGTTAAATGCAGAAATATGAGCCTCTGCAGAACCATGCAGTACATTGCGTCCATGAGAGAACGCTGCACTAATGCATGTTTGACTATATTTGCAAAATTCTCCCTGCAAAGATGGCTGGCTAGCATGGCACCCAGTGATGTAGTCAGCATTCCCAGCTGGGATACTTCCATGCTCACACTGCACTTATCTGGGACTGTCCATTTAAAACCTAGATGTTCAGTCCTGGGGAGAAACTACAGAAAATTAATAATTGATAAATTACATTGCTTCATTGGGCAGGGAAATATTTTCTTGTCCATTAAAATCTATGACTAGATTTTTCAAGCTGTATTTGTAGAACTACTGGCTGTTATTTTCTAAATATTAGTTTATTCAGCTCTTTATTTCCTTCTCTGTATTTTTAATTCTTTCTCTCCAACCTTTAACTTAACTGACTTGTAAACTGTATGCTCCTTAATGAAAAGCACTATGTTTAAATCAATGTAGTAATGCTTCCTCCTCCACCAAAGCAAACTTGCCAATATATTTGGCTCTAAAATTCTCATTTTATTAAGACTGCATTCTGTATCAGCTGGAAAGTTTTGATCTCACTTAAAGTACCATCATTAATTTCCTTCAAGAGAAGACCATTGCTGGTAAAATCAGTGTTTAATCCCCCATAAATGTGTTACATAATAATATTTTATTTCATATACATATGCAATATTTTATGGGATTTTTTCTAGAGGAAAGATATGAACTATTCAGTAGGTATGAAGTTTAATAGGCAGCCCAATTCCTTGCTCTCAGTGAATACTTTAATATTGTTGCAAGCCACGAACAATTTTGGGAAGCTTGTCATAGAAGCAGTACATGCATTATCTTGACCCCAACTCATTTGCTTTTTACCTTCTGGAGCATTAAAGATATTTGGACGTGTTTGTAAAAACCTAGGGAATAAATTCACTGTCTCTGAAGCCTGAAGGTCTGGGTGAACAAAAAATAAATCAAATGCTAACACATGATAAAACTAAGCATGCTCAAAGCTAAAAGTATTGACACTACCCTGACAGTAATTCTTAGAGAGAAAACTACTAGATCATAGAGTCCTAGAACGTCCTGAGTTGGAAGAGACTCACAAAGATCATTGAGTTAAACTCCTGGCCTGCAGAGGACACCCCAAGAGTCACACCATGTGCCTGACAGCATTGTCCAAACATGCCTTGAGCTCTGTCAGGCTGGTGCTGTGACCACTTTCCTGGGCAGCCTGTTCCAGTGCCCAGCCACTCTCTGGGTGAAAAACATTTCCCTAATAGTCAACCTAATTCATTCCTCGGCTTCATGCCATTCCTTGAATCCTGTCACTGGTCACCACAGAGCAGAGATCAGTGCCTGCCCCTCCTCTTCCCCTCCTGAGGAAGCTGCAGACTGCCAGGAGGTCTCTCCTCAGTCTCCTCTTCTTTAGGCTGAACAGACCAAACTCACTTCACACTCTCCTCATATGACCTCCTCTAGAGCTTTCACTGTGCTGGTGAAGGAGGATGGAAGAAAAGAAAGAAAAGGAATGAAATCAGATCTTTTGGAACGTGAATAAAGTACAGTACAGTATTTCTGAATGCTGATTTAAAGTTTCACAGTCAAGAGATGAAAAGCCCAACAAAAGTATATCTTCATGTACAGAAACAAAGCTCCTTAAAGACAATAGGACGGCTAAGGTTAAGCACATGTATAAGTACTTTGCTGGGTGACTGCAATTTGCCTTCTGAAGATCTTTCCAAAGCTAATTATAAGACCCTGACTGAAAAAGGGAGCTTTTGCCATGAATGTTGGGTTTGGGGGGTGGGGAGGTGATTTCAATTTTTATTAAATCAACACTAAATGAGATCAACACAAAACTCAAGTGTAAAGACTAAAAAAGGCTGGCATTCAAGAGCTGGCAGCACATCACATTCACTTTGCATGGACAGGAACAGAAAAAAGCAACAGACATTTGAGTCATTTGTGTTTCGTAACATCTCCTAATCTATGCCTTGATATTAAGAAGCTGCATTAGGAAATGGCAATTTTGTTAATGCAAGAAGAAAGACAATTAGTTTGAAAAAAATATGAGCCCTTTAAAATTATTACAGAGTACAAATTACGAGTGGAAATTACATGTGCATTATCAAAGATTAGCAAAAAAATCCTAAGAACAGGAATAGTTTAAGTGCAACTTCGGAATAGGAAATAGGTATAGAAACATTTCCTGTGGGTGGCTGTGCTAAAATGAACTAAATTATCATTCTGTCTAAACTTTTTTGTATTCAGTAATTTGCCACTATTGTTGCCAGCAATTTACTAAGTGCATGAAGGGGGAAGAATTCAAAAAGAAGATTTAATTAAGGAATTCCTTAGAAACACAACAAGCTTCAGACACCTCATACTTAAAATGTGCAAGTTAATAGGAGGCTTGCAGCTTCCAAATTCATAATTATGTCCCACAGCTAATTGTTTGGCACAATTATGTTTCTGAACAGTGTTCTGTTACCAAGAGAGATCTTGGAAAAGCCAGGAAAATCAGAAGGGCTTACTTGCCAAATAACAATTGCTTCAATCTTAAAAATAAGCAAACAAACAAACAAAACTGATTTGAAATAACTTGCACTGCAAAGTCCTTGTTCAATTTTATGGCCATTTTTTTCTGGGACTGGGTCGATGACCTTAGGGGATTCCAGAAAAAAAAGATATTGATGGTGAGGAAAATTTAAACATCCCAGAAGAGGTTGTACAGGAAGGTAGCTTCTTTTAAAAATTCTTTGTTTCTTGGACACTTGCACGAAAAAATGTTATCAAAGATATCCTCAAGAGCTGAGACATTGCTAAAAAATATTTTACCCAGCCCTCTGGAAACCATTTGTTTCAACATTCAAATCTCAGGCTTGTATGTTGTTTACAGTACTTTGCATGAGTAATGAGACTATGAAAGATCATCATGAATGTGGTGCTCAGAGTGATAATGAGATAAATCTCTCTTCTCTCTGTCCAAAAGCTCACTTCATACTTTTGGTGCACTGCACATGCTCCAATCTCAGAGAGGCTCAGGCAGTGTCTTAGACAAGGGCATTAGTCAACAAAGTGTCATTTCAGCCAGAAATAAAGATTAAAACTAAATTATATGAGTTGGTCCCGTTAGGAATTGTCTCCAGTGGCCATTCAGGTTCATCCTTTTGAACTTACAGTAGATAAGTATTCTTCAGTATATGTGGAGTCCTATTAAGATAACTGTTTCATGTAGCAGCAGAATTAAACTACCTTGCTCAACAGCATGTACAGTTGTCATTGAAATAAAAAAATCTGCTTCTTGTATAATGCTGTAAAGTCATAGTTGAAGTCTGATTGCCTTAAAGAGTTTACTAGTTCTTGAGAATTATTTACACTGATGAAGAGGAATGAAGAAAATCGTGACAGAGGAAATAGGGACCCTGTTTAGAAAATTCAAATTTCCATCCAAACACATACACAAAAAGGTGAAAAAGAAAGTTCCTTGTGGGTTACTGAGGAATTCGTAGGAAGAGTCTCAGTACAATAGAAGTTTCAAGATAAACACATTCATCTCAATATTTGGGATATTTCAGGAAAAAAAAAAATCAGTGTTGTTGAGAAGAGCCATGTTGTAGTAATTAAAATTCCCAAGATAACAGGAAGACCATGAGAAGTAACTTGATGGATTAAGCTAATACTCCATCTAGTACAGGATTTGTTTTCTGACACTGGCAAAAGTTTGACATTTTCTGCTATCTATCTTTCCCATTTCCTAGGATGTACTACCGCTGAATTAAGGATATTGAAGGTCACATTCCTGCTTGTTTTCTAATACATATTATTTGAAATTTTAACCTGATGAAACCATCTGCCATCCTCAGTCTCCTGTGGTGAAAAGTTCCTAAAGTTTACCACCCATTGTGTAAAGTACTTTTAAATATTTCAAACTGATTTCAGTACCATCCAGAGTCCCCAGGCGTCTGTATTGAGGGAATTGGTGAACCATGGATCTGCATTCTGCTTACCATTACCTGCATGATTTGCTTGGTCATGCTTTCCCTCAGACTTCTCTGCTCCAAACTAAGTAGTCAAAACTTTCTAATCTTTTATTCCAACATGCCTTCTGTATGCCTTGGATTATTTTCATGTTTTCTAGTACCTCTTACATCTCTCCTGAGATGCAGAGACCAGAACTACACAGACTCAAGGTGTGACTGTATGACAGAGGGGCAGCATCTTTGTTTTCCCAGCACTCTCATTTTCCATGATGGAGATATAGAATATAATTTACTGTAATTTTGCTACACAATTAGAGAAAAGATTGTCATCTTGTCTCAAAAGCCACTGCTGAATTATCTTCTTAAATGAGTACCTAAACTTTTTAATTCAAAGCCAAAAATGGCATATCCAACGAAACTCTACACATCAGATTTAGAACAGTTCTCACGGGTCCAAACTTTTTTTTCTCCTCATGCTGCCTGAAGTTTCGTACAAAGTGTGAGTATAAAGCAGATCAAATTTTAAAAAATCTTCCTGAGCCTAGAGGCAGGCTGTGGCTTAGCTTTGTGGCCAATCACAGGTTCTGCTGGGCTGTTGCACACACTCTTTACACAATGGCCTTTGTATGTGAAATCACACGCCGCCAGTTCAAAACATCTCTTACAACACATTCACCCTCAAATCAAATAAAGTCACCAGCCAACAGACAACGATGCTAATCTTTTGCCTGTAGGAGCTTGCTGCACCTATGCTTTTCCAGTGAGTGAACACACAGCCAGGTAACTACCTCATTCTGAATGGAGAATCAAAGAAAAAAGAATAAATAAAAGGAAAAAAATAAAAGGGGATAAAAAGCAGGGGCGGGGGGAGAAAGGGAACTGAACCTTTGATGTGATTATCACATTTTGGCAAACTTTCCTGGAAATGTGAGTGAAGAACTATTCTTCATCTCAGTACTGGCCAGGTGAAAATGCAGTTGCTGTACTCAAGCATAAACTCGTTTCTTCACATTTCTTCAAGGCGAGCAGAAACAGAAGAACAGACGAAATTAGGATTTACCTGTTTCATCCCAGCCATGCGGGGAGAAAGGTGTGCTGCTGTTACCCTGTGATATGGAGTAACTTTGGGCTTTCCCCTCATGGATATTCTAGAAGCATTTGTGCTTCTCCAAGACACAACATGTTCTAGGATGCAGGGCAGAATGAGAAATAGGGTCACTCTGTTCCCACAGCCCCAGTGCAAGACATAAGCCATCTGTGAAGCATTTTTCCATCTCTAAAAGCGTAGAAAAATTGAAAACATTCTCATGTACTGGCGACTATTTTCTCATCCTTGTTGTGTAGCTTAGTTAAAAGAAAGGTGTATATCTAACTGATCTTACTGGAGCAGAGATTACAGAGATAAAATTGGTTGCTTCTAGGTGTGCCAACACTCTGCATTTTAATACTTTAATCTCTAATTTTCATTAGAGAAGGGTGTGCAAGTGTGCTTTCTCATCTCCCACAGACTCAAATCCTCTCCTACATTAATTGACGCCCTGCCTTCATGCCCTCCCCAAAAATTAGTGTTTCTCTCAATACAGTAGCGTGAATAATTATTGATAAATATAGTTAGCATTGTTAAATTCACAAAAGGCAGAAGCAATGAGTTTTATTTCTCTAGTGACCTAAGGATCTTTCTCATCACCCAGGGAAGAAAGATGCAAAAGTAGTGCTGAGCGTAACAAGCACACACAAAAAAGAATAAAATTGGAGGAAATCCAAATATTAGTACTATCAACACACACCCCATGATTTCAAAATGGAGAACAAAAGCATATTAATTTCCCAAAATTCTCCCCTCATTTGTTGCCAAATATTTGGTAGTGCTGCGTTGTGCTAACCGCCCATATGGTCACAGTAAAGTTTCCTTACCAGAATGCGTCTTTGCAAAAAATAATTTGATTTCATTAAAGTGTTCCATTGTATAATTATATGTTTACTTGCAGTAACTTGGGTGAATGAGGGTGATTTCTAAAAGAATAATGATTCTTGCATCTTTTGAATATCAATGAACTTAAAAAAAAAGAAGTTTGGAATCCAGATAGTAATTAATACTCTAATTATGTGGTTGCCATGTCTCTACACTAGATAGTTTCCTGACAGCGTGTAGTCTGTGATTAATAGGGGCATAATAAGGAAATTACCCATTTTTGAAACCAAATTTTTTTTTATTGGTGGTGGTGCATCCTCCCCCTCACTTCTTCTGGAGCTGCACGATGATCTCAGAAATGCTCATTAGGCATTGGCCTTGATGAACAGCACCTGGGCAAAGCTCCTTCTGAGCATATCAGAAACACTGCCTGCTCCCAGGAACTTATGCTGTCTAACAAGCTCCTGCTTTTTAATGAACAGCTTTGGAAACTTATTTTTCCTGCCTGCATAACAACCCAACCGGAACAACATTTTTGTCATTGAGCTTTAAAAGTTACTGACCTAAATTGTAGCCACAATGGAAAACTTCTGTGACTAAAGGCAGCTTCTTATAACCCTATTGTGTTGTGTTTGCATGGCCAGGTAGATCTCTGCATCCCTGTGGATCCCTTTAAACCTAAACCATTGGTCAATTCTGAGGCCAAGTTTTTCTCTGGACCTTGTGATTCAGTGGGAGAGTCTCCCTTTATTCCTTTTATCCTTACCTTTTCCCATCCTTACCCTTTTCTGTGCCCAGAATCCACATAGTTAATTTCTGGTTGGTTTTAGTTTCAGTTTGATTTTTAGATTTTTCGTTTGCTGTTTTCTTTGTGTGCTTTAACCATTTAGTAGACTGAACCTTGCCAACCAACTTTATATTAAACCTGCTTATGCCAAAACCTTCACCAGTGATTCCTTTAGCGATCTTAAAACCCTCATTTGAGACAGTGTCCTACCATATATGCTTCCAAAGAGAATTTGATTCAAATGTCATTCAATGAACATCATTCAGAAGGACAGAAAATGCAAGACATAGATCTAAACTCTGAATTTTATAAAATGGAACAGAAAAAAGCAAGGAGAAATCACTGCTAAGTGTTTTTAAAGCCCTTATTCAATGTTTGAGAAAACTATTTCTTCAACCTGCATCTGGCATTTTTCTAGCCTCCTAGCACTAATTTGGGCTAATCAGTGTCATTGTGACCCTCATCTCAAAACTGTCCTTTGGTTCCCTATCCTCAGGGCAGGTATCAGTTTCTCCAGGGAACTACAAGAAGGAGAGCTGTGGGGTCACCTTGCTTTATTAATTCTACTTGTTATGTATCCTTACTCTTGGGCATCTTTGTTGAGCATATATGTGCTCTCTTGAGTACTTTATGGGTAGAAAAGGCCATGTTACCATTCTTTCAAACTCTTGGTAAATCATTCTCTTGTGAATGAAACTGTACAGTTTTCTCATAATTTAAATATTGTGTTTAAGATTTCTGTGTAATTTCTCGGCTAATTAAAAATTAAATTTTCACAACAAGGAATTCCATGCAGTTCCAGTGGCTACTTGCCTTGTTTTCCATTCATGATTTCTACCTCATATTATTTCTGAAGCTCTAGAGAAACAACAGAATAAGTATCTTCAGCTTACAGATATGCTCCTTTGACATCCTTCAAAGTTTTAATGAGATGCACTTAAATTTGTTTACAGCCAAGATTGTAATTAGGAAGTAATTTTCTAACTTATTTTTCAGATTTCATACGTCTGGATTTCTTTCCCCTGGGCAAGGGAAAAAAACACATAAAACCAGCAAAACACCAATAATTGTATTAATTTTAAGGAATTTAATAACTTAGATAAGGATAATTGCTCAGTTAGTTATTTAACATGCAATTAAGATGGAGATAGATGAAGAAAAACATTCACATATCCTTGTCCTCCCAAAAGATAGAAAATGTATATTATTTTAAAATTGATCTAGGGAAACAATAGAAATAATCTCTTGCCTTGGAGGATGAACTAGACATTGCTTCTGAGGATGTAGGCCCCCTGTCGTGGTTTGTTCAATAAACATTAAGGAACAAGGGAAAGACAATGGTAACAGGAAAGCACTCATAGACAACGATGTCTGTATATACATTTTCTGAATCTTGCAAATCTAGCTGCACCTTGCAGACACAGGAAATGTGACTCTTGACACAGATTTTATTATTAAGAATTCAGAATTTGAAGAAAGAGGGTTTTGGAGCATTACAGAAATCCAGGGCAAGGAAAATTTGCATAAAGTATTAGCATGAAAGAGTCTGAAGGCAGAAACAGGATTCAGGCACCAAGTAGGCATTCAAAGCTTGGCACATGGGTAGAATGGGTCAGCATAGCAGTTCACGTGAGAAGAAAACAGCAGCAGCTAATCAACAAGATGGGTATAACACCTTGAAGGTCAGAAGAAAAACACAGTATTTTCTGCAAAAAGGAGGTACCTGAAACAGAGAAATGAATTAAAGGGAGGGGCATTTGTCAACACGACTGGTAAGAAGGAATTTAGAAAAATGGGAATGTGTATAGACAGGAAAAGAATTGATGGCACAAGTTTTAGGTTCCATTCATTAATTAATGGACTATTGGATTTAGAAGCTGCTTGTGACAAACAATATATTTAAGATCAAGAGACTGAAGCACACTCAGGACAGTGATTTCAAAGACCTTTTGGACTAAGATCTATTGAGGTGCAATGTAGTGCAAAGAAAAACACAAACTGTGGACTGCAAAGTTCTGAAAGATTTAAGGTTCTCACCATGTGTGAGAATCACCACACTCATTTTAATCCAAGACAAATTTGTCATCCCTCTTCTCACCTTCAGTTTTAAATTATTCAGCACATGCAGACTGATTTTATAGCATTTAATTGCACTCTCCAGGGATGGGATACAACACAGAACATAAGGTTTTCTCTGTGCTAGTTGTTTTCTTGTTGCTTCTGGCCCTTAGGAAGAAATGTGGACAAAGGATCCCTAGCTATAGGGCCCATGCTGTAGGAGTCAAAAATCCCATAGCAGCTTGGCAATTGTACTGTACCAGCACTCAGGGCTTGGCTAGGAAGTCTGACCCCTGACCCTGAGAGCTATTGCATCATGATGTCTACCCTCACCCTGGCACCACTGGCTTTGGCACTGTTTTCATTCCATTTATTGTGGGAACAGGCATCACACTGGGGTAAGAAATTAATTCAGATGCATTTGCATCCATGATGGATTCCTTAATAAAAGGTTGAACTAAAATTAAAAAAAAAAAAATTAAAAGAAACATACACTCCTCTTTGTTACTTGTTTCAAAAGAGACAAGAGCCCAGCACCATCCCTCTGTCATTTCTCAGCTAAGCACTGGGGTGGCCCCGCAGTTGTATCCCAGCAACACAAACAAGTTTCCTTCTGAGTGTGATCTGAGGAAGCTGCAGGTTGTTCTTGCTCTAAGAAACCAGAAAGACTTCCACATTTAAATCCAGTTCACAGGGAATTTAGATGTAGACACTGAGTCAGCATTGGTGTGGTGTCTCAAAGTTGCTTGTCTCAATTTAAAAAAGAAGAAAAACGAAGAGAAAAAGATTTCTTTGTATAAAGGTAAATAGTGTAATCTCTCTGCCACTTAAGAATCAGGCACTGGATAGTAGACACCCATGGTTCTCCACCTGCAATATGAAGTAGTGTGACTAAAAAAAATTGGTTGATGTCATTCTGAGAAGATCAGCTTATTTCAGAACAAGAAATTCTGGGATTTTCCAGGTTGCATGACATCACCATGAACATGACATGAATATAGCTTTTAGCACTTACACATTTCCATATAACTGTAAAGTTATTGATTAAAGAAGAAAAGCTTTAATTCTTGAGATAAAAAGAATACATCTGTTTTACTGTAAATAACAGGACTTATTTTTGTAAGAAAAGAATAAAACATGGATATAAGTCATTCTCATTGCCTACAATCTAACAAGAAGTTAAAGAGAGCATTCTATTACCTATCTATTTATTTCCCAAACACTGGAAGAGTTATATTTCACCATCTGCCACTGAGTAGCTCATATCAAAGCCTCGTTCATCATCCTTAGCCTGTTACATTGCAAAAATTTATAGAATTAAACAGCATCAGTGGAAACCAGGATTCTGTTTAAAACACTGGAAAAATTTCACATATCTTCAGTAAATCATACTTTTGATAGGAAGGACTTTGATTAAATGTGACATTGCAGTTTAAGGGACAATCCAAACTTTGGGTCTGGTCAATATGGCCAGCAGATAATTTCCAGTGATTCCACAGGATTTTCAGCTGGTGGCTGCCAGGAGACCTCCACAGCTGAATTGTACCCAGAGTATTGCATTCAGCTTTAACTAAAGTCCCTTTACCCATTCAGTGCCCTTCAACTACTTCATGAAAAACACCTAACGGTGTCATCTGCAAGCACCAGAAATCAATAAATTAGGTCACAGACTGCCTGAAACTGTTCACAAAGTGCAAGCTTGACTCTGCAGCACTTTGCTTTGCTGCCAGCTGTATGGGTGCAGATGGTTTGGATGGACTCCAAGCAACAGGCTAAAAGCTGCAACATGCTTTTAGTGACTGAGTAGGAAAACACAACAGCCACAGGGCCAGCATTGCTTTCTTTTATCAGGTATCAGCTGGTGTGGCACCTTCTCAGTCCAACAACACATTTTTCAAGGGATCTTCTGCATCATACTTTGTGTGATAATTTTTCCAGATTTTCAACTAATGTTTCAATACAATATATGAATCTGAAATCACTGTGAGATACATGACATCTTTTGACAAGTATCATTTTGACAATACATTTTTCTTTGCAGTACACATGATACATTTAACTTATCTCTGTAGGTGAGTAATAATGAACACCAAGATAATATTTTTTATGATTTTGATTACCTGTTGTTTTTTATTTTTTCCTAATATACCATTTTACCTGAAAGTTGAGAATTTGAGGTATTGGACTTTTATGAAAAATAACAACCTCAAAATATCATGAAGCCGATTTTAAAATTTGAAATGTTATTTGAGTGAGAACTGTGCTGATCTCCATCTTGTACCTGAGATGATCCCCACTGAATTCTGCAGAACTGTAGTCAGTCAGTGTAGGACACAGAATTTCAGTGAACCTCTAAGAACAGGTATGATAGCCCAGACAAAGCAAGCTTATGGTATTGATATAGGTATGCTTCTAGGTCGAGAGCTAGAAATGACAGGAGGATCACCCAAGAGTTCCTTCTTTTAGGTGTTAAGGTGTAAAATGTTTCACTCTCATTAAAATAACCAGTGAGAAAGGATAGGCACTAAAATTTTTTTGCAAACCTGGAGCTTAGCTCCTTTTAGCTGTTTGACATGGATGGAAAGGAGTGCAAGAAGCAGAGTCTCAGATGGTTTAAATGATCAGTGCTAAACTACTATCAATTCATTTACACTGAAAGAAAATCTGATTCTTTGAACATGAGCTGACTCTTCCATAAACATTGTAATAATGAAAAAGCCACTGAAAGAGAGTTACAAAAACCCCCAATATACCTTGTTGACATATAGCACACACTTCATTACTTCATTCTAAAAAAACAAATCTTGTAGCATTGGTTGCCCTCATGAAGTGTTTCCAAAACAAATATATATAATTATATATATATATTTTATATATATATATATATATATATATATATATATATATATATACACTAAAGACCTGTCCTTTTTGAGAAGTATGAGTCTTTATTCTGTTGTATTGTAACCACCCACATAAGCTGCTTAAAATGCTTTGAAAAAGGCTGAGTTCTTCGTCTTTGTTGGATTAACTGTCCCTTTAATGTGAGATGAAATTCCATCCTAACTTAACAAGAATTATGAGTCAAAACTCAGCTCCAAAATTAAGTATAAATCAACCTGATAGACAAAGTCATAGATAGCTCCCGCAAGAATTGCAGTTTTCTGACATAAGCAACTCTAAATTTTTGTTAGTAAACCTGAGAACTGTCCTGAAAAAAATATTAGGCTTATCTCTAACTTTTATGTTGTTGACTATCACTTGTGTTCAGCTGTTTCTCTCTATCTAAAATATATATCAACTTTGAATAGGTGAGTGAAACTCACTCATAGTCATATAAAAGAAAAAGAAGTAATTTATGTTCCTCTTGAAGTCTGCTCTAAGGGCAAGAATATTTTTCTCTTTGTGTTGCAGGCTCAGGCACAACAACCTTCTCAGCTTCCCTAATTAATCTTGCCCCAGTTGCTGACTGCACAGGTGATGAGACTCTGCACTTGTCACCTAGGAAATATAGTTTCTGTAATAGAGAAAGGTTTCTGTCTGTGAGAGACTTAAAACCTCTATTAAAAGGTCTAAAAAAGTTCTGGAGACCTTGCCCATATAATGGAAGAATATTGTAACTTTGAAGTGCTGAAGTATAAGCTACTAAAACTTGTTTGGTTTGGGGTTTTGTTGTTGTTTTTGTTGTTTTGGGTTTATTTTTATTTTTAAAAAAATCAAGGTCCCATTTCAAACCAAAATAACAACAGCTGCTTGGTAAATATTTTTTACACTTATCATACAGTCATTTACCTGCAGTATTTGAGTTTTTGGTTTGCAAACTGTCTCACTGCTTTGAAAAAGAAAACTGTTTTCTTGTTAACTAATTAAAATGCTTGCATTTCTGGATAATTGATATTTTTCCCAGTAGCAAGCAGAGGAAATGCTCTTCTTGGGGGAATACTGTAAGAGTTATATGCTACTATTATGGTGAAAAGAGAATACATGAGGATTCACACTCAGCCAGGTGAGTTGATGATGAAGGTGAGATAAGCCAATGTGACATTTTGCCAGTATTGATAGGATGTTTTCATTTATCTTCCACCTACCCTGTTCATTAGGAATTGATTTCCAGCAGACACTGCTTGAGAAAGCAGCCCGAATTTCCCACAGTTAGAGTGAGCAGTATTGCTGGTGTTTATGGCAAGCAGACCGTAAGGTCAGCGTGTTTATTCCCTCACATTTACTCGCTTTGATCAGAGAAAGCAGCACCATCAGCCTGAACCTCTGAGGACCTGTCAGTGACACGGCTGCTGCTGGCTGCTGACAGCTGTTTATGACACTGGCCATAGCTGCAGCCCTCAAATGTTTGCTTCTTCCTCCCAGTTCTAGCTGTCCCCCCTCCTACCTCCCATGTCATTTCCCCTGTTTGCTCCAAATCGCTGCCTCTTTGTTTCTACCTGGGACAGGGGGCTGAGGGTTCTGGAATATCACTAGTCACTGCCTGACCTTGGCTTTCTGCTTCACTGCTTGGCAACTTTTTTTTTGCTAGCTGAGCTCCTACATGCTGTCAGAGCCAAACCAGAAGGAAATGGGAGCAGTTGTGCTCAGTTAGATTTGGAAGTCTGGGAGTTTGAAAATAGATTTTTTTTTAGGACAATTAGGATAATTTGAGGATAACTGAGGAAACTTATTTGGAACCAGAGGACAAAGTCGAAAGTCGTCAAGAGCAGCTCTATGACTGATCTGAATGCATCTACTGTGTAGAAGACCTGAAATTTACTTAGATGTTCATGAAGACATCATGCTGCTGCCTATCCTAACAGATTCAACAGGGCATGGGCTGTTCTTGTGCCCTGAAGAAAAGGACAGAACACAGCTGTGCTCCTGCAGCTGAGCTCTTTATCCCTTCCTGCCACAGCCCCAAGGACAAGGAGGCCTTGTATATTCAGCTGGCTGGGAGAAAATCCTGGGTCAGACTTGTGCCCCAGACAATTCCTTGGCATCACCAAAACTCATGTCTATTGGATGCAGAATCAACAGTCACATATCAAGACCCGAAGTGTATGTTCTGTCCATATTTATATGTTAATATGTGTGTAGTCAGTACCTTAGGCATAGGGTCCTTGACACTGTGACGTTGGGGTAAGGCTTGGTAATTTCTTGGGATACTAAAGGTTGGAAGAGTGTTCAATTTTTAATTTTTTTTTTCTGTTCCAGTGCCACAGGATAGACTATATCTGAACCTGACAAATTTAGTCTCAGGAGCCAGGCCGTGTCATAATCTTAAATGGCACAGAAAATATAATCTCAAGATTTCCTTCCACATCATAATTTCTAAACTCTTAACCATTCTAGTTGCCTTCCTTGTTTAAGTGGTATAAATCCTTCTCAATCCTTCATCCTTCTTTTGTGGCACCAAAAATTGTCTGCAGCACTCCAGCTGCAGTCTTAACAAGTCTGAGTAGAGAAGAATTATTATGAGTGGTTTTTATGTGCTACATTCCTATTTATGCATTTGAGTAGATTTCTTGTCTTTTTCACAAGTATAACAATATTGATTCCTATTTAGCTTCCTATTTGGCTCCTTAGATCTTTCTCTGCAGAGCTGACACCCCACCAGTAAATCCCTGACCTGTTTTTTGCCTGGTCTATTCTTTTCCAGGTGAGGGGTTTCCCTCTTGACCATATTTAGTAGTATATAGATTTTTTTCAAGCCAAGATAATTTTGAATTCTATTTTTTCTTCTTTTTTTAAATCCAGAGAAGTTCCTAAAAATGCACCCAAAAAGTGGTTATCAATGAATCATTGCTGAAATCAAGAGGTACTGAGTGTGGAGCTAAATGAAAGGTTGAGTTTGTTAAATGTTTACCATTGTTAGTACAGACAATTTAAAAAAAAAGGTGATAGAAGCACCACTTTCGAGTTGATCCTACCCAAATACTCATACAGAACACATTTTCTTAATTGCTTACAATAACATCACATGCTGTTCTCCTGTCCATGAGCCCTTATATTCTGCTTTCAGTTGAAATTAGATCTGTTCAATCTGTTTGTCTACTAATGTGTTGGTTTTTATTCATTTCCCTGTTCTTTACAGAATTTCTAAATGGTCAGTTATATTGTTTATTCCAAAACTTTTGGGGGCCATTAAAATTAAACTTATTTATATGCATTTTTCTCCAACTTCTCCTTTGCTTATGTTGTTATCCTTGTGGGCAGAAAGATACCAATGAACAATTGTGTTTTCTACCCCACAATAAGACTGATCAATTGAAATGCTCATCAAGTATAAGAATTAATTTAAATTTAATGAAAATCTAATGAGTGAATCATCTAACCCTCTTCAATTGAGATTAGCTTTAAACACAGACAACAGCTGAAGTAAAAACAAACAAGAAGGGTGGGTTTTTCTTTGTCTTCAGAATGTTCCCAAATGTGGAACAGAAATCAGAACTGTGCCTCCTGCACATGACGGACATAAATTATTTACAAGAGGATGATGTTGTAAACCAAAATCCAGTTTCCTTTGACAAAAGTAATAATTCAAAATATCTTGAGAAATTACCTGAATTTCGGGACTTCAAATTAAGTGATGAAATAACATGAGATAAACAGTCAAAAGATGCAAAACCAGGAATTAAAAATTGTGACAGATTTTCCAGCCACACAAGAGAATAGATTGAAGGCACAGATATTTTAGAATTGACAGCACTACATTTGAAAAATTATATAAAAGCAAAAGCAAGCAGAACCTATAGGAAGAGGTTCTCATCCTGTTACTCTAGGAGGAGAATTAAATGTGCTACTTAGAAGATAACAGTGTTCTTAATGAAAAGCACGAGTTTAAGATTCTATGGAGAAAATAGCAATAAACCTGACAGAATAATACCCCATTGGCTTACAAATTGCCCCCAAAGGGACACTGACCAAGCTAACTGAAATTAAGGCAGCCATTAAACACTTTTTTTCAGTCTTACATGTTACTCCCAGAGAAACAGAGCTCATATCAATGACATCAACTGCAAATTAAAGGTTTGGGGTTGTGTTGAATTGCATTTTTTTTTATTTTAGATTCCAGGAAAGGAAAATCTCCAGGCCTAGATGGGTATCAGATCCATTTCATTAGGGCAGTTAGAAGGTAATTGCTCTGTTTCTGACTTTCGTTTAAATATTCAATGAAAAAAACCAACAACTTACTACTAAATCCACATTATGACATTTACATATTTTATATAAAAATGTCTGACCTACTGATGAGAGTTATCTGTACTATCTCTTGTAGTGACATAAAAATATCACAAAGGTAACATGTCCAGTTCTCCAAGAATGCTCTGGACTTAAATTCATTATAGAAGTATTTTTAATTTAAAAAAACACAGATTAAATTTAAAAAGTATTGCCTAATTAAAAAAAAAAAGTTAGAATGGGAAAAGAACAATTCTAAATAAAAAATCAGAACAATTCTATATTTAAAATTAATTTTAAATAAAACCAAGATGGGATTATGCTCTGCCCATTACAAATACATGTATTTTCCCTAATTTCTCAAATGTGAGCGTGGCCCTGACTGCAGTGGAGAAGTGGCATCATCTGTGGCTCCCTCGGGCACCTAACCTGCTCTCTATGACTAAGCTTGAGAAGGAGACTGGCAGCTGATTTCAGAAGCCCTGTATGTTCAGCTGCTTGGCCAAGAGCTGAACCTCAAAGCACCCTCCTCTTTTCACCTTGCAGGATTTTGTATCCTTTCACCAGACAGCCAAAAATGAGAGTAGGCATGATTAGTTCTTCAAACTTCTTTTCCCTTCGGACCAAAATCACTCCAGCCTTTTCAAGGCTGTATTCAGTGTTCACTAGCTTTTTTTCAGTCCCATTTAAGAGAGAAGGGGAAACAACCTACCATGTATTTTACTGGTGGCATGTATGGCTTTGTAACATATTTCCACTAAGGGTCTCAGAGCATGAGAACAGAAGACCCCTCCATGGAAACTCCAAGGCTAAGTTTTCTGAAAGATGAGGAACCCCATTTCTGCAAGGAATTTCTGCTCTCATCTGTATTTATTTCAAGGAATAAGGACCTTGTAAAACCTAAGAAGGAGCAGAGAGAGTAGAAAGATGTAAGCAGGTAGCTACAAGTGTGCTGCTGCCACCCATACAGGTTGGAGTAGATTTGCTTGTTAAAATGGTGGAAATGAGTGGTGGTGCATGGGCAGCATTAATCCCAGAACCAGCACCTTGTAAGAAAATTCTCTCTTAAAACATAGAGGATTTAGATTCATATTTTCAAGTTGTACCACAGTGCAGATTCTGGGTTTCTGGTAAGACATCAGAATATTCTGCCTTGATTTATCTGGGTCATGTTACTAATTTTGCTTAAAGAGGAACCAGAATGCTCCGAAATCTAGTTCCTCATCCAGGGGTATTGGGTCTGGCTGAGATTGAGTTAATTTTCTCCTCAGCAGCCTGCACAGTGCTGTGCTTTGCAGTGGCAGCTGCAAAGGTGTTGGTAACACTCCAGTGTTTTGGCTGCTGCTGAGCAGTGCTGGCACAGCCCCAGCAATGTCTCTCCAACATTCCACCCTCGTCAGGGGCCTGGGAATGGGTCACAACTAGGACAGCTGACCTGAAGTGACCAAAGGGGTGTTCTATACCCTATGACTTCTGCTTGGATTTAAAAGCTAAGGAAAGGAGTCACAAATAAATGGAATTTACTGGACCAAAAGGCACAAGAAATGTCATTGTACAGAAATGAGCCAAGAAGTCGTGCAGAAACTGAGCACAGTTGCCTCTTGTCCTGAAGTTCCAGAGTGAACTGGAATATGACAACCAATCTCTTCACTCTTGTGTCCAACGGCAGGATTTGAGGAAATGATATGAAGCTAAGACAGGAGAGGTTCAGGATGGTTATCAGGAAAAGGTTCTTCGCCCAGAGGGTGGTTGGACACTGAACAGACTCCCCAGGGAAGTTAATTCTCAAAGGCAAAAGTACAGTGGCTGGAGAAAGTGCTGATGAAAAATGAGCCATTTATGCTTAAGTGGCAGTAGTGTGAGGTCTAGAAACTGAACATCTATGACACCTGATTTTGCATTCAGGAATTAAAAATGATGTTTAGACTCTCAAACCCTGGGTTTTTTTAAGTTTGGAGGCATTTTAAATGAGAGTATAAATCACCTGATGTAGGTTAAGAGTGAGATTTTAAAAAATGCCCTGCACTGACTTGGAAAAAAAACCCAGTAAATATTACATCGAGCAACACAAAGAAGACTAGAGTCATTGACTTTTCTGAAAATCCCCTGTCTTCAGCAAATTTGAGAGCCCTGGTTTTGCTAACACTCTTCATTTCTGTGCTAACAATCACACCTGACAGGTAAGTTAAAATGCCTTCCTTTTTGTTATGCTATATATATATATATTTAAATGTGGTCTTTCTTACAGTTTTCATGTAAGTGGAAGTCTGACTCAGGAAGTTCTCATCATATTAAACATTAAAAAATATTACTTACCTAGTGACCATTAGCATGAGAATATATATCATTAATTATGAAAATCTGCCTTCTGGGTCCTGAGCTGTTATGCTTATCAATGTTGTCAAAAAAGGGTGAAAGTAAAGATTCTCATAGGAACATAGTGGTTTGGAATTATACATTCAGGTTTTGGAATTATAGATTAGAAAATCGAATAAAAATCAGAGAAGTTAACAACACTGGGAATATAAATTGGAGAGATTAATTCAGCTATATTCAGCTATGAACCTGCAGGTCACTATGGATCTCCCTCAAGTAAAGTAAATAAACAGTATTTACTGTTTGGTTTTTTTTTAATTGAGAAGGAGATCTGAAATCTTTAAGATGTTAAAAGGTAAGGACTATCATGATAAGGGGGAAGAAATTCCTGCATTTCCTCCACTCACGTCTTTCAGCCTCTTGCTGTGGGATGAGAGGGTGAAAAATAAATCAATGCATGTTTCATTATAATACTGACACTGGCAAATAAGTTCTTCCCAAAAATGGATTGCTAAACCCTGGGAAAGCAGTCTGCAGGACAGAAGACATGCTGCCTCCAAGAGCTCAGTGAAACATCATGGAATTCAGTACAAATAAGATGGCTAAATCTAATCCACAAGCTGGAGCCAGATGGAGTCAGTTCAGGCTGCACCAAGGGTGAGTCTAAGACAATGCACTGACCATCATAGGCCAAACCATTCTGGTTAAAAAGACAAATGAGAACAAAAAAAAACCCCCATCATGTACAAATGGGCTGATAATTTTTTTTATGGTCATAGAAAGTGGACAGTTTCCAACTGTTTCTGCTGGGGTAGGACATTCTCCATTTCCTCTTGGGTATAGAAGTTACTTCAGCTATTTACCTAAGTACTTCTACAATTTTATATATTGCACTATCAATAGTATATTCTACAATTACATATTTTAATTTTATCTAGGGTTTTTCAGCCACTGGAAAGTCTCCTCAGATCTGAAAGAGTGACCAATTTTAACACATTATTTGCCTGAGCTTAGACAACTCTGGAAAAGATTTTAGGGCCATTTGGGATAAGAAGGAAGCTCCTTTTTCTAGGGTTTTATAGAAACCAAGACTGCCTAACAAACCTAATAAACATCCTAACAAAAAGATAACTTGAGTCCCCAGCTGCAGGAATATTTTTGCCACCAACAGTCCTCTGACAAGTTTGTACCAGTATGGAATATTTATTACATAAAAAGGGGATTGAAAATAATTCTTAATCCTGGCTTCAAACCCTGAGTCTTTCCAACCACTCTCACAAGATCAGCTTAGAAAAATGAGCAGTCAGTGGTTTTGAGTGATCAAGGTCACAGTTTTTTAATTCTAGTGCTGGCAGAGTTGCATCCTAGCAGTTCACCAGACAAAAGAGTTTATACATATTTTTCTTTCACATACACTATAATATGCTCAGGAACTCCACCATAGCAAAGTGAGCGTTTTTCTCCTTGATAGTCCTGAAGTCAGCTTGACTTGAATTGTGAAAACTCTCCAACTTGAATTCACAGTTGATTTCCTTTATATTTCGTGGCCTTGGATTTTATTCAGTCCCTGGCTGAATTAGTTCCTTTTATAAAATAAAGCATTCTTGGTTAATTTTTTAAATAAGTGAAGAGCCACTCAAGCACAGAATGCATGGAAGTTATTTTTTCCCAAATCTCCCCTATGAAGATGGCTCAGAAGATAAGCAAGCCTGCATATGTGAAGGTGGCTAGCAGAGGCCTTTGTATTAACAGCATTAACGTCTGCACAGGACCAAAGAAAGGGTGCAAGCTGGAGGACTGAGATGTTCTATGAGGTGCCCACCCACCTGCCCTGTCATGTTCCTGACTAGATTACTACTAGGTATTAATTTCTAAAAATCTACTAATATTACTGAGACAATTAATGAAGTAGGTTCTTAAATTACTTTTTTTTTTAATGGCAAATTTTTTTTTTCAGGCAGATGAAAATATTTACTTTTTCATAAAAACCTGCTCAAGTAAGCTGTGCTGCAGCTGCTCTGTGATTCATTTTTTCTGGAGGACAGCAAAGATCAGAAGATAAGCAGGAGGTATAGCGAGGGGAGATCCAACATCCAAACGCCACAAAGACAAAACATAATTACAAGAGCTTGATCCTGAAGCCACAGAAATCAATTGCCTGTAGCATCTTGACTGTCAATCTACCTCTAGTGCCAAAGCAGAGCTGTGTAGGTATGTCATACACATGAAATTTGACATTTTTGAAATCAAAACCTTCAGTGTGTTATTTGTACATAAGACCCTTGTTGGTCTTTCATAGCATTCCAGTGCAGGCTTTTGATTGATATTTTTAAAAGCTTTGTTTTGAAATTTTAAGAGACCTTCAAATTGTACCTCTGTAAAATGAACTGAGTTACTACTCTAATTCCCTGTAATGGCCAGATGACAGTTGAATATCTACTTGATGATATCACAGAATAGAACTCATTTTGTCTCTCTGTGCAATTTATTTGGTTTTCAAAGTCATTAGAATGTATCTGATGATAAAAATTCATTCTCTATTGTAGATGCAATCATATTGTTTGACATTAATACAAGCCTGTTTGAAAACAGCTGTTTCCATAGGAACAGTTTTTCCAAATAAATTTTACATGGGAAAGTATGTCATAAATAATTGGCTCTGCCCTGAGGGAACTGCTAAACACCCAAAGAAGATGCATGGGTAGAGAAAGGAAAAGAAAAAGCTATGAGAAATGCATGTAACATTAGTAAATTTAGAAAAGTACATATTTTATTTCTATCTGGAATTCTTTTCAAATTTAAAAAATTGGAATGTCACTTGGTTTTGGAACATTGCTGATATAGAGTAGGAGTTCATATTCTACCTTCTGGGATCTTAGTTGCATTCAAGTCATACACCATGAAAATCTCCCTAAGTTTCACTGCAGGTAAGCCTTGGGTTTAGTTTATCCATTTATATTGCACACTGCCTCTTTAGCTAAGAAGAGTTTACACTTTTGCAGTATATTTTTAGAATGTAAATTTTTAAATGTGTAAATCCTATGTAACGTCTTACAGAAAGAATAAACAGCACATTATAGCATTTTCTTAGATTACAATAACTCAGGAAACAAATGCACTTGCATCAATAAATAACTACACTCTCAGGAGAATGCAACATAATGGACATTTTCACTGTCTAAAACTTTCCTAAGGAGGAAAATACAGCTTTTCTTTTTAAACCAAGCAGAGATCAGTGGACTATTACCACAGCTAGAGAAATGTAGGTGTTTGCTAATACCTGCAATATAAGGGGGGCCTCCCACCTGAGCAAGCAGGTGTTAGCTGCTGCTCGTGGGTAGGGATGAAAAGAAAGAGCCCCAGGCCCAGGTTTCAAGTGATTCTTCAGGATCTGTGACTTCAGTTACTTAAATTTACTTGTATGAATGAAGGCAGGCGATATTTCTTCTCTTCAGTAACAGGCTTGAGAAGTCTTACCTGAGTCATAGTTTCCAAACTGTAAGAAGACTCTGGGCATGTGTTTCAATAATTGTTTGCCTTGAATTATATTTTAGCTCTTATTAGTTTTTGATGGTTAATTATAAGCTTGGTCTGGAAGCCTCAGCAGTGATGGCCAAGGTAAAGAACTTCCAGCTTGACTAAAGGCTCTGGAGAGGCTCCAGATCCAGCTAACTTCTGTGGACACGTGATTTAATTTCCTGAGCTTTTGTCCTCTGCCATGACTTCATGGTGGACGATTCAAGGATATCTCTTTGGAAAGATGTGCATCTTGCAGAAAATACTGTCTGGAGGAAAGAGCGTCTCCATTAAATGCTAAAAGCCGAGTTTTCTGTTTCTCAGTAATAAGCTAAATTAGGTAACAAATAATTTGAGCAGAAGATTAAACAGGAACCAAAAAATAACATTTACCACAATATCCTTCAGGGCCTGCTGACAGGGAAATGACTTATATAGTGCTACCACTTACAATACTGGGCCAACTGGCTGTGCTGTTTGGCTAGGTAAGAGAAATTGTCAGCTCAGTTAAAATATACAACTAGAGTGTAAAGAGTCTGAAGTGATCTGTTACATATTCCTGATTTTTTTTATATCAATGAGTAATGACATAAGAAAATTACATAAATTATGGAAGATTTCTACATCTGCAACTCAGACCTCCAATTATATTCTTTTTCATTTGGAAAGTCAACACATTAGATTAGACAAAGCTCTAAAAGAGCTCTAGCCAGTACAAAGCTGAATTGTGCTTTCCAGTACAGAACTCTTCTCCAAGTTTCTCTTTCTGTGCCTTTTTGCACTGGACTTGTACAAGTCCAGATTGACTTAATTTGACTTGCAGTGATTTCCACCACACAAGAATTGGTTTTGCATCTGTCCATAATTGTCAACCCCTTTTGGTGGAAAAATATCCAGAAAAGTGCCAGCACAGACTAAAGAAGTATGACACAGGACCCTCGGACCCTCGACGGAGTAGGCAACATAACCAATGGTTGTTGAACTCAGAATGGAATTTGCATCAGTTAAAGCACACCTTTAATGTCTTGCAATCTCATCCCTGTACACTACACTGTGACATTAAGAAAAAAAGTAGATTTTTTTGTTTTGCGAACATTGAATTGCTTGCAAGCCTACATACACATACAAAGACAAAATTTAATTAAATACCATGACTGGTTTTATTTGTACCAGGGACATAAAACACTGTCTCCAGAGAACAGTGCTAGAGGGCACATGAGTCCATGCATGGTTATCTGGAGCTTGGTTCTTTCTTACACATATTTAATTTCAAAGAAAAGGATTAGTTTTAAGGGGCTAATATCAGACCATGGCTGTGCCATCATCATGGTAGTCCTCCTCAAAATGTATGTGGATTAGGTAGGACTTTCATGGGTCGAGATAAAACACATGTTGTACACAAAATAAGGCAGAAAGATGCTGCTTAGAGCTGTGAGTGTCCACACTTTAGCAGTGTAGAATCAGATTCACCACTAGAATCATGCTGGCCTGTGAGAGCAAGATCTCTTGGTACCAGACGACCATAATGAACAGAAGAACCAGCACTATCACCTGCAATCTGATATAAATGCAGCACAAACTCTTATGTAGATTCTATTATAATGTTTCTGGATGATGGGCTGGGAAATTGCTACCTCATAAGCAATTCTGGAGGAAGTGTAACAGAGATGGAATTTAAAACAGACAATTTGGTTCTGTCCCAAAACACAGAATTGCTGATAGGAAACAATAACAGTTGCTAAAAAATGCTACTTGAATGAGAACAATAACATTTCCTCTGCAGGAAATTATCTTAGGAGTGGAAAATACCTAAGTAGTAAATGACAAAACCCAAAAGCGTGTAAAAATGTTGATTCTGACAGGGAAACATTCCATAATCAAGACAGACAGCATTCTCATAGTCACTAATGAACCAGTGTATTGTGTGTACACCCAATGAAGGTGCAGACTGAATTTTCTCTTTTTGAAACCAAAACTATATAGCCTTTGTTTCTATTTGCCCTTTCCTTGATTTCCTTCTTCAAAATATTTTTTCTTTTTTTTCTCTGGAGTCACAGCACTTTCACATCCAGAATGGATCCCACTACTCCCAAATATGATAAATAAATTCTGTCACTTAAACAATAACTGCAACATTCAGAAAAGGCAAGATATCCTGCTTCTCCCATTTAACTGTTCCTATCCCTAAAACCACGTAAAACCCATGAGTCACACTCTTTTCCTCCCCCAGAAATATGATGATTAAATAATGATAGTTATGCTTTAGGGTTTTCTTTCATTTACCTTCTGGTTCCTTACCTGGGACTCACTTCACACAAGAAGCTTTTCTTCTCCATAACCTCAAAAGTTAAAGACTATAGTTAAAACTGAAAAGTAGATCTACCATAAGATCCTGATTCCAGGAGCTGTGACTGTAAGAACTATTTTGAAGATGTGAAATTACAAGAAAACCACAAGAGTGGGCAAGACTGCAATTCCTCCAGGAGGATGCTTTTATTTTATGGTTAGTTTCCTCACTGTGGGGCTCAGAGTTTGGAACAGGGAATGGCAGAGAAAGGCTTCCTCCTCTCATGGCTGGGAAGCAGGAAAAAGTGCCAGGTAGATCTTGCCCTTGCCCTGTCATTCCTCCATTCATGCATGACAAGAATTGTTCCCGGGGTGCCTCTTGCCCAAAGGTGGTGAAGGTGAAGAATTCAGAAGGGGTCGTGATATTTTAAAATGTGAGGGGAAATGAATCTCAGGTTTCTTAAGCCTAGAGGAAGGAGGCAAGAGGAGAGGGGCAATCTAAGGTGAATGCCCTGAATCTTGGCCACCCTGGGGAGCAGCAAAGGTCCCATGGCAACCTTGAGCCTCAGAGTGACACAGCAACCCTCAGACATGGTCTAGTACTGTGGGAGAAGAGCCTCTTCTGCTGGCAGCTCATGAGGTCCAGCAGGCTCTTTCAGTAGGAATGGTGTTTTAAACCCTATGTCTATAAAAAGGACTCTTTTTCTTTTCTTCTTTTGGAAGCATGGTAAGTCCCATTCATTTTCCATGGCATATTGCTAAAAATGAAGGTTATCCATAAAAAGTATGACCTAACCTTTGTTTGCATTTTTAAAATAAAGCAGCAAGGCTGAGAGCATACATTTTCATAATTTTTGGATTTTCTTTTCTTTAACAATACCTTAGTTCAATTGCCCAGTAATAATTTTGTATTATAGAGGTGGATATATTATATAATAGGTGAAAATATAGAGCTTCACTTCTTATACTTTTCCTTTTTACTGCTAGACTAAGTTATCTCATGATCTTATTTGCATTCAAGGGTAAAGTTGAGCTTCTTCTCAGTGAGATAGGAAGGACAGCCTGCATGATCTTCATAATTATTTAAATTCTTTTGGCTGGAAACTTCAATTATATACTGTAACTTCAACAAATATGCAAAATATTCTCTAGGTTAATTTTGCCTGTCAAAAGTCCAGATGTTTATATTTAAACACTATTTTTAACAAGATCTTTTTTCCCATAATATTATAATTAAGCACATTCTTGAATTCTTTTTTATCTGTGGTATGTGTGAGGCAAAGGGAAAAAAAAGTACATGTTTTTGATGGTACTGTAACTTTCTTGTGACACTACAGGGAATAAACAACTAGAGAAAGATATAAAACCAGAAAACTAAAAAAAGTAATCTGGTACCCTAATCTCTGTCTAGATTGGAGAACAGTGAATTTGAGAATGAAGAATAAATTCACCTAAAGAAGTGGTTTCAGAACATTATCATTTTTGTGAATTTGGGGGAGTTTTTGCCCCTCCGGAATGGGAAGTAGAATATGTTGGAAAAAAAAGGATGAGAAGATATCTTCTGTTTGGACTCCTTTTAAAAGAAGAATTTATACTTTTTTTAAAATTTCAAAATTATATTTAAAGTCAAGTATTTTAATATCATGTTTTAAGGACTTACATGATCATGAACTGAAACAGTTGGTGGTTATGGTTAAGGATTTCCATTTCCATATGAGCTTTTCTGAACTAGTTCTTTAAAAGCAAAACGATGTGGAGGTGGGTGGGGATTTGACCAACAAGTCAAAAAATCCTGTTGCTTTCTCACATTTAGCAAAAAGTATTTCCAGTATTGTATTTGATATAATTTCTATATACATTTGTTTATGCACTGTTCTAGTGGTTAAAGCCGTGAGGGTAGGCTATTTGCTCAAGGGTCTGTGATCTGATCCCAGCAGGATAGAAAGTAGGGTGGGGCTGGTTTTGCCCCACACCTGGCCCCCAGTATAAGGTGCATCTTTTGCCAGAATTCTATAAAGATTCATAGATTCATTCCTTCCCAGATCAACTTTTTCTACTGTTCCATCTTCAGTAATTTTTAATTAAATTTTTAATTTGTCAAAATTAAGTGGCAATACAGTGAATTTCCCAATTAAAAAAATTACTTAAGGTGAGGTCATACAGTAAAGGAAATCACATCGACATTTCATTTGCCTCTGTTCCCTGGGGACTGGAGACAGCTGCAGGATCTCAAATGGTTTTGACTTTCAAGGAATTGACAACTGCCCTTGACGTACTAAAAAGCTGGGGAGCAGGTGGCAATGCAATCGCCATGGATGGTTTTACAAGGCGTGCTTGTGTGACTGGTTCACGATCCTAATTCTCTAGGTCAGCATCAAGGAGGAAAAGTGGCTTCTCTCCATCGCCGCCAGGCTGTCATCACATTATAGCCTAAGTGGGGGAAGGAGGTCAACAGCTAATAAATCTTGTGAGCAGACTCACCACTTTCACATTGCAGTCCCTTTAGAGATCCCTGCTGTCTTTTTCCCTTTTCTTATTTTACCCCAGTGAACCTTCACATCCTCAGAAGCATTTAGCTTTTCCTGGCCTTTGACAAATCAAAAATACTAGGCTTTGGGTAGGGAGTTTCTACTGCTGCCAGTTAGTCTTTCAAAGAACCAGAGCAAATATATTGCCAGGTTTTGATTTTTCATATGAGCTCTGAGATAAAGGTTCAGATTAAAGCCAGAGACATGCAATTACATGAACTTTCTGAAGGGCATTTTGCTTCTGTAGCTTTGATTAAATTATTGAAATGTTACTACATAAAGGAAGAGATGTCATTTAGCTTTGTGCTTTAGAGCTAGTTGTAAAAGAGCTGTATTACAGACTCGGTTATTGTATTGATGGATATTTTCATTTTATCAGATTCCCCAATAACTGTGCTGAGACTCAGCAGAAAAGCAGCCTGTGACCATCACTTTATCCATTTTTCTCCTGTGCGAAAGTAATGATGAGGCAAGTGCAAATGAGAGGTTTCAAGGGGAATAATTAGGACAGAAGTATTTGAAAAATATGAATTCTGAGTTGTTTATGTCTTGAAGTATTTCCTAGCAATGCTTTATCTTTAATAGTTGCGTATGTCTCGTGCTGTTTTGCTTGAGTGTTGCAATTTCACTTTGTTATTTGTACTGCAGAGGCAGTGTGAGGCCATTTCCTGTTCCAGAGCAAAGGCAGAGACCCTGAGACAGCTGGACTGAGTGGTGACAGCACAAGAAACCGCTGGTTTTCCCTGTAATAGGTGTAACTAAGTGACATTCACATATTGTAGGCTTTTTATAGTATTGCTGCCTTTCAGAGACTGGTGATGACAGGACAGGACAGGACATTTGTGTTTCTGACACAGCCTTGCCAGAAACAGATATCTGAGTGGCTGGCAACAAGGTTGCTGCACTGGCTAGGGCAATGTCATGTACTACATACAAACACTGTAAGCTGACTTAAGAAGCCATGGCCATTACAGAAAGGAAATATATTGAATGTATATTATTCATTTTAGTTTTCTAAATCCCATACTTTCCTATATTTCTTATTATTTTCTTGGAGCACAGAGCCTTTATTATTTGTTGTAGTTTGAAAATTGGTAAGGTTATACTTGCTTTCAGAATAAACATGCTTCTAAGCCAAAAATGAAAATGTCTAAAGTCCAATTTCTAATGGTCTCAGGCAGCAGCTGTAGGTGGCAGGAGGCAGGCTGTGGGCAGGGAGGAGAGGAGAGCACAGTGCTTGTGTCATTGGCCAAGTGTGTGGAAGCACTGCATTCCTCACAATAGCAGATTAATAAAGGCAGTGCAGAAGCTCTGATAGTTTGATGTTGTGACTACAAAAAATAAATAAAGCAGAAAATTAGTATTTATTCTATTCACTGCTCTAATGGAAGCAAAGCACTTCTTCATCCAATGCCACATACTTTTTTGGCCCAGTTCTTAAAAGTACATAAGCATTGGAAAGCATTTAAGCCCAATTCTTCTATAATATTTTTTGAGAATTCCTCCAGTTAATCATCACAGAAAATAAAGTCTGTGTCTGCGAGGCCCAGTCAAAGCTCTCCCACCAGGACCCTTGGAGCCAGCCCCCTTAGTGTTTTACACTATGTATTGAAAGGAACAGCTTTCGGGACATTCACAGAATTTCAGCTGTTTAAAGGATTGAAATACACCGAGTCTATGGGTTCTGAAAGTCAGAGTCTGCACCGATTCTGTGCTTCCTGCCATCCAGGCAGAACACTCTCTGGGCAAGCTGGTCACTGCTGCTCAAGAAGCACAGATTTATCTGTCCCAGGGGTAACCTCTGCCTTAGCAGACTAGCCCAGCATGACTTCAGCTGTGGAGATCAGCTGATCAAAATAATAATATGTGAAAGTAAAGGCATTTTCATGAGGAATAAATGTTTCTCATCCCGTTCCAGCATTTGCTTGGGAAGTGCAAATTGCTGAGAGAAGTCTGAAGCAGTAGCAGCTGCGGTATGGGAGGTTGTAAGGCTATGTGGCTCTTTACTGTGAATCCTCTTTTCCCCAGTTAAACATTCAGGAGGCAGACACTTCACAGGCTATTTTGTCATTGGTATCTGACTCTTTTTACACAGGACTGTGGAGGATGTAAACAGCAAAAAGGAAGGGCCCTAGGGATGCCTTCAGTATCTGTGTTGGTCACCCTTATCCTGTGGCCATCAGCTGAAAAGTGGTAAAACAAGGAGGCAGAGAAGGTGCTTGGTCTAGAGTTTGGCAGAGGAGGCATGAAGAACATCTGAGGGGCATGGAGAGGGAGGGGCAGAGTACAATCAGTTGCACTTCACAGTGTAAGTTATGACAGTAGCCTTTCACACTAAGTTACAACACCAATTATGCTATATCTGAAGACCAGCGGGACTTGCTGGTGTTCTCAGAGACCAGTTCACCTCTCCTTTGCCCGAAGCTTCTTTAAAAAAAAAAAAACCCTGTTCAGAGTTACAGGGTTATTGTAACCCTGCTGCAACAAATCCCAAGTGTGTGCTGAAAGGCCAAGACAGAAGAGCTCCTAGAGAGGCAGGCGTATGGGAGGAGAAGAGAGGACAGAAGGAGACCAGAGTGAACATCTCTAACCTAATGTATGCATCTCAAACATTTGTTTCGTCAGTTTGTCTGTATGCAAGGTAGTGAAGTTTTATAGGTGTGCAGTGACCATTTGGTGGGTGATGGATTACAACAATATTACCAATTCCCTTGCTGAAAAGCCATATGAGGAAAACAGAAGTAAATGTTTTTGTTTTCCAGGTACACGTTATCTTTCTTATGTTGTTCTTTAATGGAACTTGAATATTAGGAAATTTTATGTTTACCTTGCCTATATATTCTGTACAGCCTGTATAATTTCTTGCTAAAGTTGTTGGCAAATTCACTGCTGGTTTATAAATACCTAACTCCTGAATGAAATCTGCCTTAGCTTGGAGAAGATGGTGAAAGAAATAAAGACTGTAACTTCAGAGGCTGTAGGCAGAACCCAGTGAAATGGTTGCCTTGGGATATTACAGATGAAGAACAAGAAATGACAACAGCAATTGTCAATACTACCAACCTCAGGGACTCCAAAATGAGTGTGTCTGCTGCTTAAATAGGATCATCATTGCCTAGGACAAGGATTAGCTGAGCTCTCTAGAGAAGGCAAGACTGACTTCAGATGTTTCCAACCAGCTTGACTGTTTCAAGCCCTGTGTTTATTTCAGCCCCATTGCTATCAGCATTCCCAGACTGCAGCAATACTGTAGCACTTCCCTGATTCTGTAAGTCTGTGCATGCATGGTGCTTGCATAAATGCCTGTTTGAATCTCAAGTCAGGTTTGTCAGAATATACCTGATGTACCTCTGGATTCATGAGCATAACCCCAGATAAAGAGTTGAATGCACAAATGTTCTCCTTACTTGCATTACATGTAGGCATAGGTGGATGGCAGATAACACTGCAATGTACGAATATGAGACTTTCAGAAACTATCCTGGTGCTCTTGGATAGGCTGTGATTTTGTTACTTGGAGCTACATATGACCAAATTCTTAAAATTCTTAAAAAATGTGCCACTTAAATGACAATTGACTGCAGAGGCAACTGAAATCATCCTCAGTACCCTTCTATTCAGCTGCATGCTTATAAAATGGTCCCGTGGCATAGTTCAGACCCTGGAGGGATGTGATGGATATAACAAGTAGCTCATTGTGAGCAATGGTTCAGATGGAGTTGAGAGCTCTGAAGCTATTGCCTTTAGGGGTCACTGAGATGCAGGTTGCATGGAAAATGCCTTGTTCATAGTACCTCTGGAATTACAACAGGAATGTACAGAGGTGGACAAGTTGTATACAAAGCATTACATACAAAGTAAACAGAGTGTCTAATTATTAAACCTCTTGCTGAACAGGAAAAAAGTACATCGAAGACGCACTCTGGAAGTTCTTTTTACTACTATAAGCATATGGTTCTTTGAATCACTGCTGGCTGAAGGCAGCATTAGAAAACCTGTAGATAGAAAAGCAAAAAGACTACCAAAAAAAAAAAAAAAGTCTGTATTTCCTTTGATTTATGTGCTTTATGATCCATAGAGGACACAGCAGTGTCTCCAGAGCCATCAGTCATATTTCTTAATTCCCATCCCACGCTGCAGGATAAGGAAGAGTCAGTCAAATGTGAGCAGGGGAAAATGATAACTAGAACACATCTTTAGCCATGAGCAGGGCATGGTTTACCACTAAGGAGCACTGGTGCCTTTATAAGGGGCATCATTTTCTGCACAGTCACCAACAGAGTGCATTTACTGGGCTGAAGCAGTGCATAACACATGCCATCAATACTGTTCAGGTAGCAGAGCAGGGCTCCAGCAGCTGCTGTTCTGCATTTTTCTGGCAGAATCATAGGACCAAGAAGGCAGCTGGCCATCTCCACTCTTGTGTTGTCAGAGGATGTCTCAGCTTTTTAATTGATTAAGTTTCAGTTTGCCATGCTTAATTTTTGGCAGCTAAATAACATGCCTAACAGTCCCCATATAATTGGAGTCTCTAAGTCACTTTTTGGGGTGCTTCAAAGCTGAATGAGTTCTGGTAATATCTATGTTGCCCTAGTGATGTTAGAAGAAAAGTAGTGTGAATATATCTCAATGTAAAAACTTTATTTTAGATCCCTTACGGCAAAATTCCTGCTCTGTTCTACTTCAGGACACCACCTTGTCAAAAGTCTCTCTGATATCCCACTCCGGTTCTTACTTTTTTACTCTTAAAAGAGCAGTTCCTCTGTCTGAAGTCCTGCACTCTCAAGGATAATAGAAAAGTTGCAATATCACTTTGAAGTTAAGAAAGATGTATATTCTCCATCTAAAGTCAAAAGGATCTTTGATCATAATTATTCTTATGACCATTCTGAAAATCTCTGCTACAGCTATATTTTGACACACTACACAAGAAAGATTACAGCCTGTGCTTGCCTTGTTCCTGGGATCCCAAGGTGCTGTTTCACCAAGTCAGCTGTAACATAGTAAGAGCATCTCAGCTTAGTTAAAGCAAACTCATCTCACAGGCCAAATGGCTTGAGGCACAACACAGACAATCTTTTACAAGTATTTTTTCTGCAACATTATGTATAACACAAGAAAAAACCCTTTAATGGACTGTTTTCTTTTTCCTTTAGTGTGACATATTTTCATTTAAAAAGCATTAAAATATTCCCACTGCAATATTCTGAGAGCATGGAATGCAATTAATGTTGTAGCTGTGCTTCCAAACAGGGAAGAAAATACTTATTTTATAGAACAGTGTAAATATATATTGAGAGCAAGATAAAATTATATCAGTATATTTTGGGGGGAAGTCAATACTAATCCCATCTGGACTTGATGTTTTACTGAAATGAGGTCATCAATTACTGTCTGTGTTTCCTCATGAGGTAATGTTTTATTTAAATTGTTTCTGATTTCTTCTGACAACTTAGACAAATGTAATTTTCATAAGAAGGACTTCTACTGCCTTCAGCTTTTTTCCGCAGTATACAATTTCTAATAGAATTTTTGAGGCATTCTCTAGTCTCTGTTGATGTTTTTACGTTTTTATCTCTCTCTGATGTGGATGAATGTATAGTATGGCACCTCAAACCTTTACTTTGTTAAGTGATTAAATGTAGTATTACCCACCTAGATTGTAAAAAATTCAGGAAGTCTTTTTAGATACTTCTATATATTTGCGCATACATCTCTAGCCAAATATGTCCTTCCCTTCTCTGCCAAGGAAAACAAATTACAGCTTTGTTTCCCAAGTCTAGAAGTAAAGGATAGCTCTATCAGTTATCATCACCAAACTCCTCAAAGCCTGAATTGCTTGTAAAGAAAGTTGAAAATCCCCTTGGTGTCGCTTTCTCTGATAGTCAAGCTTGGATGGTGTCCACAGACCCTGTGATACCTTCCAAAGAGAAAAGATCTCTGTGCTGGAATAAGAAAAATCATAATCATCAATCATCATCAGCATTATCATCACAAAATTAGTTTTCTAATGAGAAAAAGCGATTGAAATGCAGGAATTTCTATACTGAAAGCCACATAAAGGAAGACCCAGGACAAGTAAGGTTAACATTGTTTTCCTGTCAGCATCAAAATATCACTTCAACAGCAAATTTTATCACAGCGTGAGAACAAGAAAGCCATGAGTGAATGCAAGAAACTGCATTCCAATAGCTTCTATTCCAGTAAAGGCCAGAATTCAGGGCTATTAAAGGCATATTTATCATGCACTTTGGTACACAGCATGAAACCACAATCTCAACATACTGCAGCATAGTTGAATAAAACTTCACTGGAGAGAACTCTGGAATGATAGGAACTAAGGACAAATGATAGAATTATATGAATGAAAAAACCTGCTTGTATCGTCTATGAACTTCTCTCCTGATGCAGAAACAAGAAGAGAAGCACATAAAAAAACGAAGGTAGTTGAAGTAAAAGCAATATAGACTAGTGATACAGATAATCTCTTTATGATCAAATGGATTCTGGCACCCATTGAATCACATCTTTTAGTTACAATGAAAGACACTTCATGAAGCTTCAACACCCTGATTCACAGTGGGATAGGCACTGATCTTTAACAAATTTTTTTAGATGCTAGCTGGAATTAGGGCTGCAACATACTCTTGTGACATGCCATCTACAATTCTCAAAATTACTGCCCTTTCCATACCTCTTTATCACTTTTCATGTACTGAAAAACTCCCTTTCAGAAAATAGCCTTGGTGCTGCAGTTGCTCTTCTGATCCACTTCTCCTGATCTGCATAGATAGCAAAAGTCAGGAATAAAAACTGCACCATCAGTCTTTCTCAGCCTAGGAGGAAAACAGAAACACAAATTACTGTCTCTGAAACTGCTAGGCAGAGGCCAGTGTCAATTTTTTTACCATTTCTCCTTTTCTAAACTTGACAGGTCTGGAACTGTAGGAGGGAAACACTTGGTAAAGAAGCAGGATATATATTGATTTTCACCTACTACTGTCTGTCCATCACTCATTCACACAACTACCAAATTACCAAACTGTTCTCTGCATCCTGGCTTGTCTTGTGAGTTCTCTACCAGGCACCCTAGGGAAAGACTTTTATTCACTTCTTGCCTCAACAAACTGAAGACATTTATTGTCATTTTTGAGGCCTGAAAGAGATAATTTAGAGGACCTTCAGACTTATGATGTTACTGCCAGGAGACCTCCAGGTCTCAAAAGTCAATTTTATCACAGCTGAGGCATTCCTCAGCAGGAAGGTGCTTGGAGGAGGTGATGAAGAAAGTAGATGGATATAAACCTTGTGGAACTATAGAGGGGAGAAATGTTTGGTATTTGTCACCAAGGGCTGGCCAGGATAGAGTGCTGGTGTGGGCAGCCAAACACAGAGCCCTCTGAAGCTGACGTGTGAGCAGAGCTGGATCTGGGCAGAGCACAAGAACTTCCAGGACAGGGCTTGCAGGTGTCACAGAAGCCTTCAGAACACTGTCATGTTGAACCAGTACAAGTCTCTATATGTTTTGCCCAAGAGATCTTAGGATTTTGTTTCAGACCTGCTTAACTCTATCAAATGGTAACAGAGATAGCTGCTATTAAAATGATGGCTACTGCAATAATGTTGCCTTTACCCTCCCTTCCACTCAAAGGATTGGAAAGCTCCACTCAGCAGGTCACAGGAGAGGTTAGGAAATAAGGAATGAAGTGAGCAATAAGCACTGATCCCCTAAGAGTCACTGTCATATCAAAGATGAGATGTTTCCTGGTCCGAGATCTGCGCATCCTACTTTGGTTTTCTAATTTGGACTTAATTGTAATCAATTTCAAAATTGATTTTTTAGTGACAAATTGAATTACCGTAACAAATCTCTATCACTGAAACTGTCTCATTCTCTTCTTAGTCTCTGTTTTGCCAACCAATCCAACATTTTGTTGGTGAAGTACACACGCAAAGATTTACAAACACAATAAGCACATTTAAATACTCACAGATGTCGGAAAACATTGAAACTGGTTCCAGTGCTTGCTCAGCAAACCAAATCTGTTTAAATACGCACAGATGTCAGTATGTTACAACAAGTCCTCATGCTATATCAGCAAATAAAATTAAAAGAGTTGCTTTGAAATTAATATTTCCATATAATTAGTGCCTCTGTCATGCTTTCAATAACTGTCCTCAAGTAGGAAATCCACCATACACAAGCTCCTCTACCAATCCACTATTGGCTTCTCTCTTAACTTGTGCATTATGACTGAAAATCCTTCTCAGACATGTTTGGACAAAAATGGATATTGGCTTATTAAGAAAGGTTTCTAAATTAACTCCAAATGTACTTCCAATGTTAATTATCATTACTCTTATATTCTAGTCATCTAGTGAATTTATTCAATTTGCCGGTAGAGCAACTTACCTCAGGGGTTTGAGGAATAACCAATTATTAGTAATGCCCAATTAGTTAATTCAGACGTGGTTTTAGTAAGCTAAACTTAAGGTGACAGAAAAATACACAGATTTACGTAAAATGAGTTTATGGATGTCAAGATAGTTGTGAGAGCACAAAGCCACCATATACAAAAGAGGAAATTCAATGTCTTTAAGTACATGGATGTCTGAATGGAGCCATCAAGAAATCAGGAGTGAATTTATAGTGTATGTGGACAGGGAGGGCAAAGAGACAAGAAGAGCACTAGATGTTAATTGGAAGTTAAATTAATCACCCCTTTTATCCCTGGAGTATTTAAAAGACCCTTAGGGACACAATTTAGTGGTGGACTTGGCAGTCCTGGGTTACCAGCTGGACTTCATGATTTTAAAAGTCTTTTCCAAGCTAAATTATTCTGATTTTATGAAAACTTCATAGGCATGTTGTTTAGGTTTTCTGTAATATAAATAAAATAAATAAATTATAAGAGTGATGTTTTACACATTAATTTCAAAATATTAAAAAGTGTTTTTCATCTGAGGATTATCAACACGTTGAATGAACAAATCAAACCGATATATCCCACTACCAAGTAGAGCTTCAGTGGTTTCCTAATGAATATGTAATTCCTACATTAACATTTTTATTAGGCATAAGTCATCATTTTTTTATATCCATAAACACAGTGGACCATGCATGAAATTACTGCTTTTCAAGAGAATGAGTTGTGTTTCCTGTTGTAAAGACTTGTAAACCATTGCTTAACTGCTGTGTGGTTTCCACTAACAAGGTTCTTTGGGATATCTTTTCTCTTCTGTTGTTCAGGAAACATATGGCATTGACAGAACCACAATTTTTTGTAATTCATATGTTTAACTAACAAAATGTAACTAATAGTTTAATCTAGCCTGGAGGAACTATGATGCTCCAGTTCAACAGTTTGCTTCCTTCTTAAGAAATCGGAAAAAAATTTAGAATATTGTGTCTTCCACAGTATGTGGATGCTTAAAATTCCTTCCTGAGATTTTGAATATTTTACAGAGCAGTCTGTCAGAAGGAAATTTATATTTTTGTTTAGTTCTAGCAAAATTTTATTACTAATTCTGTGCAATTCATGTCCTGAAAATAAATTAACTGCATTTGAATGAGTCAAAAGAGGAAATTACTTGTAACCACATGAACAGCTTGGTTGCAGATTGTCTTCTATGATAGATTGGAGTCCAAAGTTAGGCTAAATATTTCTTCTGAGTTAAGTATCTTCATTTACTCAGGATTCAACTAATACCCCATTAACACTGAGTATTTTAGCAAGGTAGATTGTCACATGAAGCATTGTCACTGCAAAAGATCTTCTGGATCATCTGCCCCAGAGATGAGGGATATGAGATGGTGGGGCAGACGTGAGCTGGCTCCCCAGCTGTCGTGATACACGTCCCTACCCTGTGTTTCTTCACTGCCTGGCCCCTCCTGTGAGCAGCTCCATTTCTCACTTGCTGCCCCCCAGCACGCTGCCTTCTCACCTCTCACCAGCATCCCAATGTGGCAAAGCTCCCGCAGACAGAGCTGAGGATGGGGCTGCAGATCCCAGCGTGGAGGAAGGAGCCGGTGGGCAGTGTGGGGATGAGAGCAGCTCTGCAGCAGCAGCAGCAGCCCCTGCCAGGGCTGGCAAGGGCACACGGGGAGTGGCCCACGCTGCTCGGCTCAGCATCCGAGGAGGGATGCTGGCAGGGCTATAGGGGCACTTGGGGGCACAGAGAATGCAAGGGCAGGAAACAGGGGAGCTATAGGAAGCAAAAGGAAAGGATTGCTGGAGGGGTTCTCCCTAAGGTAGCTGAGAGCAGACTTGTACAGTTCCCCATGCCCTACTCTGTCCAAAACATCCCAGAGCGACATCCCTGAAAATAAACGTTCTTCTCACCAAGCAGTCGTGGGATTCTGCAAAATAGGAGGCAGGTATATATTTTTTTTTGTTTGTTTATTGATACAGTGGCTGATGCTAACAAAAAATCAGTTTTAATAACTGCTGGGATAGTGATGAAAACAGAGGAGAAGAAAATTGTAACCGTGTGGACATCTGAAGGAGTAAATCTGTGGGATGTGCTCTTTTAAAGTCAGTGAAGAGTCTTTGGTGAGATTAGTGGTACCTGTAAAATTTGAAGTGTTATCAGGTTGATCAGTCCTGATTCTGAAAGACTTTGTTAACTGCAAATCTACCATCGCTGAATCTATTGTAAAGGTTAATTTCACAACCACCTACTGCCTGACAAGTGCAATGAAATATAACAAAATTATTTTAGGCACTAGATGGGTTTCAACATCTATATCCTACCCTCAGGGTAGGAGATCCCAAGCCCTTGGGACCACAATTGTATTGCTACTGCAAAGTAGTTTTATTGTGTGTCTCAACAAACAAAATTCACAGGCGCTGCATGGAAAAAGAACTTATTAATGGTTAACACTATTGGGCTTTAAATAACACTGTACTAAATATTTGGAAAATGGTAAAGAAGAAAATAAACAAAACATAAACTTAATATTGGAATTAGGGCCACCATAAAATAAAAGAAAATAACTAGCATTCACTCCTATTCAGTCCTATTCAACCCATCACTTGATCAAGTAATTTTTGATCCAGAATATTTATGCATGAGCTATTAGTCTTGGTAAGGTCAGACAGATTCCCCATTGTTTGCAATACAATTTGATGTCACTAAGCAGTTCCTCCCACAACACAGGAAAAGTGTAGAAACATTTTTATACAACAGTTTTGTGTATTTCTGAGTTTATCAAACCAAAGCCACAAAGTGGTGTGGCTTTTACATTAGTGCTGCCTGTGACTCCTACACTCTGAAAAGCTCTTAGGCACAGATAATAAGCTCTGAGAGACTGACCATGATTGTTCTTATGATCTAAACAAATCTGAAAATTATCTGTGCAAAAGGATATACCCACAAACTGGACCTGTAAAACCAGACTTTACTCTCAGTATTGACTGAAGAGTAGCATTTTTGACTATGTTGTGCCTGTAATGATAGACTACAATTTCCAAAGATGGTGATTTGGGCCTATGAAGATCCATCAGTATCATTTCCTTTATTGGCCTTAGACAGGTACTTATTAGACTGCTGGTACTTCCTTGTGAGTCACCTGATTGCTCAGCAAGGATGAGCAGAAGAGCAGTTCAAGAAATTCTAGATTTTGGCAGAAAGTAAAGGAATCAAACAGAAAACTCAAACATTTTTGACTGGATGTTGTCCTTGTAAATGCCCTATTTAACATGCAGGCATTGTGGTGTTCCAAATGAGCCAGAGACAGGCTCCTGATGTGTAAGTAATCAGCCAGTTTCCACTGTCAGAGAACACTGTATTTCACAAGTAGGAAAGACTTCCAAACTAAAGTAATGAGAAAACCTGAAGGGGTAGGAACTGAATTAAAAATCAAAGAGGATCCCTGGAAAAACAAATATTTCCTTGAATATTTTGCCAAGTTTTTTTATTTAAAACAAAATGTTTGGATTATAGTAAACACATATGACTGAGTAAAAGCTGTTTCCTAGAACATGAAATGGATCTCATAATGAGGGTATAGTCCAACTCTGTAGATTATATCACCACACTAATAAGCAAATAATGCTTAAGTTTGGCTGATGAAACCCATTGTGAATGAATCAGGGCAAATCTCACTTTTGGAATTATAATAAAAAACTTGAAAAGCCCTAATCTTTTTTATATGCTTTTCTTTTTAAGGATGCTGGTGCTAGGGCCAGCTAGTGTTCACTATTGCCACAGTATAATACAACATGATTTCTAGGTGTAGAAAAATATTTAGAATATCAATTTTTAATATCTTAAACAGTGAAATAACATTGGTCATTATAGCAATTTTTTTTTCTACTGTGGACAAGTAAAATAGTATGATCTTATCTATATTTTATGTAGGTTTTTGACACCTAGTTCCCAGGACTCTGTACAAACATAGATTGCATAACAAGACTATTTAACTAGAGGGTTATACTTCACTTCCCAGGTATTTGTAACATTTTAATATTCATATTTATTTTACTGTGCTTTGTTTAGCTAGTGGATTTTAGATTATTTATTTTTATTTTTGCCTCTCCGCGAGGGTATGTGCATCTGTGCTTGCATTTATTTCCTGGTTTTAGTAATGTTAAAGTAGATTCATCTATTTCTCACAACATTTTTGGTGGAAAAGTTTACTAATTTTGAAAAGTTTCCCATCAAAGAACCATAAGCAACCAAGTAGGTTTGGAGCTACAAACGAACAGCTCAGAGTGCAAGGCTAGCTGGAAAGGGTGTCTGAAATCCCTTCAGCCAGAAAAACTGACATAGGTTAACAAAGTGTGCATAGCAGTTATGATTTAAGTCTTTCCCCAAGATGCATTATTGATTTTTTTTGAAAACACTAATAAAATGCACAATGCCTGGTTTGTGTACCTTTATTCCAGTGACAATCATGTTGTTCTCCAGAGTAATAGCTTGTGAGCACATTGGTAAGCACAGCAAGTATCCATAATTGTCAGATCACTTCATGCTATCAGCAGGCACTGAAGGTAATTAATATTTAATCATTCATTAGGAACACACAGAGCCAAAAAAGACTGTGCCTTGCTTTTAAATGTATTGGCACAAAGCTTATGGAAAGCTGTGGGGCTCTATGGAAAACAGCTTACAAATCTAGTAAATAAGTTGTAGGGGTGCCATTATAGAACATTTCATATCTTTATGTGTGCACATCCTCTTAGAAGCATCTAGTCTGCAGCATGATAAGCCACCAACAAAACCAAAGATCTATGGGACTGATTATGGAGCATATCCCAGAAAGGAAACAAACTTCAGTTTTAAAGCTTGTACTGGCTGCTACCAGACTTTATCCTTCACTGTTTAAGTTCACAGTTTTGGTCTTTATAAACTGACATCTACACATGGGATTTAATACACTTATAACTTCCCATTTATATGCACCAGAAGTCACGTGCATTCAAAACCTGATAAACAGAAATCTGTACATCTTGGTGGGCAGCCAGTGACTGTGTTGCTACAAACAAGGACATTGAAGGGTAGATTTTCCCCAAACATACAATCCCTTTGGTGATATTTCTAGTGTCCTTGCAGTAGGTCTCTGATGCTGGAAGTCCACTGAGAACATTATGAAAAATTTCCCAAAATCCAAGCACATGAGCCTGCCAGGGTGCATATGTAAAAAGTGCATCAGTCAAGGAATTACCTTAACAAAATAGTATGATTCTAAACATGGACTGCCTCTGTGACCATGTCTTTAGGAGGGGAGCATGCAGAAAGATTCTGACCTGGACCAGAGGTGTGGACTGCAGCTGTGTTGCATGCTTATGTCCCTGCAGAATGGAAATGCAAGCTCATTTACATAATAAAGCACACACACGTGCTTACTTTGAAAATGGAACCATTGACTATTCCAATATGCCTATTCCATATTTTTATCATATTTGTATATTGAGACTGGTTTGACCTTTACTATATGATTGTCAATGATATTATATTTGGCTTCTCAGTGCTGGGAGACCAGTGCAGAACTGTGCCTTTGTGCTTTATTATCAGCATTGTGGTAAATCAACACTGGCACTTAAAGGGCAATGGGATATATCTGTGTGGGAGGTCAGATTCAGAATTTTTTCAGAGTGCTTTTCCAGGTTGGGAAAAGTCATATTTGGTTTTACTTTTCTGGAGTGAAAAATAAGTTAAATTTTGGGCTCAAAATTATTTGGATTCCTAAAACAAGAGGAGTTTTAAGTGATAGAATCTTCATATGATGACTGTGTGATTAGAGGTGGTAAAGTGATGCTTTATCAAAATGCTACTGTCATTGCTATTAACATCTCCGTTAACACTATTCATCATGCCCTGTACTGCCTAGAGAATGGACCCAGTCAGACTGTGCATCTATAATACTTAATCCTGAGGCAAGTGAAATTTGAAGCCTAACACCTATTTCAGGAGTGGACGTGTCACCTAAGAGTTCATGCATGACTTTGTGTTCCCACTAGAGCATCTCTGTCTCATTAAATGCAAGATGTAACAGAGCTTGAACTTTGCAGAATGGAGTATGGGCAAATCAGTCAGAGAATACTCTGATGTTTCTCTTTTGCTTTTATTTCCATGTACCTAATATTTAAAGTCAGTTTTCATGACACAAATGGTGTTCAGGAATCTGACATCACAGTCAGTAGACTACAGAACCCTAATGAGAGAGCCGACTCTCTACCTTAGTGTGCTGCTCTTATGGGGGAAAGAGGATGTCACAGCAGGAAGTAATCACAGCCTTTTTTAAAAGCTTGCATTTTCCAAAGCTGTAAAATGTCAAAAAAACTTGTTCTCTCCTTTTACTGAGTCTTGTCTTGCTTTTGTCTGTGAGTTTAGACAGTTCATCACTTTTTCTTACTAGCTGCTCTCAGACATCATGCAGTTGCAGTCTCCAAAAGTTACCTAAGCCACTTTCTCTTTGCGCCTAGATGGCTCCTAATTTCTTTTTACTTATTTGTGTATTAAAATTGGAACTGATTTACCACTTCCTTCTCAGAAACATTTCATTCCTGTGGTCACCAAAATCTGGTTCCCACTTGCATGGTTTTTCTTTCTCCTATTCCCCGGGTCCATTCTGTGACATAAATGAAGTTCATTACTAAATTAATAGCAAGTAGTTATTCAGCCACATGATTCTCACTAAGATCCTCCACCTGGAGCTGGAAAACATGTACTGGAGCATATGTAGGTGTCCAAATGTGAAGGGTAGTCATCATGAAAGAAAACTAACAGCAGAATCTGAACTACAGCCAAACTTGCTTAGAAATAACAGAAGGTTTTGAAGGCAGGCAGAGGAAAGGAGCAGAGCAGGACAGGTGCACTTCTGTTAGAAAAATATTTCCATAAGAAGGATCTGAAATTACTTTAATTCATATGAGTGTTGCATATGTCACTCAAACTTGTAGGCTTTAAGGGAATAAATGACAGCAGCTAGACACTAGACAAAGAAAATACAGAATTACTTTTTCCACTCTGAGTAAGATTGCTTTTAACTCCTAACCTTACTTAATATTATGGTAACTTGTCCTGAACCATCTACCGTGTATTTCTATTTGCTTCTGTGTAGCAATATTACTTTTAGAGAGTAAACAGTAAGTACTGCTGAACATACTAATGCAGCTGAACATACTAATGACATTCTACAATCAAATTTTACTTACACAGGGAGAATGAGACTGCCTCTTTTGGACTGAATATGGACTAAATACCATCTACATAAAGATGTGGAGCAAAGCACAGAGTTTCAACAGAGTCACACCTCGTTTCACAGAGAAGTCAGTTTCTCTGCACCTCGCACCTTGCTATTTTGGTGCCATTTACTCTGGTAAAGGGACACGGTAGCTTGGCTCCCACTGCCAGGCAATATGCTGACCTCAAATTGAGCTGAATTACACCAAGGAGAAGTGCCAACACAGTAGTCTGCTGCAGGGCTCAGGAAGTCTTCATGAACCTCTAATGAGGAGCTGAGGTTGTTTAGCCTGGAAAAGAGGAGGCTGAAGGGAGACCTTATCACTCTCCACACCCATCAGGAAGGAGGTCGTAGTCAGTGGGTGTCAGTCTCTTCTCCCAGGCACTAAGTGACACGATAAGAGGAAATGTCCTTAAGGTGCACCAGGGGAGATTTAGATTCAATATTAGGAAAAATTTCTCTATGGAAAGGATTGTAAAGTATTGGAACAGTTTGCCCAGGGGAGATGTTAAGTCACCATCCCTGGAAATGCTCAGAAAATGTGTGGATATGGCACTAGAGGACATGGTTTAATGTGAACGTGGTGGTGATGCTGTATTGATGGTTGGACTTGAAAAATCTTAGAGGTCTTTTTCAACCTTAACAGTTCTACAAAAACAGTTCTTATTAGTGGTCTTTTACAGGGTTTCTCTGCTGTCCTCATTGCATTCTACTTTTGTTTCTGTTAAATTTCTCTCCATAGTTTCCTTTTGCTCACTAAAAATTACCTTTTTTTTTTTTTTTTCCCCTATGTATTTAAAGAGATTATATCTCCTTTACCAGCTTTGTACTTGTGTACAAAACACTGTACAGTGTTTTCAGTGGCATTTTTCCTTAGGAAAGCAAATTAATCCTCCAAAATCTTAACATTTACAGTGCAAAATATAGCCACTTAATCACTTACAAAACAGAAAGTTACCAGGGCTGTTCAGAGGATGCCAAGTAACAAGTGCTCTTCACAAAGGGTCTATGATCACTGGGGCAGGCTACTAAAAAAGTAACCACTGTGCAAAGAATTCAGAGAGTGAAAGACAAAGCTTAAGAGAAGTCTTCCAATTTACAGCCAAGATGTATTTGCTCTTCAAAGACATTTCTTAGCAATTTATATCACAAAAGCTCCAGGATCTCCAAAAGTGCACAAAAACTTTTAGCAAAAAAATTTAACATGAAATGTACTAATCTTTTTTTATTCTCTCTTTTGTAGTCAGTATAATTGGGTAAAAAATACTTAGCAGACCTAAAATACATTTGAAGACCATAGCAGTCACACGATTTTCTTTAAAATAAATATGTTTAATTATGTGGGTTATTTCCAAATAGCTTACACTTATGTGTGCATTTATGAAAACAAGACATTTCTACCTAATTTTCAATATTAGTCTATTTAGCATAAGAATTTGCCAAATTCTTGTCATGTTTAGGAAAGATAACTTAGAAATAATTGTATGTCTTTTTCTCTGTCTCTCCTGCAAAACACTTTTAAAACTTTCTATTCAAGGCACAGAAATGTTGTCTTTAATTACTGACACCAGTATTATCTGTTCAGACAGAGGGAATTTGGTGGTTAGACATCAATATATATTTTTCCAAATCCTCCATCAAATTACGGGGAAAAAAAATCCAATCCTGGGATCATTAGTCTTATGTTGAAATATTCTGAATCCTGAGTGCAGTGATTAATGGTTGAGAAATCTGCAAACCAAAAAGCTACATTGAATGAAGCCAAAAGACATTTCCCTCCCAGAAGGCAATTAATAAATGGCAAGAATACTGTTAGTTTGCAAGGTAATGTTTAACTGGTAGTGATGTCACAGGGCTGGATAAATGGTAGAACTGCATTAATGGTCCCCAGACCCCAAATCTCAGCACTGATTAAACCTGAGTCACAGACTAATGAAGAGGCATTTATACTTTCAGTCTGTGCCATAAATAACTATACATCATTAAAGTCAGCTAATAAGGAGTCAGAAGATGTTGCCTTACCAGTAAAAACACATTTTAGAGATATTTAGAGATTTTTTTTTTCTTAAATGATGCATTAAAAATCACACAGAGGAGCTACTCAAGCCTGTCAACAGTGTTTCTTCTGGAAAACTATCATGCACACTACAAGAACAAAGTTCTTTAAGCACAGAAGTTTAGCAGAACATATGTTCTTTTAGTAAATGGCACACTTTCAAGTAGGTAGAAAACTCAACAGTAAACATGATTTTTGACTAAAAAGAACTTTTCAGATTTAGCTGGGGTTTTTTTTGTTGTTGTTTTTTGTTTTTTTTTTTTTTTGTTTGTTTGTTTGTTTGGGTTGGGTTTTTTTGTTTGTTTTGGTTTTGGTTGGTTGTGGGTTTTTTTGTTAGTTTTTTTTTTTTGGCAAATTGGCAGAGATGATTACAGTGCACCCTATTGGATACATTATTCTTAGGTTATACATAGTTATAAGCCATAGAAAACCTTTTCACTTATAGGAAAAGAGGCTGGGTTTTAAACTATTTCCATACAAGAATTAGCCTCAGGCTCAGAATTAAAATTTCACACTAAAAGGCCCCCAAAAGTCTTTACAACTCCTTTACTGCAATATTTGCAGTGGCTGTGACCAAAACAAGCCTTGCTATGAACTTCATAGTTAGCTAGTTGCATCCACTCTGCTTTTATCTATGTAAAGTTTTGAAGCTAATACTGATTCTGAGGAAAGCATCATTAGAAATAAGAGCAGTTACTTACCTCAAACTATTTTAAATAAATTTAAATATTCTTAATAAATTACAGATTCAGTGAAGAGGCACAACTTTGGTTATAAAAACACCACAGGGATTAATTAAGCAAGAATATAAATTTTCATTGGTTTATAAGTAGCCAATACATAATTTACACAAATATATCCAAACATGACTGCCATTATGAGAATTTTACTTGCAGGCAAGCAATTCAAACAAAAAAATTGACTTCCATGAATAATTGTGAATTTAATTATATAATTTAATATGAATTGAATTTTTGCTTTGCTTATATGCAAATAAATATTATTCATCTCGGAAGGGAAGACTTCTAAACCAAAATACTTTACTATATTTTCTATTTAGTGCATTTTTTCTTAATTTAGTGCTTCTAGGCAAATATTCTTAAAAGAGCTAACCCGAACTTGGTGATATAGCAAAGAAATGTACTATGACTACTTTTAGGCAGAAGCTTATTTCTGAACAGTTTTTCCATGAAAAGTAGACCAAAACCACCGAGACTATATCTGTCAGTCATTGTGACTTTTGGAGCAGACAGGGGCAGAAGAAGGAGAGTTTCCCCTGATGAAGTTGTTTAAAAAATACAGGTGAGGGTGAGACTGATAATTGAGGTGACCACTAGAGAAATCAGAAGTGTGGAATTTATGGAGAATTTTATGAGCATAAACCACAAATTGGTCAGGACAGAGGAAAGAAGGGTCCTTGAAATAAAATATAGCTTGAGGAGTAGCAAACACATAGCCTGACTTGCACACATCTAGAGTGCCTCTTGGTATTAGAACAGGAGCAGGGACAGAAAAAATACAGTTTTAACATAATTCCTGCCCACCAGACACTTTGGATAGGTTGGTTCCATCAAACCGAGTACTGCACCAGAAGTATTTATCTCCACAAGCACTATGGGTGTTTGCTGTGGTCCGAGCAAGTCTCCACGGAGCACCCACAGACCTGTCAGACAAGGAAGGAACGTGTGTCTGCTAAGGACACGAGTGACTGTGCCCAGAGGCTGGCCCTTCTGGGTGCCATTAGCCTCCACACCTACTCTAAGGAGAGGAGGCTTTCCAGTTCTTTTTGCCATTTGATGGGTGTGCATTGACATGCCTGTAATGAATGCCAAGAAGGCACTCCAACAAGTGCACATCCTCTATAATTCAGAGCCATTTACCTTAAACTTTTACAGAGGGAACTGGTATGATTGATGAATGGGAGACAAAGTTTGCATGCTACCTGTCGTAAGAGCTAGATGTCTGCTGGGAACAATGGCTTTAAGACAGGGCGATGAAAGCCTTTAAGTTAGTTCCCTGAAAAATGCAATTGGAATTGACATCACAAGGATTTACAAAAAGAGGAGATTATACGGAGATAAAAAATCAAGGATGAGGAAAGAAATTAGGAAAGGACAGTTTTTCAGAGTTTCAAACAGACTTTTAGAATAAAGTCACGATAGCTTGATGTTTTCTACTTCCAAAAAATGAGTCATATTTCTTTTATGTTGTAAAAAAAGTTAATGTTATTAATCTCCATGTTTCTGTCTCACAAAATTTGGTGAGAGGTTGGCAGAAAGGCTTGAGATATCTGCCATAGACTTCTAGCTCTCTCTAGAAACTGGTCAAGAATTCTTATTGCTGTTCTAATAGCTGCATTCCAGCTTTCACAGTGTTTGCTATGAAATGCTGCTGCTATCAGACCTTGGTTTAAGCCATTATCTAGATTGTAAAAACATGTTGGAATTGGAAGGCTGTTTTAATAGATCACTTTGCTTGACCTATCAGGTAAGTGCAAAAAACTGCCAAGACAAGATCACAGCTGTAGCTAAATGAAAAAAACCTGAAATCTAGGAAGAAAATGAAATTAACTTTCACAATGTCTTCTGCCTCGGTAGCAAAGCCAGTAAATATCCCTCTTACAAGGTGCCACCAAAAGTTGTAGAAAAATGCCAAATTCTTGCTTGAACAGTGTGTCAGAGAACTTTGATTAACTGAGCAATATTTTTCCTCTCACCCATATAAATTGGTTTCATATGCATTAAAGAGATTGGCATAGCTCCACCACCACACATATGGCTCTGTCTCAGACCAGAAGAGATCAGAAATTCTTATTGTAAAAGGGAAGAGCCAAAGGCAGTGCTAGATCCCAGCACTGTATGCACTACCTGCTAGCATTACAACATACTGTCCAGTAAAGTGTCCTGTAATGTATTCAAAGATCAAATATCCTTGACCAAAGAAATTTTTATCATTCACTATTTTCTGTAAGAACCTCTCAGGTGCAAAAGTTCTACTCCCACTGGGTCAAAATTTGCCTGCAAGAACTGAGCATTGTACTTTGCATAGTATCAATCATCAGCTTGGTTTTATGATGAGGAAGAGCATCAGACTAACTGGAAAGGGTCCTAGTTAATAGTTCAACTCAGGCAGGCAGTATTATAAGGGCAAAATCATTAGACATACTAAGCAGAAAAGCAGCCAGGAATAATAATTCCCAATATTAATAGCAATTTACTGAACATAATATTCTGGAAAACTCCTAAGATTACTGCTACTAGTTATGATATCACATTAGCCAGCTCATTTCAATACGCACAAGGCAAGACACATATCACTTGTCACTTGTTTTTTTCTTCCCAGCAAAAAACAGGGATAACAAATCTCCTGAAGGAACAGGTGGAATTGATGATGCAAACCACTGCATATGAAAAAAAGTCACATTGCAAACGAGAAGGTCACTGAAAACAATTTGAAACATGGAACTCAATTTTGTGGTTACTGAATTTATATTATTTATAAATTAGTGCAGCAACCTGTTGCAGCTGGGATGATATCCAAAAATAATTCAAGTAGAAACAGGCCTTGTGGATGAAAGCAAAAAGAACTAAAACTAAGTATAAAGGAGAAAATGATTTTAAAAAAGGTCAAAGTATGTGTTTGTGTGTGTATAGCAAACAATATGCAAAGTCTTCTTGTAATTTCCCTGTAAATACAAAACACTGCACACTTCATCTATATCCATTCTAAATATCTGCTAATTTCATTATAATTTTGGCAGCAGTTGTGTTGTACTAGAAGGAAAAATCAATACATTGTGTATAGCATTTCCTTATCTGTTGGGAACAGAACCATGCTGTTTGTGGAGCTGTAGAATCTGTTCCTGCCAGCTTAAAATGCTCCATGCTGCAAAAGTAGGGTTAAACCATTTCATAAAACCTGGCACTTCCTCCTTCTATTTGTGCTAAAGAAAGCAGATCACATTTAACAAACTTTATTTTCATTATAGACTAATGCTGCAGCTGAGATAATGTATTTTCCTTTCTTTCAAAGTTTATGATACAGAATAACATCACTAAAAAAAATCTGCCTTTGGTGATGATGAACCCTATGATATTCCAGGTTGTTTTAAGTTCAGAATCAAGCTTTTCCTTTTGTGCTAAACCTGAAAGTCAGTACTTCATAGTCTCAGGTGATCAAATTTGGTCAGCACTGGATGGCACAGTGATAGCAGATTATGTGTCACTTTCCTCTGTGGAGCACAAAAAGGGCCAGATGGAGTTTTCTAGAATTTCAGCCAATCTTGCCCTATTTCCAAAAAGCACCTGACAACTGTAAATCGAATTTAACACTGGTGGTGAAAGTCAATGAACTTATTAATTGTGACTGATGTTCAAGAAAAAATGTATAGACAAATGCCAACACATTTAATTGAATAACACTGACTCCTCGATCAGAAAGCCAACTCTTGCTTGTGGTTTATTTTCTGCTTAAAAAACTGGAATATGACAGTCTTTTTTGAAACAACTGCTAAAGTTAGAGTAGTATCCAATCAGATAAGTTGGAAGTTTTTCATTCTAGTTTCTGATCTGGATAGAAAATGAGAATTTTAGTAACATTGGGAGATATGCACATATTGCAAAAAAATGGTGGATAATAACATGTTAATATCAGTGTTGTTTCTGATGACTTTTATCTTTCATTGCTTCCCATAACATGATACCCATGAAGTCTGGTTGATAATTGCAAGGATGGTACAGAATAGACTGAAAAGAATATGCTAAAAAATATAGTTTCCATTCTATGAAAAAAAGAAAGCAATTTTGGATTACTCACATCAAAGGTTAGATTTTGACCTTGTGCCAGCAATCTGACCAGTTACACTCAGCTGTTGGTACCAATCAATGCTGTTACAGACTGACAGAATATTTTTTTTTTAAACCAAAAAAAAACAAACCCAAGAAATTCCCAGCCATACTGATTGCTTACAGAAGGAAGTCAGGCTTCAGTGGGATGTATCTAGAAGACAGTGTTATCATAGGGGAGCCCTGAAAAACATACTAATTATCAGTTAGGTAGCTTGGAAAATGCCTATGCTTTTGGAGACCAACAGCTGCCACGAAAGGGTCCAGCTGCCTTCTACTCACACTAAGAAGCTATTACATGAGACATTATGTTTCAAAGACATGGGTTCCACTATTGCATCCCACAAGCTCAATTTGGTTCCTTAGAGCTTGGGAAAGGAAATAAAAATGAACATAAAAGTTTCCTACAGCCCAGGTCCCTGAGCTGTGAGCATCAGCAGTGAGGTGCTACCTAGGTGTTATTGAAGCTGGCTACCTAGCTGTTATCCAGCTTCTTACAGCTCTTCCTAGCTATCAGACCTTCCTGAGATGCAAGACAGAAAAAAAAAAAAAAAAGCTGAATTCCTGCTTTAACACAGCTAGAAACAAACCCCCTTCCTCATAGTCCTTCTCCTTTTCTGTTTTCCAGAAATTAGAGGAGTTACAGACCCCTTCCCCCCCATCTACAAAAGAAAGTGAGGCTCACCTGTTCTTTCATTTTGGTAGTGAAGAAAATCTGGCTAGAAGAGGAAATCGTCCTGGGGACAGAACTTTTTCACCCCTGCAAAGCGTGATCACCGTGCTTGCAGGAAGACCTGTTGGCACTTGCCCTGGCATTTTAACACTCTTTCCATCTCTCTCCTTTCCCCAGACAACTTCATTTTTGTGAGACTTCCCATGACTATTGGTTTCACCCACCTACAGCTTGAGGGTAAGAGTGCCTGCCAGCCAGAAGCATAAAATACAACAGGGAATTAAGGGAGCCTGAATTTTCTTTTTTGCTCTGACTGATGGGTGAGAGGTTTTCCTGAGCTAGTAGAGGAGGATAGGAAAAAAAAAATGAAATTTTACGGTACCAATATTTAGAGACATAGCACACTATGAAACACTAATTTCAAAACAAACTGGCTATCTTCAGCCGAGAAAACTAGGATGAATAACTGAAACTCCCCAAACTCCTCAAGTAACTGATTTTAGGCCTACTGAGCCACAAGACAGTAAGTTCTTCCTTTCAGCCAAGTTCTTCAGCAATAATATCTGAACAATAGCATTCAGTCTTAATGAAACATTTTATCTTGTATTATAGAGCTTGTTTCCTCATTAAGGCCGTTTCTTCCTTTTGCTGGTAACCACATAAACCTAACAAACTCATTTCCATAAAGACGTGATGTTGCTATTCTCTCCCATCTACTTCTATCCAGAAAAAATATCCTCATTGTGATAATTTCAGAGCTGTTTAAACGCCAGAGGAGAATAATCAGTAAGTTAAGTCATCATTCTTATTGTCTATTAATAAAAGCTATCAGAAAAGGCTGGTTTTGGTGAAATAAGAGCAGCTGGAAAGACAAGAAGTGGCAGCTAGGGATGTGGCTGGGTAGTCTGTTTTCATTGATTCTATCTGTGTGGTCTATTGGGAAAGTTGTTAAACTTGGTGGGAAAGTTGCCACAAGATATTGAGAAAAGGAGAAGGAATTTACAAAGTGCTCCTGTTTTTGTATTTCAAGACTTCACTTTACTACAGCAGGGAGAAATACATAGAATTGGCATGACATTGATCTGGAAAGAAGAAGACAGCAATTGGTTGTGGCAACTTTTGAAATGAAAGTTCCTAACTACAGTATAAATTATATTTTGACATTTAACTAGGTCAGCATCATGTGTCAACTATGAGACTGTTGATTGTTGTCAAAATAAATACCGAGGTTAATAACCCAAGCTATTATTCTTGTTCTAGGCTGAAAACACCATGTTGCAAAAAGCTTACATTGTAAATTAAATGTAGACAAACTGCATAGGTAAATGACACAGGTGATACAGCCAGGGTACAAACCTTCAGTAATAAACATGAGGAAGGATGGGAAGCGATCTCAGCAAAAGCAAAGATCCTAGAGAAATTTGAAAGAGTCAGTAGATAAATAAGTATATCTGAAAACAGAGTATAGGTTTCTCTGGATCTATTCCTTGGACTTGAATCCAAGCTTTCAAATCATAAATCCTACATGTGCATGGAAGGAACTGGGTCTCTTAAGAGGGGAGATGAAAAAGAGTTTAAGCTGCCTAGCAAGGTCAATAGCATATTTAACTCGTAATGCTAAATGCAAGCATTATTTAAATTTATTTTTCTTTTCTGGAACTTAATACCTGAGTCAGAGTCACTTCTGACCCACTGGATGTCAGAGAATTCTCCTGAAGGAAGGTAGTTCTCCATTTGCATTTAAAAAATATGTAGGAATATTTTACTCAAAAAGGAGATAGTAGAAGTGCATACTTTAATGCTTAATGTTTTAACGTTCAACTGACTGGGAGGCTTGATCTTCCCAGCTTGACATTTCAACAGCCACTCTTTCCTATCTAGCACACTCAAAATACAGCTGTCTAAGGCTGGGCTGAGCCTTTCTCTCACCTTGTCAATGCTGAGGTTCTGGACAGACATCTTTGCAAGAGCCACAGGCACAGAAAACAGGCAGCCTTCTGGAATCCTTTCTTCTTGTCCCTTTTCCCAACACAATTTCGTTTTGTTTCTAAAACTAGTGAATACTTCAACAGTAAAGCTGAGAGAAGCTCTTGGTAGGTATCCAAGCCTATCTGTGCTTTAGGTGAAGGCTGTCCCCTCTCAGATTTGGGCCAGCTCTGCACTGGGTTGCAAGGTAGTATTATATGGTCATCAATTAAATAGCTGTGCAAATGTTTCCAGATTTGGACCTTGTCTGGAAAACTACCAAGTTTTTAGCTAATGTAGTGAGCTAAAAGCAGGATGCATCCATCCTATGCACATCTGGATATGATTAACTGTTTCTCTAAACCACTAACTTGGAGCAGCAACATAGAGAACAAACAGGTTTGCAATAAAATATTTTTGTGGGTTGTGCCCTGTTTGATACAGTGACCCACTGCTAAGTATAACCTAATTTCACAATTTACTGGTAAGTTTTATCCTCATTTTTCATGTGTATAAATAAGCACTGTAATAATGTAAGGGATTCTACAAGACAAGCCCAGTTTCTAGATAAAAAAAAGAAATAAGGATCATATTGATTATATACTTAGAAGACCTGTCCTTAAAATTTCTGATAGATGGCTCTCTTTATAGGATATTCTGAAGACAATATGAAATGGGCAATTAATAGATATAGAATTACATTTTTAGATTAGAAATGAATGACAGGAGAATTATGAGCATGTCCAAAATGCCAGTAAACATTGGTGAGGTCCTTAAATAATTGCTTTTAGCAGTGAGATGTTGGTAATAAAACATCAAACATATTCGAAAATTGTGACTCCAGGAAGGATAGGAGTCTGAGCAGAAGGCAGTTTCCATGATCTGAGTGCCCAGTAACAAAGGTGTTCTCTGGAGCTGCAGAGGATGCATGCAGCAGTTGACTGGACAAGGATAACTGGTTTTTGGAGCAGATAACAGACTGAGCTGCTAGACAGGGAAAATATCAAGCACAGGGAGGCAGAGTTCCCCAAACCTAGTTCCCAGTTTCTGAGATGTGCAAGCACTTTTGCATAATCATGAACTGCTTCAAGAAGAACCTGCATGAAAGAGAGGTATAATGATGCATTTTCCCCCTACTTAATTTTGGAAATTTGAATGCAAATGAAACTGAAAAACAAGCCAAAATTGGAGAAAAGGGGAGGGTAAAATTTTTTTTGAGCGGGAAAATGACATTTTACATGTAAGTTGATATGAAAAGCCCTTACAGTGTACTATGTTACTTCTGACTAAGGCCTGTCTGAAGATGAGGCTACAGCTTCTGGGGGCTGTGGAAGTAAAACAGGTCTGGACTGGAGGCATCTCAAATTTATGTCTGTAAGACAAAGCAAATAAGACTGAAAAAGTGGTGATTGTTTCTCTCTTGAAGTCGATGTTTCCTCATTATTACAGAGATCTAGACATGGAAGGATGTCTGACAGTCTGGACAAGGTATCTTACTTTGATGCTAAACCTTTCACTGAATACAGAAAATTTTAAACTCTCTTTTTGGCCTAAACTTTTCTAACACTCAATGACTCTGTGATTATGTGGATGGTTGGTTATTAAATTATGGTCTCCAACAAAATACTGAAGTCCTGGAATTTTTTTTATCACCTCATGGGTTCCACGTTATGGTCAATATTATTTGAAAACAGATTGATGAAGTTCCTCCATCTGTGTGCTCCAAATGATTGACTGCAGTGTGAAAGTGTCAGAGCTCACAAGAGAAACAAAATTGTAGAGGAGCTTCTAGCAGATGTCACTTCAAGAAGAGCCACCAGTCTCCAAAACAATAGGAAATAAATTATTTCCTGAGCCAGCCAAATACACAACACATTGATTAAAGAGACATTATCTAGTGCAACAATCGATGCTCACTGTGAAATAGGTACAATATTAAGACTAACTTCAATTTCCCTTCTGTAGAAAATTAAGACTTTAATATAAACAGGTGAATGGCAGATGAAAGCAACAAAACATTTCACAGAACTGTTTAAGAGAAACTATTTTTCAAGGATTATTTGCTTTTTAGCACTGTGCTTCCCTTAATATCACTGTTAACTCTTGCCTAAGCATCTCACTGTTTTCCCTGTAGAGCTTTCTGTGACAATCCAGCCATTCATTCTTGGCTGGCTGGGATCATGCTTTCCAATGTGTAATTTCTGTTCCTTTCTTTTTCTTTGGTACCTTTGTTCTAGTTGACTTTTATTAAGAATTAGTTAAGACTAATATGCCACTATAACTAACATACTGGCTCATGGCTTTCTCTCTAGTAATTTCTTAGCCTCTGGGATGCTTAATTGTTGGATTTTTGGTTTTATTTATAGTTGATTTTCTCTTTTTTAGACACAGAATGGTTAGAAGAAATACTAGAACAGCTTTAACTACTAACATAAACTGTTAGCACAAGTGTTTTGCACTTTAGTAAGTCTTCTGTTTCAAATAATTCCCCAGAAAAACCAAGGGATCGTGGAGATAATGAATCAGACCATGCAGAATAAGTTTTTAGGTTGAGCCGAGTGGAAAAGTATCAGGTATATGTGCTGAGCAGGGACAATTTTGCTTTAGAGTGTTTATTTCCATGTCTAACCTTCATTATTAACCAGAAAAGGAAAAACTGTAGGCACTAAAGTAATCAGGACTTCTGCATGTGTAACTACTGATACCCAGAAAAAATTAAAATAACTGTTTTATATTTTGTGTTGTTTTAAAAATAGTTAGAAGGCAAATTCAGCCATGTGTAGATGATGTAAGTGCATTACATGGCAGCACAGATCTCTTCATTGATTGAACTTTTGTTAGTTCGTTCAGGGTTAGTTTTATTTCTTTTCATATTTTAAATAACGCTAACGGACACATACAGACACGCACACATCTAAATGTACATATATGTGTATAAAGCAGATTGGCAGTTGTCTGGAGCAGCAGACTGCCACGGGCATAAGGATATGCATAACTCCTGCCAGAGCGCTGGAAGCCAAGGTCTGGCTGCTGCTGCCGGAGCCAAAGGCAGAGCAGGGGCATGTGGGATGGTGCCTGCTGCTGCAGGACTGTCTGGTTACAGCCAAGTCCATTCTGACTTCCCCCAGCTCGCATCTGGCCCCCTGTGCTCCATCCCTTCCGTGTCAGCCCTCCTGGCTGAGCCAGGGACCTCAGTAAAGCCTGGTGTGCTCCTTGGCACCGCTCCGTGTGTCCCCTCAAGGAGCTGGCAGCTCCATCTGAATCTGTTACCTCCGTGCCTGTAGCTCCTGCATTGCCTTGCAGATTCAGCTGGATAGTCACAGCCCTAAAATCCCTCCACAATTTTATTTCTCTGCTGAGCTCTGACACTTTCAAATTATAGTCAGTCATTTGGAGCACACAGATGGAAGGAAATTTAACCAAATTTATTTTCAGGAATACAGACCATAAAGTCACTCTCCATTAGGAAGGAAGTTTCAGAGTTTCAAGCTCTAATTTTGTAATAAGTAGGACCACAATCTAGAGACAAGCCGTAGCAAATAATATCCCAGGTCTCTCCTTCCTTCCTGCCTCTCTTCTTCCTAAGGCAGGATTTGTCCAGCCACAGTCCAAATAAGAAGCTTCCTTTGAGGGAGATTAGAAACTTAACTTGCCTACATTTGTGTCATCGTTGAATTCCAGTTCCCATACATTTTGGTGTAAAAGGCAAATGATGACCAGTGACAAAATCGATTGTATTTTAAGAATAAGCCATCCCCAAAATAAAAACATGGAGCAGAAGAAACATCTGTGTTTTACTCCTATCAAAAGTCTCTCTATTTGACATGTAAGCTCTGTTTGATGAAGCATGTCATATGCAAATAGTTTGGGAATTATATTTTAGGGGATTTTACTTCTTGAAAATAACTTTTTTAAATGAACATAAGAAATTGAAATCAGATAACATCTCAGCTTCACCTGAGAACCTGCTTTCCCATGCTTGATGGATTTCCATGACTTCAGCTGTAATGTTGTGTTATACAGTGTCCCTTGGCATCCTTTCTTCTCCAGAGCAAACCCTTGTCCTTTCAGCACAAACCCCCTGCTACACCGTGGAGGAAGCCTTGGGAGAACCTGGCCACTGTAGTGCTCTACAGGACACTTGCCCCTTTCCTGAAGATGCAAAGCAAGACAGGGAAGGAAGAAGAAGCAGACAGATAGAAGAGTTGAGTTAAAAAACTTGACAGAAAGTAGTGCAGGTGCTGCCATAGGTTTTAGAAGAGTTTCCAATCCTGTGGTATATTTCCATGCACCAGCAGTTACACTCACTGTGGTATTGCTGTGTTCTCTACAAGCAACATAAAGAAAACAAACAGGGAACAAAACTTAGAGAATATTGATGGAGAGGGTGAGCAGAGGTTATGCCCAAGGCCAGGAAATGCAGGGTGAGGGTTATACCTGGACTGGCTGGAATAAGGGGCCATGAGCTATATACAGGTACATATATACAGGCAGCCTGGGTGTCAGTTTAGACTAGCCATGCAGCCCAAAAAAATGTGGGATTATCCTTCCTGGGGGGAGGAGCTGCTGAGAGGAAAAGTGAGAAAAATTAAGATTTTCCATCTAGGTAGTATTGGAAGCAAGTGGATACCTCAGAGAAAGGTTGGGGAGCCCAACAAGGAACAATCAAATCTCTACACACTTACAGGCTTTATACCCAGAAGAGTTTTTAAGGTTTGGTTTTGGCTTTTTTTAGGGTGCTCTTTGTTTTTCTCTCAAAAAGCAGCTCCTTACTTTTCCTCCCTTTGTTCCCTGTACTCCCTATAGCCCTGTGGTTTGCTGTCCCTTTAGGCACTGGCTAAGCCTCAAAGGCAGGCAATCTCATACAAAAAAAATGTAAATGAAAAGAACAACAGATAAAGGCCAAAGGCTTTCAAATGAGTTATTCTTCATGATGTTTTTCTGTCATGTGTAATAAAGTCATTTGTGTTCCTTGTCACCTGGATGCATTCCAGGGAAATGCAAATTGTCACTACAAATGTAATAACTGGGCAAGAAAATAGTCTTTTCAGGCCTCTTCCTCTTGGGATGTTTCATTCAGTTATTTCTTGGTGTGTTCACTTTCAGGTAGGTGTATAAAAATTCACTTTGCTCATCCTAGTATGATATAAAGAATTGGGATGACACGGGAGGAATTTCTGAGGTTCTCTGCACTTTGTACCAGCCTAAGTCATGGAAAACAATTATGCTTGCTCAGTGTCCATAACCACAGAGCAGCAGAACAAAAGAGGACAGCTGTCATTACAAAGCTTACAGCTTGAGAGCACAGAGGGAGACAGACACCATCTAGGGGAGTCCAAAGTCAGAATGGGTCATCAGGGTAGGTAATAACCTCCATTCACTTCATCTCTGGGAAAGAGAAGACAAGCTGTCTGACAGCATCCACTTCAAAATGGGTTGCTGGTGTCAGAGGATGGATGCCAAGACCAGACTCTTTAATTTTCCTCCCCTGCCTAGAAACTTATTCCTTCAAGAAGCCTTGAAGGAAAAATTTTTGAGGAGTTTTCTTCTGTGCTCTCTATTTTATTTCAAATGCTCTCATATACACCTCAGCCTCAAATAAAGCACGAGTAGTCTTGCAAAGGTTAGCAAGATCACTGTTTCATAGCACAGCCCCTTTACACTACTTTTGCCATTCCAGACTTAATCTCTCATGAAATCAAGAAACTCAGAAACCCTCAAAGCACAGTGGACAAATGTCTGAAGATCCAAATGCTTGTGAGTCAGTTGACTGGATTGACTTTCAGGAGGGAGCCCTGACATTTTCCACAAATCAGGTGTGAAAATGGGGAAAGGTATGTTCCTGCTATGAAAGCAGAGGCCAAGGACTCTATTACTTAATATGAAATATATTAAGCTAATAGCAGTAGCAGTGTTTCCTCTGTACAATTTCCTCTCCCAGCTTACACCATACAAAACACAGAAGTGAGTGTAGTCATCCCTGCCCTGCTTTAACCCTTTACTTGATGCTCACAGGAAGAACAGCAGTTAGGTTACAGGCTGTCTAGACCCTCTGCCAAACTACAAGGAAAATTCAAGTCAGATCCACTGAAGAATAATCTTAGACATCAACAAGGAGCTACAGACCACACTGTTTTTCTTCAGCTGTAAAAGGAAGCCACTGCACTGAAATTTCTAAGCTACAAAAATAGCTATTTTCTGGAACTTAACAGCATTGAGATATGCAACTTGTAGAAGCAGGACTGATAGTTTTAAGAATAATAGCATCAGAAGAATTAGAAGATTGCAGATCATGAAATGTTTAGGTAAATTTTGGTCTATGTGATAAGCCTTTGATGTCATAGGCTGTGATGAAGACAGCAGTCAAACATGAGAGAGAAAAACGGATATAAATACAAATAAATACAAATGCACGTGGCCAGAGGGCAGGGCCAGGGATTCCAACAGAAAAAAAAAATCAGAACTTGTTTGATAACATATTTGAATGGCTAATTATATTATCCTGACAATCAAAATTTTTTCCATTATTTCAACTTTAATCTCACCAATGTCAACTTTCAGCCATAAGGTGTTGAATTTTGCTATTAGATAAAATACAGTTTGGGTTTTTTTCCTGGTAGTTTTGAATAACAGTATTGCATGAAAGCCTCTGTCAGAGAATTACCAGAGATGCAGACTTCCTTGACAGAGTGACAGAGGAGATGTTATTAAAAGCAAGGATCTTCATTTTAAGCTTGACATAAATGATTCTGTAAACTGTCAGGAAAGACAACTAATAACTCTGAAAGGTCCTTCAGAAGGGCAGAAGTGATGAAATCAAACCCTGTGGAAACCTTTTTAAGAAGAACAAGCTCCTATGGATCTAGAGAGGGGGTTAATTATCCTTCAGACCCCATCAGCAATCCTGCTGCACATCCTCCTCAGTAGGAGCCAATGCCCTGGATGCAGGCAGGGACAGAAGACTCTCGCTGGCTAGGTGCCAATCTGAAGTTCCTAAAGCTCCTGTGATATGGATATTGTCCCTGTGCTTTTTCTGTGTGGTGGTTAAGGGATAGCCTAAGCTTTAGGAGAGCCCAGACACATCAAGGCAAGCACCACTTCAGAACAGGAGACAGGCCAGTAGAAGGTCAGTCAGTAGAGATTTGATGGCTCTTCATCTTTGAATGTATTTAAAATATGGAGACTTTGCAGTCTCAGACACAAGAAACAGGTCATCGATGCCATCGACAGTTCACCATGACCTGTGGTCTTGTTTCTGCCTCAATTTCCTAGATACATCCCTACATTACTTTTTTTTCAGCAAGGCTTAAAAGAAAGGCATTTCCCAGGGGAAGTGAAAGGAGAAGAAAAAAATGTTGATATTCGATATCTGTAATTATTTGTTATTTATTCATGCCGAGATGAACAGGTCAGTCGTCACAAAGCCAATGGCACCTGATGGGGGAGGATTGGAGGTGGAGCAGGCTCAGGCTGGCCTCCAGTTCCAGCACTCCACGACAGGTTCAGGGCTCTCACTGCACCCCAGAGAGCAAAGTGAATCACATTTTATACAATTCTGGGTGTGTTAGAAATCTTTGTCCATCCCTGAGTGTCTCTCTTTCCCAGGTTGTTGCTCCCTGGCTAGTGACCTGCAGCAGAATTACAGGAGTTTTTATTTTTTCCTGGAGGAGGGGACAAGAACCTTAGCTACCTAAATCCTCCCTTTTATTTAGGCTACTCATTTCTCACTTGTAGTAGGTGAAAAAATTATACCCTGAATTAATTAATCTATGAAAAACTATAACAAGCAATAAACACACCTGAAGTGATAGCCTAAGGTGACATCCTGTGTATCCTCTGCTTCCACCATCTATTCAAATGGAAAATATCTCTTCCTTCCAGCAAGTGTAACACTGAATAGTTATGGTTCCAACTGAAAGGGGACCAACATTTTTCCATAATGGATCATAAAGAAGATATGGATTGAATTTCCGACTAGAATGTGACTCATCCTTCATTTTTGTCAAAAGATCTGTGCAGCAGAAAATGTATTTGCCTAATTTATTTTATATCCATGATTAACAGCAAGTCTGAGGCATGATGACAAATAGGGTTTCAAAGGCCTAACTACTGCATTCATAGAAAATGCCATTTATGTGCAGGACCAGTGGTGCAGCTGTCTGAGAGTAGCTCACATGCAAATGGCACTTGTGCTTCAAAATCTGAACCTCCATTTGGCATTTGCTGCTCCATAAAGTAGTTCAGTATACCTTAGATAGCTGCTTTCAAGGTATAATATGATTTCTCAGACCATTAGCATACTGTGGAGCTGGAAGAACACTATTTTAAGTCTTCGCAAGGCTTGCATAAGACTTACTTATGCTTTCGTTAAGTTTAAACTCAGCTTACTAGTTCAGTTTAGTTTAACAGACAGTTACTCCCTATTCTTCTGCACAGAGAAATTTTTATTATTTCCCTTCTAGCCTCTCACTCTGAATTTCAAGTCCAATAGCCAAGAAATAGTAAAGAAATCCTGAAGTATTCAGTGATAAGTCTACATAATAGAAATACATGATGTAGGGAATATATGTTATTTCTCTAATTTTGGGTGCCTAATATTGGATACTGCAGAAGGTAAAGCTGTATGGCTCAGAATATAAAGTCATGAAGCCTTAATACTATTAATCTCATTAAGACAAATTAATTTGTGTCAGACTGTTTTTAATACTGTCATGGTTTAGGAATAGTACTCTCCAATTCAGTGCCTCCACTGAGACTCTCCCAATCCAGAGGCCATTCACATTGTCCCCCCCTCCTTCCTGCCCTTCCCACTCTGGCAGGATGGAGTTGAGAATTGGAGGCACAAAAGGTGAAAACTGTGGGCTGAGATAAAAACAATTTATTGGAAACAGCAGTGAGACAAGAAATGAACAGTAACAGCAAGAATATTAATGACAAAAGGTATAAGGCAAAGAAACAATTTATGGAAAGCCAAATACCGACTGGCTTTCCCACATGATGCTTTCTCCCCTTTACTCCTGCCACTGGAACTGACCAGAGGTGGTATCAAATGACACCTGGCTAGCCACACCTGCTCAAAACAGGTTGGACTTACATGTCTTAAATTTCCTTAAGAGGTGGAAAACTAAATTCACAGTTGAAGATTCGTGTTATAGTTTTTTATGCTTGTCTGGTTTCCCATACTTTGTAAATGAGAGCAGAAAATAGACAAAATTTTTAAACCTAAAGCTACAAAAAAGAGAAAAAAACCCCAAACCTCACATGCCTAGAAAATGTGGGTTATGAACCAATTCCTACCACTATAAGCAGCAACGCTATAGAATCTGACTACAGTTAGGGTCAAGGTTGAGGATTCACTGTGCTACAGTGAAGATAGGTGAAATTCAATCATTAGGATGTCAAATATTTTGGAAAATAAAATGAAATTGAAGATTCACTAAACTAAGCCAAACTAAGACAAACTTCTGTGCTTTTTTGAGGCCAACTGTATTTCAGTTGCTTTAGATTGCTCAGGGTAGAGGATTTTTTTATAAGATGGTATATAACTTATAGTGGCCCTTGCAGATCAGATCATATCATATCATATCAATCAATCTTACATTTATTCCATAAATTCTCCTGATCTTCTAAGCATTCTAAATCAAGGTTTCTAAGCTTGATCTTAGCTTGCCAGGGAATGAGGACTCATTCATCTGATAAATACTTCGCCACAAATTTGCCCACTTGCTTTTAATTTTGAGCTAAAGCTCCAAGCAATTAATTAATTATGAGACAACATCAGCACCTGCATAGATTTGCAAAAATATTCCAGAGCAAAACAGACATCTGAAATGACAGCCTTGAAAATGCTGGTATTTTATTCGATGTTTAACCATGGGAAAAAAAAAAAAACCAAAAACTACCAAAACAAAAATGAGGAAATAAAAGAGTGCATGACTTAAAAATACATGTAAAAGCTACAGACCACTGACAGCAAGGATCTAGGTTAGAAGACTGATGCAATGAAGAGGGAGGAGAGCAGGTCTCCTGTGCAATATTCATTTGTGTGCAAGCTTAGAGAAGTTACGTTTTCAAAATGAATTCAATAAACATGGGCAATGTGATTTCAATCAGCAGTGTTTCTACGTGAATACATGATTTATGTAATTGTATGAAAGCTGGAAATAGAAAGCAGAAAGCCTAGGAATCAAAAAAGTAACAGAGTTACAGTGAGATTGAAGTGCAACAGAAAATGACAGTGGCAACAGGAATGTGTTATTTCATTTTGTTTTCTACTTTAGTGAAAGAACAAAAATATGTTAAAAAAAAAGCTTTTATAGAGAGATGTGACATCTAGTAATACTGTATGTATTAATTAATACTTTGATGTATGACAATGAGGACAGAATATAAGCAAAGAAATTATAGTTCCATTAGTTTGATATTCATGTTAGATAAAATTATGCAGACCATATAAAAGTAAAAGCATGTTCCATAATGATGACAAAGATCTCTTATTTGTAGGTCACGTAAATTATGATTAAAATTATAGTTGTAGATGATAAAGTAAAGATTTATGTAAGGTGGCAGATACCACCACTTCTGGCTAAATTGAAGTATGTAAGAATGAACCTCCTAAGAATGTGAGAATGTCCATTTTTGTCCCTTCATTTCTTGCATTTAAAAAAATAAGAAGTGAAACAGAACCAATCAGAAAACTCAGTCTTTTCCTGAATCTGGTGGACAAAGGATTGGACAAAAAAGTGAAAATTCAATCAGAATTATTTGAAATGTCGTGGACTTAAAAATAAAAACCACTGGAATAATTCCCACTCTGGATAAAAAGATGAAGCAAACTAGCTTTTCAGTGGATCCCACTGTGATACTTTGACTACTCTTTGTAGGGCTGAAAGGTATAGCAAAGAACTATTTCATATCAGTTCTGCTATGTATAATCTTATTTTTATTTTTCTTTTTTTTTTTTTTCCTTCTTCCTTTGATTGATTCTACAGCACCAAGGGTAAAAGTCATGACTCAGAAACTCTGCGATTCTAAGTGTTGGAGAATTCTTCCTGTTGGATGAGCACAATAACTAAAGAGCTCACAGCATGGAAGTGGAACATAAGACGCAGAAGTATGTGGTGATAAAAGTGTACTACAGTCTAGGGCACTGCAGCATCAAAGAGACAAATCAAGGGCCCTAAATTGGATGCCTGTAGCCTTGTGATTAAAGCAGGCTTATAGAGCACAGCAAGCATGGAGCCTAATCTCTTGTATTGGTTGGGGAAATTTAACCCAGGTCTCCCACCTGCTGAGAACATTTTTTTTCTATGCTCAGTTCTGTAAAGGAAGCGTTCCAGTCTTCCACATTCATAGAGGCACCTGCACGACGCCTTGAGAGAGATGTCAAAAGTCTAGGGACAGGAGAGGGAAAGGACGCTATGAAGTCTGCTTTCCATGAAGATTTCTTTACTTTGTTTCCTAATTCTAGGTGGCCGCCTGCTTAATCTTGGAATTTAAAGATTTTTAGTCTGACACGCCTGCCTCTTCCATTTCGTTGCACTGAGGTCTTGGTCTGCAGCATCTGCATGGGTGACCTGAAGGGAGAGGGGAAAAGGTGGGAAGAGGAAGAAAAAGGCAAGCAGGAATTTAAAACCTGTCTGATGTAATTCTGATTATCCATGCATGTATGTCCTTGTCACTAAATCTAGTCCTTAGCCCCGTTCTTTCAAAACTGAAAGAGAAGATCAGCCTTCTGATTAAAACCCAGCCAAAGAAAGGGATCTCAACTGTCCCTGGGAGACTGCCAGCCCTGCATAGGCTGTGCTCCATTCACAAAGGAGGGTTTGCTTATCTCCCTCTTGTTGGCTCTGTCCCATGTTTCCTGAAAAGCTCACCACAAAGAGAACAGGGAGCAAAATGAATGATGTCCAGAAAGTGCAGGGATTGGTCCCATAATCATGCTGTTCTTTTATCCAGTTACAGTTTCATGTGAAATGCACACAAAGTCCATTTTCAGGAAGCAGAGTCTGGGCTATATTTCAGTCACCATTTCAAAAACATTGCTCTCCCTTTTCAAGCAGAACTTTAAATGTCATCACTTTGTCCTGAAATCACTGCTAAACACAAATGTTTAGGGTCATCCAATCTGCTCTTCTATCTCATATACTTTGCCAGCTTTTTTGCATTCACCACTGCCTAAATGTAATTTTTTTCCTTAGAAGGAAATGAAAATTTACACACACACACACCCCTCCTCTTCCATCTGCCTTTCCCTTGTAATTACCTTATTTTGCTTGGCCACTTTCCTGGGAAATGGAAGATATGTTTAAAGCATCTCTGAAATCTTGAGAGAAATCCTCTAGGTGTAACTTCACAGCCCAAAGTGGTGATGCTGCCACCTCCTCCAGGGACTGGTGATGCACAGAGCTGTGTCTGTGTACTGGGTTTGTGTAGCAGCCACCTACATGGGTGTTTGCTCTGAAAAGCTGCTGGAAGCTTTCCCTGTGTCCAGCTGAGCCAATGCCAGCCAGCTTCAAGATGGACCTACTGATAGCCAAGGCTTGGCTCATCATCAGCACTGGTAGCAGCTCTGGGATATCAGAGTTAAGAGTGGAGAAAAAACCCCTGCACAATAGCAGCCAGAGAATATATGGGTGAGAATATACAAGAGAAACAACAGTCTTGCAGACACCGAGGTCAGTGAAAAGGGAGACATGCTTCAGGCACTGGAGCAGAGATTCCCCTGCAGCCCAAGGTGAGGCAGGCTGTCCCTCTACAGCCCACAGAGGTGCACTGTAGAACAGATATCCACTGGCATCCACACTGGAACTTGTGGATGTCCAAAGAAGACTGTAACCCTGTGGGAAGCCTGTGCTGGAGCAGGCTCCTGGCTGGACCTATGGACGCCTGAAGTGTGGAGCCCATGGTGTTCTGGCAGGACTTGTGACTCCACTGGGAAATCACACTGGAGCAGCCTGTTTCCTAAGGACTGCAGGATGTAAGGGACACATCCTGGAGCAGTTTGTGGAGAGCAGTGCTCCATGGGAAGGACACGCATTGGAGAAAATCACGGACAACTGACTCCTGTGCAGGGACCCAGCACTGGAGCAGGGGAAGAGTGTGAGGAGTCCTCTGCCTGAGGAGAGAGTGGCTCAAACAATGTGAGATGAAGTGACCACAATCGCCATCACCATTCCACTGCACTGCTGAGCAGGGAGGAGGCAGGGAACCCACAAGTTAAATTGAGCCCAGGAAGAAGGGAGGGGTTGGGGGAAGGTGTTTTTATGATCTCGCTTTATTTCTCATTGCCCTACTCTGATGTGTTTGGTAACAAATTAAACCAAGTCCCCCAAGCTGAGTCTGTTTTGCCCATGATGGTAACTGGTGATCTCTCACTGTCCTTCTCTCAAAACACAAGCCTTTCATTATAGTTCCTCTCCCCCGTCCCCCTGAAGAGGAAAGTGGGCACATGGCATCCAGCCAAGATCAGCACAGTGCAGACCCCAAGCTGATAAATTTTTTCATGATTCTGAGGACTGAAGTTTTGGATTTAAGCATATAGATCTCACTAAAGACCTACATAAAGCATCTTAATCTTTCAGGATCTGGAACAGAGGGCACTAAATACACAAACCATGTAGCTGACATTTGCCTTGGGAGTAAGTGCAGAGAAAAGCAAAAGAGAAAGGAATCTTGAAATAATGCCAGCTATCTGCTTTGAACATTAAGATAAAGGAAATGCAAGCGTCACTTTTTGAGCTTTTATATTTTATTTAAAAGTTTCATTCTATTATCTCATTTAAATTATTGGAGTAAAAAAAAAAAAAAAAAAGGTAGGAGTAAAAAAAAGGGGGGAAAAGTTAAATGTTTATGTATGCCAGAGCATCAGAAGTGCCTATTAACTGCTGTCTGCAGCTTGTAGAGTTACTATGTTTTAAAAACAGCTAGATGCACAACTGCACTGAGTTAAATATGCTTGTAGAGATATAAATACAGATGTATTTGTCAGAATTTGCACTTTGTTAACAATTAACCTGTTACTTCAATTACTTTTTTACTTTTGATTGTTGCCTATTTAGATACAGGACAGGATTGTTTACGTGTTATTATTATTCCTGTCAGCTGCTACCATTCTCTGAATGGAGAAAAAGTCCATGGAATACTATTAAGGAAAAGTAATAATAAATATGAAAGGTCAGTATAAGCAGTTCAGCTTCCCAGAAGCTAAGAACCAACATGTTCATTAAGCCTCTGGGCTATAAGTTCGCTGTTTCTTCAAAGAAAAACACAATAATTACTAAACACATATTTCTGCCCCAGTCATGCCTCAGCCAAGGCTAACACGTAAGGCTCAAGTGGACTCATTCCCTTCACAAAGTCCATTTCTGGACGCCCCAGAGAGCATCCTCCCAGCCCACTTGCAGTGGTAATCAGAGGACCACACTTTTAGGAACAAACTATTTAGACAGCACACAGCTAGAAGAAATCAAGAGCTGGGGAAAGCCAGCATACTGCCATAGTGAACAGGTGTTTGATAAAAAATGTCAGTCACACCAAAATAAAATCAGAACCAAAGAGGAAAACATGGATAAAGGTAATGGAGTAGAAAATAATACCACAGTTATAATAGTGCCTTTGTACTCAGGTGGAATATTGTGTCCATTTCTGGACTATAATAGCATGACAGGCTCATGGGCATGAAAATGAACTGCTGAGAAAAAGATTTCTGTAAAAGAAGTAAGTAATTTTAGAAAAGAGTCATTTTAGGTAAGAGTTGAATTACATGGGTACGTTGCAAGTAGGACTGAACAGCTTGGTTTTTTTACCCTACTGGGAGAAGAGCTCTGGAATTTTCTGTGTTGTCTGAAGGCTCTGCACTGAGAGAAAATACCTGCTTTCACACAATGCATAAATTAACTCCTCGTTAAAAAATAGCATCATGCCCAAGAGGTTTATAAGCCTCAAAGTACATGTTGATATGGCTAATGAGAAACACCATTGTTGCTGAACATATTTTCACCAAAAAAAATGGAGTAAACCCTTCACTTCATGCTCCAGTGAAGAAAACAGAGACTAACAAGCAGAAGCCAGAGAGAAACTCCCGTCACCATGTATGAACAGAAACTAGAATTCAATTTTTACAACTCTGAGGAAGAGTTTACTAAGCTGTACAGAGCAGTGCTCTAAGTTCTTACATAAAGATGACCTGTGTTGTAAAGGTCTTTCTATTTAAAGAAAGTACATAAGCAGATAATCAGCCTTCAAGATATTAGAATACCCCTTAAACTCCCAGATCTAATGCACAATTAGGGTGCAGCAGAGCTTGAACATTGGCTTTACCCTACGAAAAGATGGAAAAAGCTCTGGTGCTGGAGCAAGGAAATTGTGTTCTGATCAGTTCCTTTTGCATTACCAGTGTTTGCCCTGGCTTCAGGTCAATAGTATTTGCAGAACCACATTTATCTAAAAGGGATTTAAAGAAAGCTGTCGTTGTTTGGGTTTTTTTAAATATTGCTGTCATGTTTTGTCAGATCTGCCAAGTCTCAGCGAGGGTTATTAACCAGACAATTTGGCATAAGGCAGCAAATGGACCAAAATGTGCCTAAAACTTGTCTCCCAAAAGTTGCCGAGCCAGCATTGCAAATGCTAATGTTTTTTTTTTACAAATGCTCAATAGTTGCAAAAGACATAAAAGAAAATGACATCTGCTGGATAAAAGGCACGTTTCTTGCAAATAAAAAAAGTATACTATCTCTGGTTCTTGTAATTTTTTTATTTCTCAATTGTCTTCTCACAATGTTGTGTCGAGGATTTTTAATTATGATTAGTTTGAAATAAAAGGGCCAAGTTGTTTTTCTGAGCACATAAAAACTAACAACTCCTTAAAAACAGCTTAAGATTAAAATTGAAGTAATTTTAGAGGTGTAATACATGTTCTGCTTTATGTTTAGAAAAGAAATTTTCAGTACAAAGTAATATTCCACATTCCAGAGATCAAAGTATTTCAAGACATTTTTTAAGCTAGAAATTACATTGCTAGGGACTGCACTCTCTTCATTGTTCATTGCTCTTTGAAATTCTGAGCAAAGTAATTCCTAAAAGATCATTATAGAATTATAGAGAGAATTATAGAATGGTTTGTGTTAGAAGGGACCATAAATGGTCATCTTGTCCAGCCAAGTGAAAATATTATCCCTTCATACAGTCCTAAAGTAGTCCTTAATGACACCTCTGACTTCATTCTCACAAGAGTTCTTATTCTCTCCGGGGCAATGTGCTGGGTAGCACCAAATTCATGTATTTAGATTTGTCCATGGCAGGATTTGCTTGCCCATCAGACTGCTCTTTTCTACATACAGACTCATTTACTGCTGTGGAGACAATGATTCCGTACGTAGTCCCAAGGTTTTGGAGTGAACTTCTCAGCAGTTTCCTCCTGAAAAAGACAGTGAGCAACCCTTACACAAAAACAATATATTTTTTAAGAGACTAGGTCTTTGGAGTAACTTAAAATTAATAATTAGCATGTTAAAAGTACTGATGCTTTCTCTTTTATTTCTTCTGCTCACTTCTGCTCAGTTTCCGTTATCTTTAAAAGTACTGATGCTTTCTCTTTTATTTCTTCTGGTCTCTTCTGCTCAGTTTTTATTATCTTTGCGAAGAAGTGTGTTAGTTATGAAATTGTCACTTTTGAAACCTTAGGGGTTTTTTTTTGCTATCTAAAATTTTTATGACTCAATAATTCCTTGAACTTCCTTTCTAGTTACCTTCAAAGATTTTTTTGCCAGCACTGAGCTTGAATATAAGCTTTGGAACATGCTGGTATTTTCTTTGTTTCTACATGAAGGATGTGATTCTAAAGCAATTCAATTTGTTGTCATTTGCTGGTTACATGCTTTTTTCTGCTGTAACTTTTCTCAATTCTCTGTATGTTTGGAGTAAGAAATGTGTACTTGTCAGACTATGCTTGGATGGGTTTTTTTTTTCCTTTTCACCTTTTAAGAATAGATTGGCCAAATCAATTTTCTTCAATGTTTTCTCAGCATGTGAATGAGACTAAAACTCTAAATTGCTTTTCATTTATATTAACATCTTTTCTCTCTCAATGAGTGTGCTTCAGTCTCAGAAACTAATCTCCTGTATTTTCATTTGCTTTTCACTCCATTCCATATGCTGTTCTGGTAGCCTCTCCACTGTTTCAGAATAAGACAAAAGTTTCTCACTACCATATAAATCACATAAAGATTTCCATTCTTTTTTGAAGGGTGATTATCAGAATTCAGTGATCTGCATGTCATTTGCTCATTGAAAGGGTATGGTAAACCAGAAATTTCTCTAGAAGCTTTATGAATGGCAGATACATTCTTTAAATTATCCATTTATCTTTCAATAAGCATATAAGGCTATTCAGAGTGTCTCTTCTGAGCTGGACACTGATTTTTCTTAGTTATGTTTATGTTTTGTCCTGATTTGGTAATGATATGACGCTTATTTCTCCTACTTCTTTGAAAGTGGGAAACCTATTTTTTCTCTTCATAATTCCTCTCATTTCATGTTAAAATTTTAACAATTAAGGGAATGCATTCACTTTTATAGCTAATCACTTTTTTGCATAAACATGTTATGTAAGTTGTATTGTGAAGCGTATCCTAGGAACACAGAAAGATAGGAATGGAAGTTGGTTGGGCTAAATTGTTTTTTCAATCCCACATCCTGCTTCTCACATCACACAGATTTTAAGCAATCTTCCTTAAGCAGCTAAAGTGCAAGAATATCCATAGCAGACAACTATAAAAAACCTTTCCCACAAGAAGTCTGTCTTCATTAGTGAATCTGTGTGAATGTTAATCTGTGACTAGAGACACAACGATTTTATAAATTACTATATTTACTGAAGAAGGGGTGGCAAAGATATGTGGGGCCACTCTGCAATCTGAGAGGTGTCTAAACCATCACAGAAATTAGTCTGTTCTCCTTACCTACATACGTACTTAAATGGTGCCAACATTGAGATAAACCTTAAAGCTCAGTGGCAATGAGTTCACCGACTAAATTTTGCAATTTACCCCATTTTAAGGTTATGTTGGTTGACTTTCAGTGTCATTGAAGACTTGTTTATTCTGGTATCAGGACAAAATTAAGAAAAACTGTAAAGAAAAAGATGTGCATTTTTTCATATGGCATTCTGTATCTTATGTAGTCTTGTCATATTTTTAAAATTCATTTCTTTCTCAAGTGAGACAGTCTCAGTCTTGGCAATCTGTCATCACAGAAATTGTGTCATGCTCTTAGTAATTTTCATCACCTATTTCTACGTCTTCTTTATCTCTTTTTCAAAGAGATTGACCAGGATTGAGCACATATTGTAGCTGAGGACACATCATTGACATTAATAATACTTTCAGAAAGACAATCCGTCCCATCCTTTTACCTTGTAACATCTCATTTGTTGCTTTGTCAGTTCTTTTGACCACTGCTGTACAGAACTTAATTCCACAGCATTTACCACAAATAAGGAAAGCAGAATCCATTTGATTTATTCAAGTAGATGCTTAGGATCTGTACTATCATCTTATAGACAATACAGTATTTCATCTGTCATCATGTTGCTCATTTGACTCTCTGGCATTCCCTCTCCTTTCACTTACTTTAGGATTTAGGCAACAGAGTTGCCTAAGACATTTCTGATTCAACATTGCCCATAATAAACTTAGAGTTTAATTTGTGTGGTGCAGTGTGAAAATCTGATGCTATCCAGATACCTAGCATCGTGCCAGACCCTGTCAAACGAGTAAAGCACTTGTACACCCAGAGGGATAGCCTGGAGATATGTGAAGATAGACCTGGCAGTGCCAGCTAATGTGTCTGCTTTTTGTGTCACAGTGAAAAGGTATTCCTGACCCACTGATAACCCAGGCAGGAGGACACACAGGCTTTTTTTTCTGTTCAGTGTCTGTTATGGTGTACCTCCTGTGATTCATGTGCTACAAAATTTCAGAATGGCTCTTTCTCCTCAAACAGTTTTTGAGTTGTCTTTTCTTTTTTGAAAGCAATCAATTTTTATTTAAAAATAAAATAATTCTCGTTAGAAAACAAAATAAAAAGAAACAAAATTTCTTCCTTTGCTTCTTAAAAGAAAAAAATGTATGTGCATGTATTTGCATGTATAGAATATTTGCCATTTGCCTTATTCATGTTGATTTTTGTTGAAATGACAGATTTTCTTTTTTTGGTAGGGACAATTGATGTTAAATTTTTTTGCTATACACCATGGAATGCTGTTAACAAAACCTTACAACATTCTGAGTTTCTGGAGCATGTATTGTTATAATTCTTGGATATCTGAGGTTAGATTATTTGTGCATACTGTTAACTATCCATCCTCAGGGTAGTTCTGTTGGCTTTGTTATTGATGTTGACATCTCACTCTTGCACGTGCAATTCTGAATCAATGGGTGTTACCATCTTACCCCTTTTGGGGGTTGGTTTGACATACAAGATGATTTCTGCAGCCCCACCCAAAAGTTAGTCTTCAGTCTTGTGTGTTCTTGGATGCTACAAAGTAGCATCTGATTTTAACATCCATATATGCAAAAGTAGAAAAAAAAAGTCTGTAAATAGCTCGTGGAACAAATTTTCCCATTGCACTGAGGAGATTTTATTAAATATAATGTCAGTCGTGCCATAAATCTAAAATTCTAAATTCCTTAAAAGGAGTAGCAAATTTTATATATCATATTGAAGGAAATAAGAATAATGTCTACATTGATAAATAATCCTAATTACCTTTCTATTGCCACCTTCAAACAAGGTTAAAAATAGCATCTTAGAAATGGTCATCCTAGAAATGGTCTAAACCATTTAAGCATCTTCCACGCTTTAATTCCCAAGACACACATCGAATATTCTAAGGCTGAGATTGGTGTAGATCATCCAGTCTTGCAGTCTTGGACATACATCCCTGACGTGCTGATAGAAATTTGATTTTCCCTATAAAGCTAGGAAACTGGTTAATGATTTTTAACCAAAAAAATCCATAGCTTCTTTAGAGAGCTCCCAAGGTCTAGATTTCCTTTATTTTCTCTGACAAGGTTTAATGATCAAAATAAAACCAGCCTTTAAAATTAACAAGTAATGGTCACAAGAAATATGTCTTAAATTGAGAACTGGCATTTAGAAAAGTCAGGGTTTACTTTCACTTTTGGTTAAATCATTGAAACTTTTTTCTTCTTTATTTTTTTCATTATCTTTCCTTTTGAGAACTACTGGAAAAAGAACATAAGGCCCAAAGATTAGACAAGAATGATTGGTAGATACCATAACTCCTAATCCTTTCTTCCCTGTTAGTTTTAAGAGCTGAGGAGGAGAAGGGAGGCCAGTCTTGTACTTTTCTGATGCCATTTCAGAGCTCAATGGGTGCTCTTCAGCTTCATTTTGCCACAAATTCTACCAACAACTACAGCAGTCTAGCTGGTGCTCCAAGTTATCTGATGCTATGGATATCACATTATAAGTATCCTTTTGTTGACTCTGTTAATTAAATATAGCTATAGACTGGATATGAAGAATACAAGCTCTTTTTCTCTCAGTTTTAAGGATAACCAAGTGTTAAATGTGAAAATTCATCTGATTTTTTTTTTTTAATCAGGATTAAAATTCAAGTGAAAAAATTAACCTATCTGGCTCTATGCTCCACAGGGATTTTTATTATTCAGATTTATTCATTAGAAGACTTGCTATTCATGTTTTTTCTATTTGCTTTCATTAAATGTTTGGCATTATATATCTTCCTGTTGCATTGCTAGCTAAAAAAAATAAAAGATCTTAGTGCTGTGATGTAAAATTCATATATCCCTACCAATATAAATGGTATATTCTTTCAATAGAAAATAAAAGGAGTAAACAATTGCAGGAAAATATAAATTTTAAAAAGAAAAAATAATGAAGATTTTTGCGGTCACTGAAGTGTAAAATATTGTTCTTCTTATGGTAACAGATATGCTGCTCCTGCTTTATGATTTGTGTTTTGAAATACTACAATTATTTTCTTTTTCATTCATTAAACACATTTACAGAACCCATAGTTGATTCAAAGAAATATGAATGTATTCTTCCTGTTCCACAAGTAATAGAATAAATGCAGTTCCCAGTATGATGCAAAACTCATCTACTCCATGCTTCTATAAACCCTTTAGAAAAATCATGGAAAAGAAGTTGTTAGTGAAAAAATTCCTCCAGCTGTTGTTCCTTCACCATGAAACTTGTTCTCAAAAAATCATTTGAAGAATCGTTCTTTCCATTTGGACGAATTTCTGCCTGGCGGGGCGACTCTCCTGTGCCAAGGTCACAGCCTTCTCCTGGGCTGGCTGCAGTGGTCTGCCATTCCATGTGCTCAGGTGACCCCTCCTTTGGCTGGGGTTAATCCTCTACCAAATACTTGGGCTCAAACCTTGCAGGTTTTGGCTCTGGCTGATGTATAGCACACATAGGGCATACATACCTTACACCAGGCTCCACATCTCCTTTCCTGCAGGGCTGGATGCTGGTCCAAGTAACTGACAGGCGTCCCTCTGCAAAGTCTTGGATAATTGAATTTTCAAATCTCTTCTACTTGCCCTATGGGCTGTGCCCAACACTTTGTGCTCAGCACGGACACCTTCATCAAGAGTCACATTTTTTCTTTCAGCAAGGGAAGGCACGATTTGCTCCAGCTCCCAGGAGCAATCTCTGCTATCAGCCATTTCTAGGGTCACTTGGCAGCAGTCACAGGTGCAACCTCTGTCTTATCATGTCTCGTCCTGGACTTCAAGGACCAGAGACACTGACATGAAATAATAAATTATAATAATCTAATTTATGTGACAGTAATATCTCTGGTGATATCCAACTCACTCAGCCTGGGATATTCAGCAATTTCTGTATATATCTAACCCTGCATCATCACATCCTGCTCCTCTCAGATTTTATCCTACCCTCCCCAGCCTCAGTGTCATGCTGTCAGTGTAACTACATCTCCTCAATCAATCATAGGTGAGGCTTGAACTCCAGTCGCTGCATTTAAATAACAAGTTCTGGTCAGCAAATACAAGTGGGGCTAAGTTTTAAAGTGCTGCTCAGGAAGAAGAGATGTATCAAGGTGAAGCTGCTTAGTCCTCATTAACTTCCCAGCAATTTAGGAGTTTGTGGTGATAAAGCTTAGGCCAAAGCCCTTCTAAACAGCTTTGTAAAAACACAGTGATGTGGGGAGCAGACAGCTCTCGGATGCAGCCCTGAGAGCACTGCAGCTGGGCCACTGGCTGGCCAGGCAGGACTGGCTGAGTTAGTGCTTACCCTGACCCTCATCTTCACACTCTTGGGTGGAAACAGCTCTAAATTGGATGTCAGTCTTTCTTTGGTACTCATATTTTCCTAACCCTTTGCCCTGTGCTTTCTTTGTGTCCACTTCCTCACCGGTGACAGATATATAAGGGCAGGGCTGTCCATAGACTTTAAACTGCTTTTCCAGGATAATGAAGGCAGGAATGAATCAAGCAGAATTAATGAAGAGCAGTGAAGTGGCACTCAGCCACCCTCCCCCCACCCAACCCAGAGCAGTCATTAATGAGAATAGGACTCTGTGCCCCTCTCCTCCACACACAGAGAGCTCATGTCACAGGAAGCATCAGACAGCCCTCCTCAGAGCACTCTGCTCAGCTTCAGTCCTTCTGACATGTACCCAGCAGATCAAAGGTCAGAGCAAATACAAAACTTATGCTAGTTGCTCCTTAAGCAAATATTCTCAGCAGTAATTGTCACCTATTTTGTTTCAGTAACATGAATGCAGCAAGGCCAGCTAAAACGAGGACCTTCCTTTAAAAAGATAAAAAGAAAAAAAAAAAAAAAGAAGAGAACTAAAGATAATTTAGAGTTCAATAATAATAATAATTATATGTTTCCTCAAAATGAAAGTTATACTGCCTTTATATAATAAAATGAAAAGAAACAATTCCTGGATTCTCTAAGAATTCTTCTAAGAGTGGTCAGATATTTTGGAAAATTCATTTGAGTTATTTTGTCACCCTCTTTTGTTTCCCTGCATTAACAGGGTTGAGGGAAGCTCTAATACCAGTGATCACAGAAATAGAAGTCTGTTATACATGAGACATTTATTCTAGTCACAGGCTGAATATTATTTTCTAGGAAATTTTACACATGAAAATATGAGATTGCTTAAATGCCGGGACAACCTAAGTTACTGTTGCGGTTCATTGGAATTATTGCCAAAATTCGAACAAAGAACTTATAAAGCAAAGTCCAGACCTAGGAAGAAACCAGGCCATTGTCATTTTGCTATAGAGCTGATGCAACTCAGGGCCCAGGATATTTCCTGAGAGGAATGGAACAAATTTCCATCATAGAATTTCCAACGGTCAGATGTAGAGCCAAGTGAAGGTTTTGCTGCTGGAGCCTACGCCTAGCATGAGCATTAATTCCTGAAGAACATGAATATTTCCTTTGAACTTATTGATCAGATGTCACCAGAGAGCGTGATGTAGATCTCAAAGTCTTGTATTGTAGCTCAAATTCAGTCAGTTATACTGGCATTCTTGGCAAAGTGTGCAATTATTGATATTTATCTGTACTTTATAAAATAAAGTACACAATTTTCAGAAAATCACTGTGATTTGTGAAAGTATATTCATTAGTATAGTCCAAATTTAAATGACAGACCACATCTGTAAACTGATACTTCCCAACTAATTAGAATATTCCTTCAAATATCATCTAAAGGTTTTGTATGAAGAAAGAGGATTATTACATCCCAACAGGGAAGATATACTAGGCCTGCCAAGACACTCATGAAGAAGCTCTACATATTAATACTGTATGTATGCTTGGTGTGTGCTTTTTACCAGAAATAATCAGGAAGAAGGTGGTGAAGTGAATAAGGCTCCCAGAGGGCCAGGAAGGAGAAAGGACCCCTGGCAGTAAATGCAAAATGCAAATTGTTACTAGAAAATACAAAGTCTAAGCAAAGAAAGGGAAAATTAGATACCCGTGTCTGATGTTAGAAAAAGGAAGATGCCTTAGAGACTTCCATTTGGCATAACAGAAATACAGAAAAGATGGTAACACAACTTAGAAGTGTACACGAGGACAGGTACCCAAGCAGAGGAGCCTGAGAGGAGAGGATGGAAAACAAAATAAAAAATGGGACAGGAAACTGGAAACTGAAGGAAAATACAGACAAAAAACCAAACCAAAACAAAAAAAAAGCAAATCTCAAAAACCCCCAGAAGTGTGTGAATCACAGGGGAGAAGGAAGAAAGTAAAAATAATGGAGACAAATGGCCAATCAGTATCAGCAGAATCATTAATCACCAGAAGTGTAAACCACTGCAGTACCAAATATGTTAGGTGATTGCACAATGAGTGGCATCTCAATAAAAGTACTGCCAGGAGATCAGTATGCCAAAGGAGGCAGGTTCATCTTTTACATGACTCCAGTGAACTTGCTAGATTTGTGCTTGGGTTGAAATGTGCCTCTGGAGATCAGTTGCTCAGGAGACTTCAGATCAATAAGCAAAAGGGTGGATAATTGATATGGCAGTAAATAAATGGGGATTTTATGGTAATAACAATGATCTCTAGGTAATTAAATCATCTGTATGGCAGCAAATCAAGAGCAGCAGATGACTGTAGCAAACCACAATGGATTATCTTCGAATGAAATATAAGAAAATTATACTCCTTTCAAATTCTATTAGCCACAAACAATTAAAATGACCCCAGATAGAAAATGGACACAGATGTCTAAAACAAATTAAATGGAAAAGCAATTAAAAGCAAGTAGATGTAGCAGTATTCAGGTTATCAAAAGTGACAAAGAGGACAAATGGTCTAATATGAAATTTGAATGGTTCACAAGAAAGGAGAAGTCGGAAGGGCAAGGGATGCAGGTCAGCACATCACAGCAGACACATCCCAGACCCTACGGGCTCCTCTGCCAAGAGCTGTGGGAAACTTAACTTTGTTACCACAACCACCACGTGTGTTGAGTGCCAGAGGTACCCAGGTGAGTGTGCAAAGTGGGTTTGGGGACTCCTTGGCAGGGGTGATGCAGTATTTGGCACAGAAGGACTGCCAGGGCAGGTGATGGGGCTGGCAAGGGTGTGGGGTCATTTTGCAGCTCTCTCTGCAATGCTGCCATCCAGCCTGGATGCTGGCTGCCTCACAGGGCCACCACTGGCAACCTAAAATTATTTCTGGAAGGCTGGGAAAAACACTGGTCTCCTCCCTCCCCCTTTCACTGAATAAAGCTAATATAATGGGCAGCTTTAACAAACTGTTGTTCCCAGCTGATGTTTTTACTAAGAAAATTTTCTGAGATCCCTGTGCTCTGCTCTCTCAGATCAGTGAACAGTGAACACATATGGATAAAGTCTTGTGTAAATCATGTGTGTCCCCAGTGCAGTTCCCACACAGTTTTCAGGTTCTGAGGGCAGTGGATGCTCAAGCATTAACCCAGCATTACCATATTCACCACTAAATCACATCCTCATGTGACACATCCACTGCATTAAAATGTAGAGGCTTAAAGAACAAGTTGAGAGGATTTTCCCTCATTGTTAAGTATTTTATACCCACAGTAATAAAAGTGTGCCATTTCTGTCTGCCTGTAAATGTGCCAAGTCACCAACTTGCTGACAAGTGTGACAGACACTTTCATTGTTCTAGCTAGTACCATTCCTATGTGAGAGGGAAAACCATTCCTAACTCTTTTCTTCATCCTACTGATAGCAGAAGGATATTAAAAGGCTGCCAGCAGCACATGCCAGTGCTAAAATACCTCCGGGTAAAGACACTAATGAGATTTGGAAGTTCAAAATTACCTTTGCGTCATTCGGAGCAGAGGTTTGATGAAAGTTTTACTGTCACTTCGACCAGGACACTACCCTCCCCCTATATGCTAGTGTGGGTGTCAAACCTATATATTTATCATTCTCAGAGAAATTCAAATCACGAAGGGACTGGTAACAGAGGTAGAGCTCTTCCTTTCCTTTTCTTCTGACTGATACGTGAATTGAATTGTAACAGATTCATAAAATGAAATAAATTATTTTAAACTACCTTCAATGTTTTATACTAAATTTAAAAGTCATATCAATCCTTTTTAAGATGACAGAGAGAGCTGGGTCGAGGCTTGGGTGGGACAAGGAGGGTGGAGGAGAGAAAAACACATAAATATATACTGTTGATTTGATCCAAAGAATTTTTTGAGGTAGCAAGCAAACTGAAACATTTCTTTGCATTTTCCTCTGTGTTTTAATTCCACAGTGCAGGTTGAAATTGATAACCATCCAGATACAACGCATCCAATGTATATTTTTTATAAAGTGGAGGGACTAGAACATTTTCGTCAGAAATGTCTTTAATACTGGACATTTTTCCAAGCAAATTTCTTTTGAGAGGAAAATTTGTTAATGCACATTTTTTATTTTGATCTAGTACTTCCCAATGAACACTTTTGTATTTCTGATGCCTTGAGAGGCTACCTAGAACAGAGGCTAGACAGTGTTAAAGGAATAAAGTAGGTTTTAAAAAGGTCTTCAAAGGATACACCTTGAGCAGCACAAGAGCCCAGCTGTGGCTCTACCCAAGATGGACCCAAGATGGGCTCTGAATTTTCACACTTGTATAGGTTTTGGTCCATTTACATATTGGGGTTAATTGTCCAATTGCAGCTCCAGGTTATGAAGACCCACCCTTCCAGATTGCTCTCCTCAATCTGCTGTTATTTACACTCTTTGGCCCCAAAGCTGCAATGATGTCCTTGGTTCTCAGGCTGGAAAAGGATTGTTTTGTCTAACTAAACTGTGAAAAGAACTTGCTAACACTTTATATGAAGTTCAGAGTTATATACTAATATAGTATATAACTGTACAGTATCTGGAAAATATGAAAGCTAAAACCTAATGCATCATTTCTTTCAGCTTTTTTCACCATCTAAACCCAGAAATAAGTTCCTACCAGCTGAGGAACCACAGATGATCTCAGTGACAGGTTGCAGTGCTTTCTACATTCAATGTGCTCCTGTTGGAGTCTGCCTCTGCTTTTGTATTTGCCATGCCTGTGCTCTGCTCCAAGCCATGGGGTATTTTTGGCTGCAGACAGTCAAATATTGTGGTGCAGAGTCACATACCTCCAGAGAGTCACACTGGGACTGAAAAACAGGAAAAGAGTGCAGTAAGATGGTGTCTGCCAAGCAGTGGGGTCCAATTTCCCTAGAGCCCTGTCTCTGAGAGCTGGGTGATTTTCCTGGTTTAGGGAGCCTAGACACAGGCTGTGAGTAATAGAACATATCCATAAAGAAATTTTTTAAAGAGCTTTCACCACAGACCCTGTATTTCAGTCTTTTCCTGCTAACCATTCATGCAATCCATTCCTACCATGGACAGGTCTCAGCAATGCTCTCATTCCTTCACTGTCTGCTCCACAGGAAACTTTCCCCTCAGTTTAAATGGACATTGCCTATGTAGAGAGTGGCTTTGATGGAAGGCAATATACAGGCAGCACTACCTGGTAGAAATAAAGGCAAATAAACTACTCACAGCAGCAATGAAGGAACCTGTTACTAAAATCTGAAGAAAGCTTCAGCAAAGGCATATCAAAGGATGGGTCTGTCTCTGCCATAATGGCACACTCTATTTCAGAAAGACAGCAAAGAAACAAAGCTTACAAGCTAAATATTTCTCTGGTATCTTTAGTAGCTCCAAGGCTGATGGCACATTTTGATTTCTGATCCCTAGAACACATGTGGCCTTACTGCCAATTGATTTTGGAATTATAAAGGGAGAAGATTCATGTAGTTTATGTGCTTGCAATTAACTGAATATCATACCTGCTAGGACAAAAATCAGAAGCATTAGTGTAGGACACTCTAATTAATGATAAGTTTAAGATTCAAATCAAAAAGACTATTTCTGAAACTTTTAATCTTCAGGTATGGCCTTCAAACTTTTCCATTGGTAGCTGGACATTGCTCCTGCTGAAGTGAGTAGAAATAATTTTGTTGTATAACACAGTTCTGAGAAATTGCAGCCCCAGAGCTGCTTTTGTAATAAATGCAAGCAAATTCAAAGTAATTTTTTGAAATTGATCCCTTTTAATTTAATAGGAAATGATGACCTATTTGGAAACAAACTAAAGAATCTCCAGTAGGTAAACAACTCTACAGGGCTTCCTTGAAAATTTCATAAGCAAGACTGTCATAGCTGTTGTTTAATTAAATCCTATCATACTCTTTTACACCACCATAAAGAAGTACAAGAATCTCCAGACTCTGGCTGAGAATAATTTAATTTCCTCATATAAATGTTTCCTTTTCCAGATTTCCTTTGAAAGTTTAAGAAACACAGACACCATTAATGCTTAAAGAAGGCTATCAACCCTCTTAGAAAGGGATTCACACAAATCTAGAGCTAGGTATAGTCGTAAGGGTCTCCAAATCATACAGCTTTTCCTTCCTTATGTGACAGACACCCTGCAGCAGCTAATATTAATTGGAAAGAAGGATTAAAATCTAATTTTTTCTTCTTTGCTATGAAATCCATTCTCGTAACACCCACTGAATTTACAAGTATTTGAATATTGCATAATGAAGAATCCTCATAGTTTCAACTCCACTTGTTCAATTAGTGTTCTGTTTGTAGGACTGATGTGCACAACAAAGTAAGGAATTAAACTAATTCTTAATAAACGGGCTCTCATTATTCCATCTAGTGGAATCCATTTGGCTAATTATTTTGAAAATGCCAAATTCAAATTTTTCATCTGAAGTGATTAAAGGATTTCACAATTCACAATTTCACAAACTCAATATCAGAAGAAAAATAAAAAATACTAAACTAGAAACATCCAGAAGACTACAGTATTTTCTTGTTGATGTGTATTACACTTGGTGCATTCAGTGAAGTTCAAGTTCACCATGTATGCTGTTCCAAAGCAAGAACACCAGCTCAAGCTCGTCTGGTCTCAGTAGAAAAAGTGATTGAAGACAGGTCTTGCAAATTAAGTGCAGAAATTTGATCAAGTGTGTCAATCACAGCAGATTACCATTGTTGTGACAAATACATCACAGATTTCTGAGTTTGGATTCAAAGGTCTTCCCAGACTACTCGGTTTCCATTTTTGCTTTAATGAGCCTCTTTGGTGTTGATTTCCTCCCCCTGCCCCTTCCTCTGCTCTTCAGTTTCAAATTATGTTATTATTTAAGAATTATACAATTATACAATTTATACAATTATTATGTTTTTTTTTCTCATGTGTTTTCCTGCTTCTGGCTCCAACACTGTTACAGCCTCTTACACCTATCTTTCAAGGGTGAGTGGCTCTCACATGTCAGTGAAATAAAAGGTTTCTCTTCCTATGCTATTTTTAAGCATGAAACTTCAGCTTAAATATAACAATTTCCTTAAGTATAAATTAATTAATAGCAAGTTCCTCAACAGAGACCTGAAGACATGAATGCAGCAGCTGACAGACATAAAAGGTTTAAAATCAACTCCCAGTAAGCTCCAGTAAGTTACACACACACACACACACACACACACACACACACACACAGTAGTAATAATAACAGTAATAACAATAACAACAACAAAAGCAACTTGGCTGAACATACAATTTTTCATTTAAGATTTCAAGCTCAGTCACTGAATGAATGATGTAGATGTAAAAAGGAAATCTCAGAGGAGGGATCTTGGTAGGACTTATAGCCATGCTTACAGTTGCGTATTCATGAAACATCAGGGGATTTAAATCTTTGTGAAAATATTTGTGAGGCTGAGGCCTTATTATGAAAGTTTGTGATTACCAAGATATTTATAGATGCTAGAATGCAGAGTTTAGCAATTTGATATACTACTTCTGTTCGTGATACACAATTATGATTAGTTTTGCAAAGCTATTTAAGTCTTAATGTGACTTTAAATCATTGGGAAAACATTGAAATACCACAGGCTATTCCTTGTTGAGTTCAAGCTGGTTCTAAATCTCCAGTCTGCTGGTGGGACTATTCCAGGGTGAAATTGCAGGCCATCTCTCTTTTATGAAAAATTAAGCTCAAAATGCTCCACTTTCAGAGAATCACAATAGAAGACTCCCTTACTGATTAACTATTCACATTATTAGATCCTACTATATGAAAGCATTTAAGTACAGACTGGTTTTCTATGAGACCTCAATATATGCTGGAAGCTGATTGTATGGTTATGCCATTTCTTATATAAGGAAGTTTTCTTGTATAAGAATTTATAAAAGGGCAAAAGAAATGCGGATGCAACTTTCTTAATGGTGGTTTTCTTATTTTGTCAATAGTACAAATATGTCCTAATTGGACTGATGATTAGCAACTCAGTGCTACAAAAGAGGAATGGGAGCAAACCAGCTTTACTGCTTAAAGGGGTATGCCCATCTTTCTGTAGAAAATTTATATTATTTTTGTATGCAATGTGGTCACCAAACCAGTGAAAATGTTAAGTACCTGTTTGGTATTTGCAGAAGCCAAGTATGGGCTATCAATAGTAGTTGACATTATGCAGCAGTGCAATCCATATTGCTGCATGTGTAATGCCACCCTCCAGGTGTGTATGGACTTACCTGCATTAGCAGCAATTACCTTTGCACACTTGTTACCAGTGGGGAAGGTCTCAGAAAACCGAAAGCGGAAAAAGAAGGATCCTATCCTCTTTCAACACAATCTCAAAAGCTAAGAGAAAACACTGGAGCAAGTAAACAAAAGATGTTTTGTAGCATCTGCAATGTAATAAAGTGGGAAAAAATAGTTACTGTGAACTTTTGAAGACAAACTGAGGCACAAGAAGACACAGTCATTTTGCCAAAGTAGCAAAATGTCCTGTTTGAAAGCTGAGAAGGCATATGTGACACACCTGAACTTAGTAAGGCTTTTGACACAACCTGCATGACAGTCCTGGAAATGAATTGATCAGGTATTATCTAGATGCAACACACGTGTTAACCAGTAGTTGAACCACTCTGCTTATTAAATAGGAAGCTACATGCCTCTGTTGTCAAAGTGCCAGGACATTTCTCTTGGAATTCTACAACTGATGTATTCTCTTTTGGCATGGTTCTTTTCTTATTTTGAGTAATATTTTTACATGACATCAAACTACAGTGGGGGAAAAAATATAATGTTCCTTTTGGAGAATTGCGTCTGACTTTAAAACTGTCTTTATAAACGAAAGATATTTTTTCAAACCAACAAGCTGAAAAGACAAAATGCTTCATGTAGGAAATAGAAACATGTAGAAATACCCAACAGGGAAATATGGCATGGCAGCACTACTTCACAAAAGACTGCACTGTGCTATTGAAGTATCAAATGGGAATAATTAAGGAGTATGAAACTGTCACAGAAGAAACCAGATCTTGTTTTTGCATATATTAATGGTCAGTGTCATATGGAAGATAGAAGAAGGCATTATTTTGTGTTACAGCTTAAGGTAGAGTCTGATATCTTGTATGTCTAGCTCTGAATTTTATATTTCAGGCAAGAGACGGCTGAATCAAAGATACTCTAGGAGAGACATAGGCATTACATAAGGTTTAATAATTTCAAGGAAAAGCAGAAGGAGCTGGATCAGTTTAGGTAAAAAAGAATGATCAAACAGGCCACCAGGTAAGTCATCAATCATCAGGCATAAAAAAAGAGTTTAGGTTTTTTTAGGTTTTTTCATTTTGTATACTAGGAAAAGTCTTAATTTCCAGTAGAGACATCTTTTCTGTCTCTTCTGGAGGGCAAGGAAAGGGCTGCACCAAAACAGGAGCTGTGGGATGACCTGAACTGGGTATTTTCTTCAGTTTAAACCACTGATCAGGAACAGCACATATTTACTTAATTTTTTGTGAATGGGATGGACTAGCTGACCTTTCATAGTTCATTACAATTACAGTGTACAATCAGATATTTTAAATTTAAGAATTTTAACCCTGACTCATCTCTTTTTCTCCCCCTCCTCTTTAGTCTTATTTCCTAGTGAAATGAAGTTCATGAGACCATGCTCCCTCTTAGACCATCTACCTGTCTTTGATAACATCCATTCTCAATGACTTCCTCAACTGTGTTGACCACTTCAAAATAACTTGGAAAGGGGAGAAGAAATCAGTACCTGGACAGAAGACAGCAATGAGAGCCAGGCAGGACTCAGCTGCTTGTTGCTCCCAGGGCAATATGTGGCTAACCAGTTTTTGTCTCTGTCACTCAGCCAGCTACCATCCATGTGGCCCCTGGGCAGCTCCAGCATGGCCCTCTTGGTCTGGTGATGGCATCCCAGAGGACAGGGAGATGGAAAAGAGCAAGAGGAGCTGGGCCACTGTAGGCTGAAGGATGAAATTGCAGCAGGTCATGTCCACGTAGCCAAGTTTTTAGGGTTTCACACCATTCTTCCCACCCAAAACCCACAGAATTTTCTGATATGGCCCTAGAAGCTGGTGTCGAGCTCCCTGCTTGCTGGAGAGGCAGATGCTCAGGGCAATGAACATGGAAAGGCTGAAACCCTGCAGTTCAGAAAGTGATAAAGATTTCCATTCTCTGGCCCACTTCAGTGAATAGCTAGTTCAGCTGGCAAGAAATGCATTTGTAATTACAAAGTAGGATCTTTACAGAAAATTACTAACTCTTTTTCTCAGAATTCAAACATATTAGCAGAGCTGGATTCCTGATTTTGTGACAATTATGAGAATATTGAGTCTCTGCTACAGGAGACCACACAGCTAAACTGAACAATAGAATGGTACAGGAAAATGACTGCATGCATAGAAACAGGGCAATTATTATAGCAGAAAATTATTTAGAGAAGCCCTGTCTCAGCAGCTTAAACAATCACTTGGGAACAACTAGCTCTGCTCTATGTGAGATGTAATTCTTCTCAGTCCAAAATGACATTGGTTCAAAAAGCAATTACAGCTGGAATCAACAGTTTACTTGAATTTGGGGGCAGAAAATTATAGACATAAACCAAATCAGTGATTGTGATTCTAGTCCTGAAGACAAGGAAAAAGAAAGGAAGGTAAATAATTGTGACAGAATAAAACCCCAAAACAGCACTTAACTATATTCTTGAGACTGTTGGAATTGCATAACCAGAAAACTCAGGATTTGGGAAGTGTACATATCCAGTTTCTTGAGAAAAACCATAGAAAAAGCTGAAAAATATTAAAAACTTTTCAGAAAGCCTGGAAAAACTAGGCACTGGCTTGAAACTTGACTAAATCAATTCTGAAATAGAGACTAGGACGGGTCACAAAGAAAGAGTGTCAACAGTAATAAAGTATAAGAGAAATAATAAGGAAAGAGAGGAAGGGCTTGGTAAACAGAAATAAAGTGATAAAAAATTACAAAAAATTTCAATATGGGAGACATAGAGAGCCTGAGAAGAGCAGTGAATCCCAGGAAGCATTCGAGAATAACAGGTGCCATTAGAGAGGATGAGGGCATAGAAAAAAAGAAAATAAATTATTTTAAGCACAAATTTTTGCCTCACATTACAATGGAGAAATCTCTTCCATTAACTCCTTTTCTTAGGAATGAGATCAAAGTCTTATTGCAGTTGGAGGTATCAACTGAAAAAATGCCCAAACCAGCCTAATCTAGAGAAGAACATGTCACCATCCTTTATTCTATTTGAATCTTCTGTATTATTTTATTTGAATCAAATTAATATATGTCATTTGTATATGGGTATTCTTATAAACTACTATAATCTGCGAAATTTTGCTAACTGAAATCTTTATCTTCTTTCCCATATTTTGAAAAAAAAATCATTTACTGTTTTACTTGCTCAAAGTACAGTGAAATATGTTGCCAGTGTTCCTCAGAAAACAAAATTTCCCTGAGAAATACTTTGAAGAAAAGGTGGTACTATGTGCAATTTTATTGAGTACATCTTCAAGGGATTGCCTACATAACTTGGTGGGGAGAATTTTTTTAATAGAAATACAAAGTTTTCAAAATACTATTTGAATCCACCTCTTAGCACCCCTTAATAATCTTGTATTCTGGCAAATATCAACTTCTAATCTAAAAAAACCACAAAAACAAAAAGTGTCCACCACAATGAAACATTTCTACTACATTTGCTATTTTCTTACTAATAAAATAGGTGAAAATGGATAGCTATTAACAAAATAGCTGAAACATATTTAAACAAATAATATAAATCTGTAAACATAGAAAGTTACAAGGGTGTTTAATATGACTATCAGCTCATAGAACTCCTTCACAGTCAAATTAAATTAATGGAAGCACTCTAATTGATCTTAATTCACTTTGAAATATGTCTTACTAATAAGTGTTAAAAATATGTTCTTTTTTAAGCTTTCCATTCCCATGATAGGGCTAAAGTCTTGATTCTGCATTCCCTGATTGAGGACTCTTATGCATAAACTTGAGTACTAAATATGCTGGGCCTGGGATGTTCTGGAGGAAATTTAGCTGCACAAAATTGCCATTGAAGACAGTAAGAGTAAAAAAGCATGAAAGAACAAAAAAAACACAAACAGATTAAAGGCTAGAAAGCAGATTGCCTAACAAAGTACCAATATATTTTAAAGTGCACAATCTGTAATAGCCTTGTTTTCAGAAATTAAGAGAGACATCAGAGTTCCCAAATTTCTTTTTTTTTCTTTTTGTGATAGCCTGTGTGCTTGAGACTAGACCTCTTTACTAGCTTTTATTTCTATGATTCTCAAGGAACTAAACTGATGTAATTATCATAATTTTGACAGTTCTCCTTTATCAGAGGCCCTCCATGAAGGATTTCCTACATTAGAAAATAGATATGAGTTGTATTGCATATAACAGATTCCTATATTAAATCTCTAATAAGAAGTACTAAATCACTGTTTTAATCTGATGTTTCTAACTGGAAGGTAGAAATAATGCCAAAATTAGATTTAGCAGAAAACTAGCTATAACAGTAAGTAAAAGGTTCACATGACAGCAGAACTATCCATTTCTTAAAAAAAAAAAAAAAAAAAGAAACCTTGGATTTTTATTGATAGATCTTTATATCACTATGCATCTAAGTGTTTTTTCAGTTTTGTGCCCCAAAATGCATTATCACAGTGGAATTAAAATATTTCACTTTTCTTACCAACCCAAATACTTGTAGAAAATTGCTATGGACTAAATTAAACATGCTTTGAAACTCAAAAGCAGAAGTTTCAGTTTAAGCCTTCTGTTTACAGTATGAATAGAAATCTAGGCAAATTTAGTCTTAAAATATAAAATGAAAAGCTATAATGTTTCACTTTTAAAATGTAGGAACAAATAGTTCCATTCTAGTTCATACAAACATATCTTTATTTACATCTGTTGGACTTAGAATGCACTTTCAGCTGAGCAAAGCATTGAAATTGAAAAAATTACCTAGAATTCCCATTGTGACAATGAAAACTTTTATGCAGACAAGCTTTTACGTTTTTAAGTATTCATGAAGCTTTTCAAGGGCTTCAAGATAATGATTAAGGGTTGACATACTTGGATATTTTCTCAACTTAGTGACTTTTTTTAAGCTCAAAAGCCACTACTTATTTTAAAATAACTGAAGCATAATTTCACCAAACAAACCTCATGCAAATATTTGCATGCAATGTTTTCAAACAAATCGAGTGTAATGGCTATAATTAAATTCAATGCAGAGTAAATTGGAGATAAAAATCAATAAGTGACTCTGAAATCTCATCACTTATTGATTCATGAGTCATTTATCTCCTTCTGCAATCCACATCAAAAGCAATTATCAGTTAATGAAATCACACAGATGCAAATCAGAAATAGGAAAAATTATTAACTGTGCCCCAAATCTCCACAAATTAACTTAGTCAGAAAAAATGTGATCTTGTTGTGCCTAGCTCTGGTTAGGAATTGTTTGATTAGATATTTGGTGGGTTTTTTTCTGTAAAATAAAAAAAAAAACAACTAACTTGTTCAACCAAAACTTCCTCCCCCAAGTCAGTGATTTTCTGGCCAATGTAGTAGGAGTGTACAACTCACAAGATGCATCCAGGCAGATCTGCTGGATGGAGCTGCTGTTACCTCTGGGCTTCTCCCTGCGAGAGTGCAGGTAAAGGTGGAGCAGTGGCAGGTCAGCAGGCTGCCACCTGAACCTGCCTTTGCTGTCTTTGTGTAGAATAGGAGCATTTCCTGAGGGCTTGGCCATAGTTAGAAACCCCCAGTGCCAGTGGTGGGAGATGCAGGTGACAGTCCTTGGCACCCCTGGTGGCTGCAGGACTCAAACCAATTTGTGTCAGGGCTGGTTCAATCTGCAGAAATGCAGCTGTGTGCTGCTTTCTTTACAGTTTGCTCATCGAGTGTGAGCCACGGGGCTAAGCCTCTTGCTGCAAGAGACAGAATTGAAAGAGACTGAATGATAGGAGATAAAATGTCATCTGAAATTCAGTGTAAATAAATTTAAAATGATGCTCAGGGCAAAAATCAGAGGGAATGCATAAATGCAGTGTGTCTGAAAAGAGGAAAAATAGTGAAATCATTTTTTTCCCAGGAGGAATGTAATGGCTTTTCCATTTCTATACATGTGATGTAGCCCTGAGACCATTAGTGGAAAGTAAAGATATTTGTGGCCCCAGCCAGAATTCCTGTCATGCAATGAGAGATGGATGCTTTTTGCTGCTCTCGTGGTGGGTTGCAGGCTCTTTAAATAGTGCCTCACTTCCACGGCTGAGCTCTTGGGGTTGGGTCTGACCTGAGAGATAGCTGAGAGTGTCCACCCGGTGCTTGTGCCCTTCTTGGCCAGGATAGCAGCTCTGTGGGCTGGGCACTATTCTCAGCACAGCATCCAAAGCTATTTGGTGTTGTGATTTAACCCCAGCCAGTCACCAAGCACCACACAGCCACTCACTCACCCATTCCCCCAGTAGTAGAATTGGGGAGTGAAGGAGGAGAGTAAAAAAAACTTGCATATTGGTGTAAAGGCAGTTTAATAGGGAAAGTAAAAACTCTGCACACAAACAAAACAAAATAAGGGATTCATTCAGTGCTTTCCATGGGCAGGCAGGTGTTCAGCCATCCCCAGGAGAGCAGGGCCCCATCACATGGAACAGTGACTTGGGATGACAAATGGCATCGCCCCAAATATCCAACCCTTCCTCCTTCTTCCCCTTACTTTATATCCTGAGCACGATGACATTCAGTCTGGAATACCCCTTTGGTCACTCTGGGTCACCTGGCCCAGCTATGTCCCCTCCAAACCTCCCATGTATCCCCAGCCTCCTCACCAGTGTGCCTGTAGAAAAAGCAGAAAACACCTTGGAAACAACAAAAAGCATCTCTATATCATCAACGTATTCAGCACAAATCTGAAGCACAGCCCCATACTAGTCACTGGGAAGAAAATTAATTCTACCCTGAACCAAAACTAGCACATATGTGTACTTATATAGGTGTATATATATATATATATATATATATATATACTATGTATAGTGTAAAAGTATAATGTGCAAGTTCCAGTTAAGGTCAATATTACTTAGCTAGTTATGACTGTGTTTTAAAACTTGTGTCTTTTGCAGACAGAATCACATTAAGGCAAACAACTGGCTGCAGGTTCCAAAATAATTATTTTAGTCGTCGTATTTATATGTATTTTCAAGGCTTTGGGGCATATAATATTGAGTTGTTACTGCAAGTACAAAAAAAAAACCAGCAAACCTTCAACAGGATGAAACTTTTAAATGTTTTTAAGCTTGGAAATAAAACATTTTTTGTGTGTCATTGCATGCCTTCTGAACCAGAAAGAGGAAACTTAACCCTGACATTTAAAACATAGCCCTCGGATATTCCAAGTATATGCATGACAAGAATAGCAAAGAAATGAAAAGCTCACAGAAATCTGGATCTTCATTCTATGTCAGTATCCTGTCTAAACATATACAGATCCTTTTTTCTTTCATATTCAAATCCCACATGGCTACTTTTTCTTGAAAATACGAATCAAAACACACCATGTAGCTAATCAGTTTTAACTACTGCCTGTTATATGATAGCATGAATTATTATTAGTAGTACAGATTTAGGAACATTGGTCTAAATTGCAATCCTTTAGAGAATCATGGCTTCAAAATTAAAATTTGAATTATGGTGGCATAAGACATATGAAGACAGTAAAATAGATTTAACTTGCATCAAAAGCTAATTTTGCACTTTACTAGCAGGTGTGTATGGCAAATATATTGTGGTGAAGAAAACGAGAAAGGAAAAGAGAAGCTTTAGGCAGGAGACAGAAATTGGAGGGCTTATGCTAGCAATGACCTTGAAGTATAAATAGAGCTGGACTAGTTTAAAGACAAAATATTACCTCTGCAAACACCTCCACACAGGTAACACTTCTGAAAAATCGACACATCTTAGATGTTACCCACTGTATACATCCAGCCTGACACGCATTCCTCAGGCATTGCCTTCCCAGCTGTTCACAGCACAGGGCAGCAGCAGCATACAGAAAAGGGAGCCTTTAGGGCACTCAGTATGGAAATGTTAATGAAAATGCATCCACGCTTTAAACATTTGCAAATGCTTTTAGAGACTGGAGCACAGTATTCCAAGGCCATCTACACTAGGAAGGTCCCAGCTGCTGCCTCTGTAAGCGTCTGCTTCTGTAGCATTTGATGACACTGAGCCCTGAATTGGGGATTGTGTTTATAGAAGACATAGGAGAGGGCACCACAGGTACCAAAGCATGAACAAAGTACATCCTCATGATGGAGAAATGAAGCTCTTATTTACAGAGATTTCGTCTCTGTATGACCCTTTTGTAGATTAAGTGCTTGTATATACCAGTTTTTCAACAACAGAAAAATCCAGTTAATGAACAGAGAGTCTATTTTGTGCCAGAGAGCAAAGAGAAGATGTGAGTCTATATCCACAGGACAACTTCATGGCATTTTCAGTGACAGCTTGCTACAGTCAAATGAAGGAAAATGGCAAATTATGTAGATGAGCTTCAGCATCAGCTCCAGGATAAACCTGGTTAATCTATCCTGGCTATGGGATCCTTAGCCCTAAGTCAAGGCAATAATGCAAATAGTACTTGAGAGGATTCAACACGTCACCCAGGGTGCAGATAAGCAACTAGTGAAATTGTTACATTTCTGTTAATCTGGAGTAACTCCAGTAGAACTGACAAAAAAATCAGCTAAATATTTGATGTGTTATGCATCTAAATTAGGCCAGGTACTATGTGTGATTGCATTTCTGCATGTGACATTTTCAGAATGAGGAGATTACTATTATCATCTCTGCTTCAAGACAATGAGGTTATGTGTCCAGAACAAAAAAAAAACAAATATGGGGAATTTATGAGGTTTTTGTTCATCTATTTTCTCTTTTTTCTTTTTTTTTCTCTTTATTTAAATCTGAAAATTTATTCTTTATTCAGTCTTAAAAAGAAGAGGCTTCTCTCAGGTTTTGCATACTCCACTGCTATTGACAAATACTTTACTGTCAACCACGACAAAAGTACTACCACGTTTTTGAGACGTGTACTCTGATCTAGTTTGAAAAAAGTCCTAAAACATTTACTCATTCTGCCAGGAATGGAATGCTATTGTCACTATCAGGCCTCAGGGGGCTGCAAAACATTTCATTATTACAGCATTGAAACTGTCTGACCTGACTATGTGCTGAAGTGACAGATCTAGGCATTTCTAAAACCCCTAAACCCCTCATTGTTACAGAATAGGGACATTCCCTCTTCCTCCTACCCCCCACCCCCAGCCCCTCCAGTAACTTTTGTTTTTTTAAATGTTGAAGGTGGAATTGGATAAATAAGGATGTAAGAGGAAGTAAATAAAGCTCTTCCCCCCCATTTTACTTTGGCATTATAAAATAAATAATAAAAATTGCAACCTATGAAAATGCTTCGCACCTTCACACAAGAAATACTTGCTCAGTTTTTGAGCTCACAACAATAATATCTAATTAAGTCCTCCTTGACTTTAAAAATATTAATAGAAAATATATTAGACATCTACAGCTGTCCATCATACAGATTTGGTCAGACACATTGCTGATCTGTCTCTTTTACTACTCAATCTTTGTGATATAAACTGACTGGTAAGGATTTCACAATATTTGGTTTCCAAGGAAAAAGATATCTCTGGATGAGGAAGCAGCTGCCCTTCTTCTAGGTTTCTTTTTCCTTTTCCACACACTCTGAGCCAACGTTTTATTCAGAAAGAGAGGTGTTAGATTTAACTGACAACTCATCAGGGACAGCAGTATATTTCTTGTGCAAGTCAGCAGTTTTTACTCAGAGTTTCTGACACATTTTGCATCCTTCTCTGTATGTATCAGTATCTAATGTTAGTTCACTTTCCCCATCCACTGGGAATTGTGACATATATAAATCATTCTGTCTCTTTATGGCCTTATTGTACAATTTTTTTTAAAAAAGAAACCTTTCTGAGTGTACATTTGATTACAGAATCCCAGAAATAATTTGAAGGAATGTTGCATGCATTATTAATTCTAAAAAACATTTACACTACATTATGCTCCAATGTTTAAAAATATGATTCGAGAACAACACTCTGAAATGAACACTTTAGAATGAAGAGTTAATTAATGCATGAAGTAAGATCCCTATTACCTAATATTGATAAAGCCTAACCCAGACTACTCATGCAGCTTTCTCTCTAAACATCCATCCCTTTTTATTGACTGAAGAAGTAGCCTAGAAAATCATGTTAGATCAAGCTAATTCTTGGATTGCAAAATTAAAGGACGATGAATTGCACTAAAAGAAATTTGCATGCATAACATTAGTCACAAAACAGAGACCCACAGGAATAATCCTGTGTCATTGTTAATTACACAAATAAGGTTTCTCAGCAGAGTCCATTGGGCTGGATGCTCAACAAGCCTTCGTGTGTCAATGAAACTTGTGATTTGCCTTGCATGTGTTGCAGTTAAACCTGATTCATCAAAAGACTTAGATCTGTGACTGAGCTTTGAAAGTAGCTTAGGGCAAGGTGCTGGAGTTTCTGAGGTCAGGTGTCTGCTTAGGTATTACACTGAGCTGGGGCCATGTGCAGACTTGCACACTACGAAACACTTCATCTCTACTTGATGTCGTGGGGTAAAATTGGAAACCAACAAGACAAGCAGGTTCAGTGATCAAATAATTTATTAAAAAGTTTTACAGTTTGAAATAGTAAGTATATCATAACTCCAAAAAGAAAAATCAAGGACTATCTCCAGATTAGGAGTTGAGATTTATTACTCTTCCTGAAAAAACTGCCAAAACTCACCACCAAAAAAAACCCCAAATAGCCCAAACACAAAAATTCAAACTCTAGTGTAGTGAAATAGCTTAAATTGTGTTAACTGAGGATGAGGCAATCTAGATTCCACAGCTAAGGAGACATGAAAATCAATCCCAGCAGAAATCTGGAGATGGACCAGGGAGAATGGCCTATAGACACCAGCAATTTAAAGGACTTCACAGGCACGTTAAAGGCATTTAAGAGGAAGAATTGAAGAGGTAGATGGTGAATTGCTGATTGTTTCAAATTCATTGCTTGGCAAGTTTTTGTGTGCTGAGGGGTTTCACTCACAATTTATGACACTGTATTGAGAAAAGAGATGTAGTTAAACATGTGAGTGTGCTTCAAATACATGACTAATTGCTTAGATAGGCTCTAGGCTCAGTGTTTTCAGATGGAGTGAGTGCAGAATCTGCCATTTCGTCAATATATTTTAATTTTTCAAAAAAAAAGATGAATATTTAATTTTTTCAAGAGATAGCACTTAAAAAATATTTACATGCATGTTCATAACCCGCCACATAAAACTGCAGACAGCTGGAAACTGGCAAGCTGCCACTCTGATGATTAATAAAAGAATGAAATTAATAGCTGTCCCAGAGCATCCAGCAATTATCTTTTTTCTTTTTCTTTTCTTTAATTAATGGGTTTTTATCCCTTTTATGTTTTTTTGTGGATGGGTAGCTTTAGATTCATTCAGCTGTCCAGAGCCCTTTCCTCTCTAATTCCTCAAAAACCTTGAAAAATTAAAACAAACTAAATAAGGGAGTCCACGTAGACGTTTTTACTGAAAATAGTGAGTTTCGGATTATTTTTTTAGGATATATTAAAAGCAAGATTATTATTGTCTCCACTTAGCAGTATGTAAAAGATAGAGAATATTAAATGACAGATTTACAATTAAAAAATGTAGAGCTCTTCTCTTCTCTTCTCTTCTCTTCTCTTCTCTTCTCTTCTCTTCTCTTCTCTTCTCTTCTCTTCTCTTCTCTTCTCTTCTCTTCTCTCTTCTCTTCTCTTCTCTTCTCTTCTCTTCTCTTCTCTTCTCTTCTCTTCTCTTCTCTTCTCTTCTCTTCTCTTCTCTTCTTTCTCTTCTCTTCTCTTCTCTTCTCTTCTCTTCTCTTCTCTTCTCTTCTCTTCTCTTCTCTTCTCTTCTCTTCTCTTCTCTTCTCTCTCTCTCTTCTCTTCTCTTCTCTTTCTCTTCTCTTCTCTTCTCTTCTCTTCTCTTCTCTTCTCTTCTCTTCTCTTCTCTTCTCTTCTCTTCTCTTCTCTTCTCTTCTCTCTCTTCTCTTCTCTTCTCTCTCTTCTCTTCTCTTCTCTTCTCTTCTCTTCTCTTCTCTTCTCTTCTCTTCTCTTCTCTTCTCTTCTCTTCTCTTCTTTCTCTTCTCTTCTCTTCTCTTCTCTTCTCTTCTCTTCTCTTCTCTTCTCTTCTCTTCTCTTCTCTTCTCTTCTCTTCTCTTCTCTTCTCTTCTCTTCTCTTCTCTTTCTTTCTCTTCTCATCTTTCCCTTCCCTGCCCTCCTCTTCTCTCCTCTTTTCACATATTGTATGGGACAGGAATTAGGAGGAATTGTAATTCCATCTGTTCTCTTTGTCTGTGACAGACCTTTACTCTACAACTAAACTTCAAGTAAATCTGATTTTAATCCTACACTAATAAGATATCCACCTAACCAAAACACTGAATCAGAACAACTTCAAGTGTCGTGAGGGATGGAAAATTGTCACATTTGGCCTCTTGTGTTTTTTAATAAGATCAGTCATGGAAAGTACAGCATTTGGTTACGTTTTTGGGGTTTTTACCCAGCTTCTTCTATAATTACTAGCTAGTAACCACAAAGCTAGCAAAAGTATCCCTATCTATGAAGTAAAATACCTGCTCTTAACATTTAGAGGCCTCCCTACCCATTTTTCTCTTGGTATGATATGCTACTATTAGATAAAGATATTATAAATAAGACAATGTAAAAATAACATTTTGTAGCACTGAGTTATTCTCCTCTATAAGCAACTTTCCTCATAATAATCCTCCAGTTACAGAGTGGCAGTAAAACAGAATATATAAAAATTGAAGAGAAAAAAGTAACTAAAATATAATTTGATTGATCTTGAAGTAGAATCTATTTTTTTCCTTTATTCTAAACTAAAAGCAAGCTCTTTAGTAACAGAAGTCCTTTTAAAAAGGCATTCTAAGACTGTCATATGAGAATGAATTTAATGTTAAAAAATAATTAGAACAACTTAATTACCTGTAGCATATCAGCTGTCAGAACTGTTGTTGGTATGCTAACCCTTAATTAGCAATGTTATGATTGATTAATAAACCCAAAGAGGTTTACACACAGGCTGTGCAAAGTGTATTAAAAAAAAAATAAGGCACCTGTACTTTCATAGACTAGTTAACCTCTCAGAGATGCAGCTTTCATTTTTATGTCTTCAGAGGTCAAAGGACATCCCAGCAGATTTTCCAGCTGAGCTTTTTATTTAGACAACCAACAAGAAGAAAAGAGTAGGGGAAAGTTTACTAGAATCTGGTAGTTAATAAATCTTGCATATATATATATATTCTCATTAGATTGAAAATTAATTTTTGCCAAATCATGTTGTTATAATTAACCTTGAATAACATTTCAAATTATTTTAGGCTTTGGGGTTTGGGGGTTTTTTCCTGTTTTTTTTTTTTTTCTTTTGGAGTCAAATTTCTGAGACATGAATTTTTTTCATAGGTTCAGAAGTATAAATTACATGGTTCTTAATTTGAACATTAAGCCACTGACATGAGTAAACTGTGCTGTACAGCCATTTGCCTCCGTTTGGAAATTTTCATTTTTAAGGCCAGAAAAGGATTCAGGGGACACTGTCTGAGGTTGTCAGTCCATCCCAAAATGAAGGTGGCAGCAGCAGGAGGTATAATCAGGTAGCAGAAATGAACAGAGACACTATTATGGATTCTTTGGAACAGAAAATACCTGTTTTTCAACAAGATACTAATGGCCTGGTGGAGTCAGTGAAACTAAGTCTGCTAGACTCAGTTTGAGGACTTACAGACAATTATGAATGTTTTTTCACATGTAAATCCAGGAGCCTATATTTTTGGTTGTTCCAAAGAATGAATAAACAAAGCAGGTATCTTTTCATTACCTGTAAGTGGAAGTGTTGTACATGTAAGGAAGAAGAGATGGCAGGATACTTAGAATTTAACATAATTTTTAAGACCATAGTTTTAGCTGCTGGCTGAGGATATCTTTTATTGCTTTATATTATTGCTAACTCTTGGTGGCAAACAGATCATCAAACCAATTTTAAAATCATCATGTAAATAAAGAAAGACAAGCCCTAACATTACACAAGTTAGCTTCCTTGAGGAAGTTGTTTTGCAATATCATACAGATATTATAACATAAAACATATTGCAACTGCAGTACAAGTAAAAAATCAGACCAGTGAAAACCTGACTCATTACTCTGAATATTCATGACTTCATGCTTGTTATAAGTCTGTCTGCTTAAAAATCTTGGCAGAAAAAAGTCTATGTGGAAAGTAATGTTAGAACAATGAGAAGGAAGAGTCAGACCCACATAACTATGTATTGGTTCACTCTCATTCATCCATCAGCCTTTTCACTGTCCCATCCCATCACATAGGATAACAAAGAATTCATTATCTCCACATGATATCACCATCTTTTAGTGGATTCTCTGAAAGTGGGGGATTTTCACCTTTGATCAGTGATTTGATATTGTCCCACAGTTTTGGTTACAATTGCTTCCATGAGCAGCTTCCATGAGAGCCTTAAATATGAAATACTGTGATTAATATTATTTTTATTCATATGGGAATATTTTTAAATGTCTTGGTGGTGGGAAATTAATAATTTCCTGATGTCAATATAATTTAATATATAAATCCAAAACAAAATAGGAAATTATGAAAGGTGTCTCTAAATGTCATCATTCATACTGTTACTACTGAGGTCTTCTTGATTTCTATTAGTTCTTTGTCAAAGCTATTTCCTTGATCATTTTTTGACCCTTAATGGATTATTAATGGAAAAATATTTTATCATCATATTTCTGTGAGTTATTTTAGTGTTTTAGGCTTTGACAATACCATCCATTAGAACCTGAGATTGACTATTTTCATATTTTTTAGTGACTTAGGCAAGTTTGCAAAATTGGTTTTGATTGATAATTTAGGAAATTTTGGACAACACAGTTCATAAATATACAAAGCTGCTGAAATATACCCAGTCTCAGAAGAGAAATGCTGAAGTACAAGGTTTTATTGAAGTACAAAGACTTTTTTTTATTGTACTGTGGTTGTAAAAGAAATTTCTGCAACTTTAAGAAATACATCATAGCACTAAGTAAACAAATCGAGTTTGTTTCTTTAATAAGAAAATCAGTCTGCATAAGAGGATGTTACATTGATTTATAGCTGTTAAAATGCAGATAGCAAATCACGGACACACATCATCAATCAATTAATAAATCTTAAATCAGACATATCCTTAAGGTTTGATTTAAAAAAAACCAAAAACAAGTAAGATCTCAAATAAAGAAATACTGCCATTGTCTCTCATCTTGCATTTGGCTTCAAAGTGGTCACATTTGCACAACACACAGCAAGGATGGTCTTTAACTTTCTGTAGTATAAGAGAGACAAGTCTTTGTTTGGCTGATTTTTTAGAAAAAAAGCTAAATAAACTCCAGTTTCTGGCATTTCTGACTCCAGAATTGAAATGTATTCATTTGTAAGATGGAGAGTAAAAATGAAACATTAGCAATTTTGTAGGAAAGCAAAAGCTATGAATGCAAATATAGTGCATAACACATACAGCATTAACAGGCTAAAAGTGTGGACGTATGTGGAAAATAAATCTGACCAAATTTTGACCCCAGTTAGTCTCATACAGTCTCATTAAACTTAATAGTTCTTTAAGTGATGGCAGGGTCTACATTGTAAATAGAATCCGTGTCAGAGCTCCTCCGCTGGTGGGGAGTAAAATAGAGAATGTCTCGACGTTAGTCTCCTGTTCTTGGTGAAAACTATGCAACAATTCTATGGAATAACACCTGTCTGGACAAACGAATCCTACAGATAATTTTTAATCTTTTAATAATATTTAATATTTTAGTCTTCTCAATAATAATTCTAAATGTAAACACCTTGCACATGTTTAAGCACCTCATGTCACTCTGTCAGCCCTGCAGATCAGAGGAGTGTCCTGTGACCACAGGTGGCTCCACACTGGTGCTCAGGCATAGTCACTGTGGATAATTTTAAAATTACACATTCGAGAACAGTTGTTTCTCCTCATTAGAGCAGCTCCCACAGAGAGAACTACACCTCAGTGCCATAAAGCACATAGAAGTAAGGATATCATGTGGGATTTTGAAGTGTTTCTCAAGCCTAAGGCCTGAAGAGTCACTAATTTGTGTGGGAGGAGACATGGATATTTATGGCACCTCCCACAACTCTCTGACCTGCAGGGGCAGGAGTTCACATACATGATCCACAGCAGTACTCCAGCAGGCCTTTTCCAAATCCTCTACAAGCAGAGTGCAAGACAAAGCAGGACTGGCCCACAGATGAGACATGGGCTGTGCTGAATTGTTGTCACAAAATATTTGTGCATGATTGCTGTCAGGGGCTCTAGGTTGAAGATTTTTGTCATTAGCACCTGTAATTTAGCAGTGCAGATATTATGGTGTATAGTTGCACAGGCAGAAAGCTGCACTTCCCCACCTTGCCATTCAGCATTTATGGTCATGTACATCTGGGTGCAGCAGATTTGCCTAGTTTTTCCTTCATGCCTTTATGGTTGAAGTCTGGGCATCTGCATCAGTTCTGGTTTCTGGTTGGTAATTCTGGGTGGCATCTAATCCAGCTGGAATCAGGCCTCCCTGTCAGCTTGAAAAACGACAAGAGAGTGTGGAGACTCCCCACTGTCATTCAAGGAAATACATGGCATCTGCTCCTGTTCATGCTTCCATTTCTGTTTGGTATTTGTATAGCCATCAGTTTCTGCAAAATGTTGATGTTTTGTCTTCTAGAACAATTTGGTACTGATGCCCCATTCTGTATCTGAGCTCTCAATCTACATGTTTAGCAGGCATGGTTGTGCATTTGGCACAGATGGTGTGATGTACCATCGATGCCCCACAAAGGGACAGAGGGGTGTTGAGGTGCAGTTGTAGTTTATCAGTTACAGTTTATCAGTTACACTTTAACTGATCCTTTCAGATAGCTGAAGTTCACTACTTAGTCCTCTCTTTCCAGGCTGAATTAAAGAAAAACCGAAAATATACTGTCCTTTAGGAAATATGAAAATACCTGACATTTATCCTGCTCCAAAACCCATTGATTTTCAAACTCTAGTCTCTCAGAAGCTCAGAGGGTTAAATCTCCCTGACATATTTTGAGTAGCATGGCTGACAATTTAAACCTTTGTTTACTTCGAAACTTGTATATCTTTGCTTTATTTGTTTGCTACTCTAATATAAATACATTTCTTCTCATATTCCGTTATTCAATTTTTATTTATTTTTATCTTTTTAAGATCAAAATATTCAAACATATTTGACATGTCAAGAAGAAGAAAAGCAGTTTCTCTGAAACTCGCTGCCATTCCAGACTTTTCTGTAGACAATTTTTCTATCTTGGTAAGACTCTTAATTTCTCAGTTCTTTGCATGCAAATAGGGCTTAAACATCTTTCTTCCTTCACATTGTACCTTGTTTATTTAAAATCTCAGGCTCAATAGGTACATTTTATTAGGGATTTGTCCAGTCCGTGGAGCAAGGAGGATACGGCATAGGCTGTGACCTCTAGGTAGTCTTATGATACAGGATTAAGTAATATATAAAATTTATCCTATTTGTTATGAACTATTCTAGATTTTCATTACTGTAAAGCTCAGGAGGCCAATACAAAACCTGGAGAGTGGTGCAAAGCAATATGCCAGAGGAGAAAAAGATGTTGTGGCAAAGCTGCTACACCCTTGAGAGAGAAGCCTCAGCATGTGAATTTCCATTTTCAGAGAGGAGACACATTTCAGTGTGCTGTCATTGTTATGATTCCTATTTGGAACCAAGGAATACTGGAATGATTAACAAAAAAAAATATATATATATATGCGCACATATTTAGCATCTTGAACCAAATTTAAGGAGGATTCAATTTATGGCATTAATCCCAAATACCTTTGCATGTCTGTAAGGTTCTTGTGGAGAGACCACTCTCCATAAGTGGTGGTTGAACCAGACTGCAGATATTGGTACTTTTTTCAGGGAAGTCCAATCACCACCAGTAATGTATTTCACCTCTTTTTTTTTTTTTTTTTTTTTTTTTTTTTTTTTTTTTTTTTTTTTTTTTAGGTTTGTTTTTGATTTTTTTTTGTAGTTGTTTTTGTTGTTGTTGTTTGTTTGTTTGTTTTTGGTTCTGGGGGTTTTTTTGCAGTGGGAAGAGCCATATATGCATGTGTGTGACAGTGTGACAAATTGCATGCTGTACTGAAGAGCAGCCCACTGAGAGGTTTGGTATCACAATGGAAAAAGCAGAGAAGAGAGATGTATAACACAGAGACTGAAAGGCTCTGTAATTGAAAGTAAGAAGAAGACTGAAAAGAAAGGCAAATAATGCATATTTTGAATAAAGCCATAAAGCTCACCTGGAAATGGGGGGAGAAACAGAAAATCAAGGGATAAGATATAGTTGAGCCTTAACAGTTCAAGTATCCTTCCATCCTGCGGATCCTGAGCACCAAAAAGGAAGCAGGAGTGGTAGGGATGAAAGTGTTCAGCAGCTGTTTACTTCTCTAACTGTCTTAGGACCTGGAATACATATGAAGAGAAATGTGGCAGAGGCACGGAGAGCCCTGCTCCTGTATCCTTTCCCAGAAGCTATGGGATGGATTCTACAGCTGCAGGGGCAGGAGTCAGCAGAGCGGCATGGGCTCCCTCTTCTCCAGCAAAACAAAGTGATATAAAGCAATGCAAAGGGGGTAATAAAACTGCTATTTACAGCTATTTAACAAACTGCTCCCCAAATGATATTTCTCTCATACAGATGTAAATAGAATGCTGACTTATTTTATGCTGCCCTGAAGAAGGCAATGCCAACAATCCCATGTAATAGCTAACTCTAAGTTGAAACACTCTGTACCATAAATTCTGTCAATTTTTACTGCAGTTACTTGGTGTGCTGATGCTGACCACAACATTTTCCAGGGTTCTGTTTGTATTAAGGATCCCCCCTGGATTTCACTGAATTATGTGGCTAGCACAGCTTTGAGAGGACCATTACTTGAATGCTTGGAGGTGTCAGTTGATTTTTGAAGTCTGTCATATGGATAAAACAGACCACTAAATAATCACAGGAATATTCTGTTTGATTTTTAGAAGGTACTTTTCCCTTTTCTGATACAATCTGCTTGTATTCCTCTTTTTTGTTAACCATATAAATGACTTATCTCAGGCTGAGCTTCATAAAATTGCTTTAATATTCACAGTAAAATGTCTGGTGGCATATCACCTCCCTTTTCAGCAGTTCCAGAGTACCAGTGCTGAGGAAACTTTGCTCATCAGTACCAGGACACTGAATCTGAAAAGCTGTCAGCATCCTAAGCTCCTGGGGGCACGCATGGGCTTCACAGGAGATTTTGTTGTGTTTATCCCCATGGATTCAGGCTCTGACTCTGCACACAGAATTCCCATTGAAGTTGGTGTGAGCTATTCACTGACACTGAGAGCCCATCTCTCCACTTACCTGACGGTAAAGTGCAAGGTACCTGAAGTCTGTGAGTTGCATGAGCTTAGGTAGAGAGTAGGTAGACATGTGGGTAGAAGTGTGATTCCTGGGCCCATTAGCAAGATGCAATAATAATTCTTCCTAAAAGCAGACTTACAGTCTTTGCATACTTATGCAAGGTGATTTATGTGACAAAAAACAATGCTGATTTATACCCGTTGAGTATCTGAATTTTTTCTTTTGTACAAATATTGTAGAATTTCAATTAACTGTAATAACTATATCGTTGCTTACCCTCTTTCATTTCCTTTGGTGTCTTTCCTCTTCCTTCTCCCCTGTGGAAAGCAAATACATGTATCATAAACAAAAATGGTAGTTTTTAGACATGGGGCAGAGACTTCTGTGTCACAGAGCTCTGACACTTCCAATAGAAGTTCTCCTGTAGTTGTTTAAATCCTGAATGTTCCCTTTGTAAGACTACATGAACAGGAGTGGGTCTATTTTTTTTGTGTGTGTGTGTAAGAACAACATAGACCAGTATTTACATTAAAATAAGAGAAAAAATAAATGAATAAAGAACATCACAGATGTATAGTAGACAAAGATGAAGTATTTCCCAAAGAGTAAGTTTGAGATAATCGGATACATAACATTTAATAATTTTCCAGAAGTCCAACATAAACAAATACTTCTGTATGAATACCCACCGACTCCCTCCACCCCACACAGATAATGAAACAAAAAGATGGTTTTTAAAGGCTCTTCCCAAGCACAGACCTGGTGACTCAGTCACTCAGTATTTCACCACCTTGTGTTTGTTCAAATGTGAAGCAGATCATGGCGTAGCTCTGTGACATCTTACTGTTGTCTGTAGAGGCTGAACTTGATCTATGTGTGTAATATCCCTCACATTCATGACTCTGTGAAAGAGCAAACAGGAAATTGCTAATAGAAAGTTTGAAGGACAGCAGTGCACATATAAATGAAATTACTATTTTTACTGGACAATTGAGGCTGAATAAATGCAATTAATTTCTTTTGAAAAAAATAGGTAAAGAAATTATTATATAACAAATACTACCCTATGTTATATGCAGAAATATAAGACAATTTGACCTTAAATGTGCATCATTATATATGAACCCAAAGCTAATCATACTTTAATGCTTTTGACAGAGTGTTTCAGGGATAGTAAAATCCATATTTCACCACAATTTCATCTTTTGTCAATTGACCCTAAGCCCTGTCTAGATAGTTCCAGCCTTTAGTCATGTTTACCATGTTCGGGTTCTGCTTGGTGGTTGTAGGGTTGAGCAACAGGCAGTTCCCCTGCGGGCTGCAGCCTGGGTATGCACATGAAGGCACCTCCGAAAATGGTTGTGAGGCAGTGATAGGAAGCAATGCATCCTGAAGTGATGGCAGATTATCTTACAAATACAGACAGGATCCAAGGATGTCTATGCCTGCAAAGGAAAATTCAACAGTGAGTTGATTTTGCTCGATTGACATTGCTTTCTTTGCTTGAAAATTTTGCTTGAAAATCTTCGCTTGTCATGATTTTCTCATTAAATATTTCATTTCAATGGCATTAATATAAGTGATTTATCAGCAGTTTTGTATTGCTAAAGAACTTTCAGGTCTTCTATTTCTTTGCTGAGGAAGACATTTTTTTGAAACTTGATTTTCACTGGTTTTGAAATAACACTGGAAGCAGTGGATTTGTAATATTCAAAGTGTATCATTTAAGCAGATTTATAAACTTTTATTATTTTCAGGAATACATTAGATTATTATTATTGCATATAATTAAACATGTGTTTCTCCCTTGGTTTAGGTAGAAATAAAACTGGATTACTTAAAAATCTAATTAGACCAGAAAATATAAAGCATTAAACAATACCAAGAGACGTGGGTAAATAATTGAAGTACATGGTGGGAATTATTTTCTTGCTATGAGGAAAATCTAAATATAATAGTCTCAATAGAGAAAATTAATTAAGATGTGTTTCATTTAATTGATTTTAATATTGATAGAAAGATCTAATTGAAAATCTTTGAAGGAAAAAATGCCAGCTGAAAGAAGATTGTGTAGAAAGAAAAGAAAGTGTTTCAATATACATAAAACTTTCATTTTCAAAAACTTATAAAAAAGCAACAATTGTACACTCTTCATGTTTTGTTTAAATCTCTTTTCAAGGAGCTTGAAAATCTGAAACATTGCTCTAAAAATGAAGAATATTTTAATTTGTTCAGACACTTCATTCTGTTGATTTTGCCAATTTCTTTTTCTTGTATGTGCGACAGTACTCTGAAGATGATGTAAAAAAACTATCAAATCAAAAGAGTAAACAGAAAAAAATGTTCTTTTATATATACTGAATTGTAATAAATGCCTATAAAAGATGCATATCACTACAGGAAAGAGGATATGGTTTATTATGCCTGCCATTTTTCCATTATCAGAGGGCCTATGCCCCTTAAATCATATTATCTGCAACATTTGCACATTGATCAGACATGTCCAGGAAACACTTTGGTATACAAGTTGGAAAGATAATTTTCTACTGCTTTTTTATTAATCCTCGAATGATAGCCTGATACTTGTTATAATTCCATCAGAACAAATCCTTCGTCTATTATTCATGCCAATATAATTTCTACCCTTTGTATACTTCTTCTCTGGAATTTGAAAGAATATGTGCCTAGATTGCAACACCCCTAATTATTACATATTATTAACTAGAGAATAATAATGCTGCCAGAAAACTGCAGTAATGCTCAGGTTGAGGATTACAGGAAATAAGGACTGTGGCACTTGGCTTCAGACAATAATTACAAATCTGAAAAATAAATTTACTTCTACTAGATATTCGTGCTAATCCATCTGAAAGACATTTCATGAGTTGGAGTTTTAAATGTATTCCTTCTTCTATTTTTACTGGAGTGCATGAAGTAAGACTGTGATATCTTTTGGACACTATTTTTTAAAGCTTGACCAGATAGATATTAACCACATTTTGTAGGGAAAAAAATAATTGCATAATAAAATTATTTTTACCAGAAAGGTATAATTGACTACACAATGCTTTCTGTCTTATTTTACTTATATACCACCTTTTGTTTAAGTTTTGGGGGGGGAAATGTTAGATTAACACTTATGAAATCAAATACTTCAAAACAAAAACCAACATGTTCCTGAGAAAGATATGGCACTACTGGAATAACTTTGTGACAATAACAGTGCTGGCTTAACAACTGGACTCAGTGGCCTTAAAGGTCTTTTTCTACCAAAATGATTCTATGATTCTACATCTTGCCCAGGTCAAATATGCAGTTGCTGATTCTAACATAAAGAACGCCTGGTAGCACTGTGGATAGTTCCATTATTAGAAAAAAAATGTAGGGAAAATTTTTCTCTGCAGGAAGGCAGTTTATTCTCTGCTTTATATTACAAGGATATGAATCTCTCATTACTGAGAATTCCTCCTTACAGGTGATTTGACTGCACACTTAAATCTACCCTCTTTGTGCAAAGAAATTGGAAGTACTTCTACATATCACAGAGCAAATACTTGAATTCATCAGTCAGCTTTTGTTCAGTTCCTGCTCAGGCATATCTTGTGTTTAAATTGATTTTGTTAAGTAAGTGACCAGAATTGACTACAGAATTCAAGACAGTTCTATTCCAGAGAGGATTTCAGCTTTGAATGCTCTAAAATTAAAGCAAAACTGATTAAATGACATCACAGACTATGATCACTCCTGCAAAATGAAAGAAAGTATGCACTGATATGAGATGATGGTTGCAAAATAAAACTCTGTTCCACGTGTCTGAGTTAGATGAAAATACACATCCTTTTCCCAAAGTGAAAGTAGTTTATTCAAATATAAACATAAACATTAAACAACAACAAAAAAATTGTTTTCTGCTTTGTCTGCTGCTACTGAGTGAATGTCAACACCCAATGAACGTGTTGCTTCTTTTACATTTCTGTGTTTAATATAATGACAAGTAAAGGATAAGACTAAATACATTTTATTACAAATGAGAGAAGATATTGGAATTTTTGCCAAAATGAAAGAGAAAATAAGTTAAAAAATGACTATATACACGTAAACCAAACTGTGATCTTTTGCTTTATTTTAGTGATGCTCTGTGAATCTGTGGTGATGTCATAAAGGCATTATGCAGCCTGTGATGTGATGTACTGGAATCAACCTCTGTCACCACCCACTCTGTAGAGGCTTCAGCAGATGGAGAATGAATGGACAAAATTAATTACAAAATAACAGCCTTAATAGTCTCACATTAAAAGACTTGGTCCTCAAGACAATTGGTCTGCTATTCTCCTCCTAACTTACAATTTCATCTACCATTCAGCATCCAAACAATTTAAGACAGTGATATTTGAATAAAGTTCAAGTTGCTCTACAAATATGGCTTCAAAGAAAATCTAATGGCAATGTCCAAAGCAAGTAGCACAAATACTACAAGACTTGCAAGCTTGATGTTCAGAGAAGGAAATAGTATGGTGCATTTGTTCAAATTAAAACACTGGAAACATTGCATTTACAGTAGGAATTTGAGATGGAACCGATACTTCAGAAGTTTATAACCAGTTCAAAGTCTTCTAAATCAAGCAGGATTTCATTTTTTTTAAAATCAACTGGAGAATGACTGCTTTTTGCAGGTGTGTTTATTATATTATTACCCTGCAGGGAGGGATGAGTTAAAAGCTGAAGACTTGCAAGTAGGATTGTAAATATGTTCAAGTGCTCTTGTAGTTGGGAATAATCCTTGATAAACAGATGTGGTCAGCAGGCTGGTGATCCTCTAGCAGGAATTGGGTTTATGGTGCCTGCATTTTCAACTTGGCCACGGTGCATCTTTGGGGATTCCATGGTTAGAAAAATAAGGGCAATAAATTCCCTCTCTGTGAAGAGATTGCCTGTGCTGACTTACACATACCCCATTATAGTTTTATGCCTTTATTTTCATTTACATAAAGCACTAGCATAAATATTGTAGATTACAGAAAAAAACATTGAAATTAAGGGGGTTTTGTTCAACACAAAAATTCCAATTTGTTGAAAAAGCTATTGTTTTGCTGGAGGAAGCTATGACCTATGACTATATTTGATTAGAATAGACTATGTCAGCTTATACATAATTTCCAACATTGGTCTATCTAAAGCACTGGATTTAGATTGAGATGCAGATGGTGTATTTTGCAAAAGATAAGTCTACTCATTGTAAGTTTAATTGTAAATGTTTTCTCTCTTAGGAATCTGAGATGTTCAGCGTTTGCTTTAGCCCACAGCAAAAATGCAAAAGAAATATGTTTAGCTCTGCATAATGCCCAGCTAACTCATGCTGACCTGGAAAATGTAATGCTCAAAAGAAAACATCTATTTTCAGACTAGCAGCCTGTGTACATCAGTAACATTGGGGTGGCATGGATGGCATGAATCTTAGTACTCCAAGAAAATACCTTGGAATTGAAGAGAATTTACCTGAATGTATTTAGTAACAAACAAAACCCATAATTGTCAGCATCCTCTTATAAAAGCCCAATCTAACTATTCTGTTCTTGGACTTTCAAGGAACAAATGAGAATGAGTCCAACATTCAGCTACAGAGTATCTAGAAAGTAGTCAGGGATGCTAAAATTGATTCAATCAGGTATAATAGAAGAGGAGAATTGCACGAAATTAAATGATTGGCCAAACAATCAGGTCTGCTTAGCCAGTTTTCATCATGTTGACTGAATCAATTCTACACTGGAAAGAGACAAAATCTTAAAAAGATATGCCATTGAACTAAATCTTTGGTGTATTGTTGCATTATCATGAGCTGCAGCTGCCGGAAATCTACCAGATTACATTGCAAGAAGGTATGCATGGACATATATGTGAAAAGAATACTTAGTTGCCATTTCTGTATCATGCAGCATTAAACAGGCAATGTTCATGTCAGTCTATTCAGTTGCTCCATTTGAAAGGCAAAATAATAATTGAAACAAATCTTCTCTATTGGTTTTAACATCTGTTTGCTGTTTCAGGGAGAAGAAAAATAGGCAAGGAAAAAATGTTTTTACCTATAGACTCCTGTTATGAGCATGACTGCTGAAATGATACCATAATGGTGTTAATATTACACCTATTGCAACTCAAAATGCCACTTGTGCTTTGGAAGAATTTCCTCCTTTTGAGTGTATGGGGAAAAGCTACACAAGACTGAAAGGTTTAATGTAGGCTTGTCATATTTTTCTTATAGTTCTGGAAGTTTGTGGAGGGGAGGAAGGGGAAAAAAAGAAAAGAAAAAAAATCCATAAAGCTTTTATTGACCTGAACAGAAATATTCCTTACTGGATTCAAACTGGACTATATACTTCAATCTTTGCAGGTTATCTAAGGCAGACTTGGCCCATGACTCATATTTGATGGAAGACTAAGAAGCAATACAGAATTTACCACTGAACTAAGTAAAGAAGCTATACATTATGCATCTAGGACTCAAAATGGGAGCAAGAAGCTGCTAGACATCAAAGGGTGAAAAGAATCCAGTTATTTAATCATCTAAAAGATGAATCTCTGTCTTGCATATCAAGCATGTTAGAGAGATGTCACTAAAGTAGCTCAGAAGTGCATTTTTGCTTTATTCTCATGTGACATTGCCTGAAATATTACTGAAGTGTGAAATATTAATAAAGTTACCTTCATGATGTCCATTTCAGACAAGATTGCAAGGGAAGGATAGAAAACATTATCCTAGTGTTTCTAATCAGGAATTTAGGAGGGGCTATTTTACATGTTCCTTTAGCACAGCACAATGTCCTGTGTGGGTTTTTCAGGTTTTTGGCTTGAGAAGAGTACTCAGTGAACTGTTTGTTTTGCACAAGCAGAACTAGTAGATTAAACACAGTCTGGGGCCAGAATATGTTCTGCAAAGATGAAGAAAGAACTCTCTTTCCCTTTCTTTCATACAGAGCCATGGCAAACTGGATTTCTTTGCAACAAGGGCATCTCTGTGGCCCCTGCCTGTGCTAACATTTGTGGCTGGGAGATGTTTAAGACAGGGACAGGGGGTCAGGCTAACCACAAATGACTGAGGATAGAAGGACTGCAGGCTTTGACCCTTTTACAGATAATGTTCTGGCTCTGTATCTTGGAGACCTTGAAAACTATCTTTTAAGACTCTATAATGAGTCTAATACAGGGATGCTGAAGAAAAGTGTTTTCACAGGGTTTAAAGATTAATTTCATTAGGCTTAATTAAAGTTCTAAAACATCAAAGTAAACGTGGCATCTGGACTCCTGCAGAGCATGCAGAAATGCCAGACTAATAATACCCTTCTGATCACTTTCATCACTTTCAGAACATTTCTGGGTTTTTTCAGTCTACCTCTTCCCCACACCCAGTGAAAAACCACCTGAAAATCCTTTAGACATGTCTTCTATATTCCAGATGATGTTATTTGCCTCTGTTCTTCAAATATTCTTCAGACATTACAGTTGGTATCACTCTAATTATCATTCCCTATCTATCACTCTAAGCAGTTTTCCAAAGCACCATTACATATACGGTAAATTGAAGGAACGAGTAGATTTTCAGGTGTTCCAGCCAAAAACTTTACCATCCCTGGATGGGAATTTTCTATGCATCTAAATATTTCACTCTGGTCCTGAAGAATGTACTTCTCTTACCTTGAACTGATGCAGTTCTCTGCAAGATTTCTCTATGCGATATTATACAAATTCATGAAATTTCACATTTGTGACTTACAGACAGAGAAAATAAGGCTAACAAAGAGTGAAGCCAAGAAAAGTCTCACAGAGTAGCAATTTGGAAAGATTGCTAAATGGCCTCATTATCACCCATAGCTGTAGCTAACCAGATGATTGGATGCAGCTTCCACAGTGGCTTAAAACCACGAGAAGAGGGTTGGCTGGTAACCAGGATGGAGATTTTGCATACCAGTTTCAGGCCTATAGGAATAGTAATGCTGTTGGTCATCAGAAGGGAGCTTGTAGCATCCAGAAAAGAAAAGGTATTACAAAAACAGGAAAAAGTGAGCCAAGACATCATCTTCTAAGGGAGAGGTGAATGCAGTGGGCCTGACAGGGAAGAAGCCCAGACTAAAGCTAGCCACTGACCCACCCAATGCAGAAATTAGAGTTGCTACCTTTAAGAGCAGCCAGCTGCAGGAAAAGAGAGGATAAGCTTCTCTAAAAGCACCATTTCACCAAAAGGCTGGCTCAAGGGTCAGAGCTGTCTGAGCCCCTTTGTCAGAGTAGCTATCAATATAGGTTCCTCCTGAAGGACTTTGTTCCAGGTGTGGACAAAGAAACCCTGGCAGTGTTGAGGCATGAAGATGGAGAAGGTCTGCATTGATATGTCTCATGTCCTTCAGCAGCCTGTCATCAGATTTTTGTCTCCAATATCAGTACATCTGTGGCTTGAGAAAATGCCACCTGTTCTGCACAGGACAGATCCTATTTTCATTCTCACTGGGACAATTCTAAGAGCTTGGAACAGTGATTTCTGCCTAACTTTTAACTCCCAGAGTTTTTTTTTTAAAATTTGCAGGTTTTTATTTCGTTATTTCTTTACTATCCAGGTCTATTTAGTAAGGAGAGCTACTGCCAACAGATGGATCACAAAAGCTTATGTGCCTTCTAATGAAACCAATCCTTCTAATTTACTTTTCCCTGCAGAATGCTTTTATGCTTTCTTCATTTCTTTAGAGGGCAACTCTCAAAATCATCTGTTTTACCATGTTCCCAGGGTGGTCTTTGTGATATAATAAAACATAAACATAAAAAAAGATAGCTACGCTTAGTTTAAAAGTCAGACAGGTTTCACAGGTGTTGCTGAAGAGCCTTCAATTATGTAGAAGTGACACAATAGCATCACAATTGCTGTTACCTTGGATGAATATTCATGAATGGATTAGATTTGTAGTAGTACTGAGTGAAGTTCAAAAGGTCTAGAGTTAAGTTTTGGTGCAGAGAACTATTCAAATGTTTGAATGTTTATCTGGAGCAAATAACTTTTATTGAGACATGAATTTGAGAGGGCTGAAATCAGTGCAAAGTTGACCTCTGACATAAAGAACTAAGTTTAAGTCACTGGCTAATTACCTAAAAAAATTTTATCTGTAAAGCATAAGAAAATAAATCCCTTAAAGAAATCCTAGTGAAGTACACTACACCAGTTTTCAGCCTTCACGATGCTGTTTTTCAAAGCCCTGTTTGCACATTTCAGGCATAATGAAAAACAAACTTTGCCTATGCCAGATTAGCTTTAAACTATTTAATTAATTCAGTAAAGCATGGTGACTGAACATTAGCCAAAGGTTTTAACCTCAGCCTTTGATATCAGACATATTCCTTTGATTTTGCCCAGAAATTTTCCAGAAGTTATTGAACTTTCATTATTTACCCTGGATTTTAAAGTGGCACAAACTTCTTCTAAGTTTTTTTTCTGTAGTAATTTATTTTATCAGACAGGAATTGATTCTTCTTCAAAAACCTGTGGAACAATAGAAAAATCCCACTAATTATCTCAGTCCTGCATCTTAGGAAAGGAGGAAGTTTAGAATTATCTCCTACCTGTGACTAACATCCTAGAAAATTTAGACCTTCAGTCTCAAGATTACCAGCTGAAATCTGTTGTCTGGTGGCTTTATGTCAGATTAGACATGTAAAGAGGAACTCATTGCTAAAAGGAGTGCATTAAACTTTGCAGACACACAGTGAATGAATGGGAAATTGGACTATTTTTGAATTGTGAATACTAAAGTACATTCACTCTTGTGAGAATAAGATTTTTCAGTCCTTTAATCCATGAAAAAACCACTAAATCCACAAACTTAAAATATAAGGCTTTAGTTCATGCACAGAGAGACAAATGAAAATTTGTGCAAATTGCTGGGGATAGAATCTGAATTTTCTTCTGGTACAGGAATGTCACAGTTGTTTTACCTCAGTCAAAGGAACAGCTTTGAACTGACACATAAGAAAAGCACGAAGAGGATCTCACCCATGATGAAAGATGCATTTTCAACCTGGGGAGCTGCAATAGGAACTGACAGCATTTTCTCAGACAAAAATAGATAAACTCATTGAACTTTCTGTCAAGGCTCCACTGTTTCAGCATTTACACATATCATTTTTTTATTCATTGGAAAAATATGAGATGCCCAAAAATGAAAAAATGCCATCTCCACAAAGAAAATTCAATATACTACACATTATCATAAACAGGAGAAAAATTATCAGGGTTTTTTTTGCTGTTTTGATGAGATGCTAGACTGACACGAAATTTCTGAAATCTGTGCATCACGAGTCCAGTGAGGACATTGAAACTTTGTCCTCTGTAGATCCTGTGCTCCTTGTAGAAATCCTTCAGCTAAGGAGGGGAACCATTTGTGCCACCCTTATGAATCTCAATCTAAAGAAATTTCCTTATAATTTCCAGTCTGCATAACATTCTTTCTACTGAGTCTTCCCTTCAGACAAGAACCATGACCTTTTCATGCCATGCCTTGACTTTATAGCTATATATTTCATCTGGATGATTTATTTTACAGTTCCTTGGATACAGCAACACTGTGATTTCTACACTTACAGGATTCTGCTATTTTTTTAAGCACTAGGAATAAGATCTTCTCTGCTATCCCACTTGTTCATGCCAGTCTCTCTTAAGCTTAGCCACTCTTTCCCACTGTCCTTTATATTTCACCATATTTCCACACACTCTCTTGAGCATTGCATGTGTTCTGGAAAAGCCCAGTAAATTCTGGGATTCTCCTGTGGGATGTGAAAGGGCTCCTCTTCTCCAGGCCTGAGGGAGAAATTTCACAGGTTGCATTTCTCTGATGCATTCACTGGAGTCACTGTGACTGGGCTCAGCTGGAAAGTGTCTGACTTTTCACAAGGTATCAAAGTCTCACTGCACCTTATCAGATAAGACAGCAGAGGAGTGACACCTGCAGACTAACATCTTTTTTCCTTACATGCATTCAGTTTGAAGAAGGGTGCAGGAAATGTTTTTGATGTACAGGCTGTTCCAGGCAAGCTGTTAGAAGCAATGAAAGAAAGGACATAGAGACTGTTAATGATTTCAGTTGAGAAGGAAATTAGTGGAAACTAAAACTTCTGAAAATACCATCTCAGTCAGAAAGTAAGATAAAAAGTACTTTGCATGTAACCTTAAAGAGTTGAGGTCCAATGTTTGGTTTCAACCATGCTTTTCATTTATAAACCATTTTCTTGGCCCCAGAAACTTCATGAGCTATTTTTAAGAAAAAAATGTAGAAAAATAAGTCCAAGTCCATGAACTTAATTTACTGTTGAGGAGCCTATGGTTTCAGTGGAAGTTTTGTTTTTCTTTTTTGGATGCAAACCAAAGATTAAAAGCCACTGGATCAGTGATATTTTTTGAGTCAAAATTATGGTCATATGGTGGCTTAGGACTGCAATGTTACCTTGAGAAGAAGCTGAGTAAATTGCTCCATTTCAGTTGTGTCATATGACCTCACATGTCAGATTTTGCACCCTGAATGCTGCAATTCATGGGGAAGAGTGCTAGTGAAGAGTTCCTTGGGCCTTCTAGCAGAAGATATAGAAATGTGTGCTCTTTCAGAGAAGAGGAAAGTGGAAGGCAAGGCGAATCGCAAGAGAGGAGTCAGTGTTGTAGGATTTTGTGGGGTTATTTTGTTTTTCCTGAACAATTTATAAGGTAGGTGAAGATAATCTTTGGTTGAATTTCTCAATAAGGAGTAAAAATTGCCAAAAAGTGACTAGAAACATGACTCCTTTTTATATTTCACCAGGTGTAATTTTGAAGAGATTTACGAGTACTTTGAACTTGAAGCTTCCTGGAGCACTGATCTTTCTGCAGCAATTACCAGAACACCTCTGAACTCAGGATGAGACCTTCAAGTTTTTTGGGTTAAAAGCAAACTACTCATGCAGATACAAATGAAGGTACAATACAGCATTGAGCATTATTAGATGACAAAGATCAGATTCAGAATAGAGCTGTACTTGTGTGCAATGATTCTGCAGAAAGAATATTAACTTGTTTCTGGAGTTGTTTTGAGAGGTTTTTAGTGAAGTTTTTTGTCATGGGTTTTGTTTGTTAAGAAGGAAGAGGAATCAAGGCTATAGAAATGAAAATATTTTCTAAATTTAAGTATACATGAGTGGGTGAACTCACAGAGGAAATCTAGAATTCTGTATCTGTATTTCTAATTTTATCTGTCTTGGATCCCTTCTGATATTTGTGCCACTGGAGATCTCGGTGATAGTGCAAAATGGAACTGTCTTTCAGCCCTGTCGTCTTGCATTTTTATCACAATAAGTTAAAGGTCAGGTGTCTTTTTCAGTAATTATGTTTTATACATTCTACACATAGGCTTGTTTTCCTATTAGAAGTCATACTTTTTTTTTTCTGAAGAAAATATATGATTAAATAACATTCATTCATTAATATTATGTACACAGTGCATGTTGATATTTAAAGCAATCAGATCTTCTAGGAAAAATCCCTCCTCTCTGTTGGCACAACTACACCTAACCCAGAAATACACAGGACTTGTATTGCAGGCAAAATCCTGATGAAAAACCCAGTTTTGATGAAGCAGTGAGGAATGTGGGGGGTTTCTAGAGCCCAGCTCCCAGCTGAAATTCCCTCTGCTGAATATCAGGAAGGTTGGTTGTCTTTGTCTTACTTCAGGACACTGTTAAGAAAGGCAGGGGAGTAGGAAGAACGTGGTTTCATGTTCCACAAGCTTTGCTTTCTTTCTCATTCAAAGTAAAATGGAGACTTTAAAAATCATGGAACCAAAACTAAACTAACTTCAAACCCAAGATATTACAGCTGGAGAGTAGTCAATGACTTCTAGGACACAGAATATGAATATGGGTCTATTATATTGTGTTATTTCCAAGTTATAGGTGAGAATGCACTTCCTGTCTTCTCTCACCCCAGAAACTCTGCTGGGATCTCAGGAACTCAAGGAAACTTCTATTGAAAAAATTTAGTTTGTGTCACATAAAAATATTTAATTGAAGAAAAATAAAAGATTGATTTGTTTCAAATAAGACTCAAGAGATCCTCAGCATGTTAAAAAAAGCCCCCCCAAAAAACCCAACAAAACTATAAGAAACTGCAGAAGCTAAGAACACAGGTAATACTAGCAAGCTGCTTGGACAGACTGTGTGTGATACAGGCTCACAGTAAAGGGCTACTATTTCTAAAACAGTTGTTTAGGTTTCAAAGTTCTCCACCACATCTCTCCATATTCAGCAGAGAACACAAAATATGGTACAGTGGTCTTTGTACAAATACAAATCCAGTTTCTGGATCCAAACAAAGAGGAAGGGATGCAACACCAAGGACATGGAGAGACTCCAAAGAGAAGTCAAGGCAGCTCTCCTTTTGCTCCAGGAAGCAGCTTGTCAAAGCCCAGCTCTGGGGTGAGCTCACAGCTCCAGCCACCTCCCTGCACCTCGTGCTGCTGGACTCTAGCAAGGGACTGAAGGGCAAATTTTACAGAGAACCTGTGCTGAGATCTCAAAGTGCTTTTAAAAAGCAGTGACAGGGAGAATTTTGAGTTAAGTCTTTTATAAATCCCAGCTCTGTACCTTATGCTCTTTAAATACATGAACACAATGCATTATACACATGTAGATGTGTCCTTATATATATATTTATGTAGAGCAATGAAAAAAAGAATATAAAGTAATAGTAAGCCTCCAATCTTGAGGTTAATTATTCATTTTTGTTCAAGAGAGAAAAAAACAATAATGAGCTTTCATATTTGAATAGTTTGCTCTGTACTTCTGTATCCTCAGCCTGACACTGCTAGGAAATGCTTATGCAAGTACATTAAATTTTCATGGTAATTGAACACTATTTTTCCTTGGTTACATGTTTTAAATTAATATGTAATTTCACTGGAGGCTAAGCAAAGAGAACTCTTCATGTACCTTGGTGCACTGGAGGCTAAGAGGTAGGGCACACCAACCAGTGGATAGGACAAATTTTCAGGAGTGGAGTGTAGTCTCTTAAACAGAGTCCATTACAGGTGCAGTACAAGTTATCTCTTAGAAATAAATACAACCTTTAACACAGAATTAAATAATGAGAAGAAGATTTGGAGACGATCATGTGTGTTTCCTTCATTTTTTTAAGTTTTCATTTCCAAACACATTACTATGTTTTCACAGGTGTTAGTCCTGTCTTAGGAAGTAGAAACATCATTATAAATTCCTGAAAGAGTAATTCCAGGTTAAACCTTGGGAGCATTTCCACCCAGACGAAGATCCTGAGCACAACCTCATTAATACTCCATGTGTATTTTGTGTGTTTGCATGCAATAGCCACACAAGATACATATCAAAACATGGTTGTTTTGGTACATATACTGGACACAACTGCAAGGAAGAAATGGGGAGAGATTAGGACAATTTTGGGAAATAAACCCCTCCAAACCTCTTGCACAGTTTTTCCCACATGAACAAAGTCACGGATGGCCACCACACCCTCTCCCCTATGCACTCTGCCATTGTAACTGATAGCAGAATTCAGTCAATTGCTTTCTGAACATTAAACATGATGAACTGTGTTTTCATTATTTGGATTATAGTTTATTTTCTTTCTGCTGACACTTAATGGATATTAGATATTAGATATATTAGATATATTAGATAGATAGATTAGATAGATTAGATAGATAAGATAGATATTAGATATTAGATATTAGATATTAGATATTAGATATTAGATATTAGATATTAGATATTAGATATTAGATATTAGATATTAGATATTAGATATCAGAGCTAGAATAATCTCTTGGGCAATTTACTCTGTCTAGCTGCACTACTAAAATCTGTTTTTCATCATTTCCTATGCAATCCCCATTAATTTAACCAGATTACATTCAGGTATGCTGATTTCGTGCCTTCCTTCACGTGACTTTGTTATGATGCAATATTTATAATGCTTCTCCATGATGTGTGGCATAGTGCAGTCGAAGCAGGAGCACAGCACTGCCACAGAAAGCCCCAACAAGCACAGCAGGTACCGAGGCTGCCTCAGCACAGCCCCAGAAATGCAGGGTGCCCACATGCTGTGCAGGTTCGAACCTATTCCTGTCCCAGCCTGGGAAGTTTATCTGCACACAGCTTTGTAGCTTCAGACAGCAGCTAGATCAGCCAGCCCTGGCTTTAGTTTGTTTGGGTTTTTTTTCACACCTGCTTTATTTCCATCATGTAATTGTCTCTTTTAATTCTGGGTTAAAACACGCAGCATGGACCGAAAACAACACCTGCTCATAGGCCAAATCCCAGGTGCACACCTGAGGAATATGTGAAGGAATATGTCCAAATGTGAGGAATATGTCAAGACACGCAGTGATAGACCCCCTGATCAGGGGCTGGGAATCCTCTGTCAGATCCAAAGCTGTCTGTCTCTGCAGAGCCCCTCTGAAGTCCAGCCTGCCTCCCTCCTCTGATCTTGGCTGTCAGCCTGAAGCTGGCTCATATTTGGCCAAGGTGCTTCTCCAGACCTCAGATCCCTTTCCTGACACCAGGTCCCATGTCATGCTCACAGTAAAGCATCAAGACAAAATGTATATTTTTTTATAGCTGTGCTTTAGACATGATTGATTCCTAGGTGATAAGAGTAAAATTTGGGGAATTCCCCTCTTGTCAAATTATCTGAATTCCCCTACATATATCACAATCACGTTTATCCACCTATTGTGCCTGTGAAAGTGAGGTTAAAATTCCTTTCTTTAGCTCTTTATACAGCAGTAATAAGTCCTATCACAGTGAAAAATGTGATGGACTGCTGACAAGGCCAGAAACCTTTTTAACTTTGGAGGCTATCTGCTCAGGAATCAGTTTGAGAGATGTGTGGAGGCTTGTTGAAGATCTAAGTCATCTGTTGCTAACTCAAGCAGCCCTAAGGTAGGCTTAAGATTGTCTGTTGTGGAGAGGGGCAGAAAAACAACTAGACTTTACAGCAAGTGGGAAGGAGGCAAGGAATGCACAATAATATACTTGGATCCAGATCTAGGAAGAACTTTATGATTGAGGACAGATTTCAGATTAAGGTCTCCATTCTTCAGAAGAGTTACTTTTGCTAACTGCATCTAAGAATTTGTGCTTTCAGGCAATGATTTGCACGTGAGTCATGTACCACTGATGAAGCCAGTGTTGATACACTAAAACTGCCTGAAAACCTCGTAGCCATTATGAAACTCGTCTGTGTTTACATCAGCATGAACTTGTTCCCTATTATCTTACAGAAGTTCTCATTACCTTACAGAATCAACAAACTCAAACGTGACTTTAATTACCTTTTCCCCATAGTTTTTAGTTAATGAAATATATAAGTAATAAGATTAGATTATGATTCCTTGTTTCTGACACCTCCCTCTGGCATTTCTCTACCTTTTTATAAGTGTTTTCCAGGTTTAACTAGTAATTATTCTAAATGCTTGAGAGTTTTGAAATGCCTGGGCTCAGCATTCCCTCAATTTATTTGCTCATCCAGACCTCACAAGCTGTATAGTTTATAAGCATTTAAATAATTAAAGTTTGAACCTGCAGGGCTTTTCTTGCTGATTTTTGAAAAGAATAATAATTTACTGGGAAATCAACTTTAATTACATTATCTTAAATGGAAAAATGATTTGTCAATCTGCATTACCAGATTTATTTGGCAACAAAAATTCTTCCAGTGAAAAGATTGTGTTGACTGATTTAACTAGGCACACTGCAAGAGAGATTAATAACTTCAGAAGCAGATAACGTAGTCATCTAACATTATTGACACAACAGCTTTCATGCTTTGTTGATACTAAAGGGGCAAATGTAAACTCAGCAGTCTCAACTATCATTATTTTGTGATATTTTTGTCAGACATAATTGCACTATTATTTCAGCATCACCTACATCAACCTAGAAACTCAGATAATTAGACTTCAAGTGTGTTTTCACTGAAGTCTCAGCTGAAAATCTAATCCTGTGGAGTTTTGTGAAAGCCCATTACATTTTTTAACTTCATTGCTGTGTTTAGCTAACGTCATCATGCTTATGGTGAAATGCAAACTGAGGCCTCTCTAGAGTTCATTTTATGAAATGCAGTTTTCAGTCTACCCTATTGCTGAAAGGGAACAGCTGGACAGGAACAATACATCTTAGCAGACATCAGCTCCTGGAAAATTAATAGCAAAAGTGTTTTTCCCGGTTCTCTGCCACTTCAGTAGAGGAGAACCCAAGTATTGTCATATCATGTTTTAAGGAGATAGAAAACCAGAAAAAGATACACTTTTGAAAATGCTTATGCTGGGAATTAAGTCGAACATGAAAAAAAAAAGCCAACCCCCCCCAAAAAAGGGAACCCAAAAACTAGATAAAACCCCCCACATACTGGAAACAGATCAAAGCTGGAAGAAAATAAGAGAACATTAAGGTAAATTGGTTTAAGCAGACAGGCACAATCTTGTTAATTCTTTTTGTATACCATATACAGGAAATTGCCAGAAGTTACTCCCCATTCTTATTCTCTGATACATCTAACTGTAAAAAAAATCATCCAAGCTACACTGGTGTCATTGTTTGCACTCTGATTCTTGTCAACCAAGAGCATGGACATCTTCACAACTCTTAACCATTTGTTCTCTCACTGCTTTGAATTTTATGGTATTTTATGGTCTTTGATGAAATTATCCAGTGTAAGTATATGGACTATTATAGAATGGAATCACAGAGTCATAGAACATTAAGAACTCAAGTTTCCTTAAAGCCTATTTAGTTCCAACTCCCCTGCCAAGGCCATGAGTGCTTTCCACTAGATGAGGTTATTCAGAGCCCCATCCAGCCTGATCTTGAACACTTCCAGGGGTGATGAGTTCACAGCCTGTCTGGGCAACCTGTTCCAGTGCCTTGCCACCCTCACAGTAAGGAATTTCTTCCTAAAGCCTAATCTAAATCTACCCTCCTTCAGCCTAAGGCCATTGCCCCTTCTCTTGTCACTACATGACATTCTACAAAGTCCTTCTCCAGCTGTCCTGTAGGTCCCTGGAAGGCTGCAATAATGCCTCCCCAGAGCCTTCTCTTCTCCAGGCTGAACAGCCCCAGCTTTCTCCATCTGCCTCATAAGAGGGGTGCTCCAGTCCTCTGATCAGCTCAGTGGCTCTTCTCCGGACTTTTCCAACAGGTCAAAATCTTTCTTGTGTATCTTTAACACTAGTGTAAACTTCAAAGTAACACAAATATTTAGGGTATAACTGACAAGTTTAGATTCATAAAGAATATATTTTCCCTCTTTAAAAAATTCAGTTTCAGTTTTAACGATGCCAGGATGCATTTTACACTAAACCAGGAGAAGCCAAAATATCGTGTTTAAATTAGCAGAAATTATCATGTCAATCCAACATCTCTCTCTCCTTTTTTTTTTTGTTTTTTTTAAATTAGGGTTCCAAAGATATTAAAAAGAAAGAAGAAATTTATGAAGATAAAGGCCAAGAAATCTGTGGGTTTAAATTGTAAGTGGTCCCAGAAGAGTACTTTTATATCATAGTGGGATTGCAGTTATAGAAAAAAACACTATCTTTTCTCACTAATGTTTCTGAACTTCTACTTTAGCAGTAAATCATGTCTGCCTCCAGAGAACCTGTTTTTAACTGCATACAAATTATTCACTTAAGTGCTTATGCTAGAAAATAATTCTTCTTAAGCTTGAAAATTGCCTGAAAGTTATATTATGAAGTGGGTTTTGTTGACATAGATAGTTAGAAATTGTGTAGCTGTAGAATGTACTGACAGATGTGATTCTGTACAAACACTTCATATGAAATCACACCTGGCAGAAATCATATCTCAATCACATCAGAAGGACACTCGTGTCCTGTCAATGATACAAATATAACAGTACGATAAGTGGTCTTGCCAGTGCTTTTGGAAATGTTGCAAATATAAACATGATATGAGGGGACCATCATTAAAGTGCTAACATGCAGTTGTGGAGGTACTTTTTTGAAAATCTGACTGAGGTAGTTTTACTTAATCAAAAATTTTGTCACTGGAATAGAAAAGCTTAAGAAAGAGTCAAGACCTTTGATTATGTTTTCGCGTCAAATGCATTTGGAGCAAAAATTTTGGAAAAAGTGACTGACAAAATCCAAATGTGATGCATTTTGTTATGTCAAGAGAGTAATGCAGGAAGCTGACCTGCTAATGTTGTATAAATCTTAATGCTTTAAATATGGCATGGGACCTTCTAGAAACCTACATGTAGCTATTCATTTTAATCTTCATCACATAGTTTTTCACTGCCATTGTTTATCTTCAGAATCTAGGTGGTAATGAGGAAGACATGAATTTTACAAATTCAGGTTTTTCAGGGGTCATGTTTTCTGGAAATATTTCTCTGTTGTGAAAATTCCCATTTCAGGAGCTCATAAAAACTTCTGCTTTCTTCCCACATCTCTCTGGGGAGTGAAAGTAAAAAATCCAGATGAACTGCTATGAATTCGTGTTTCCTTTCCCTACCAAATGCATTGTTATCTTATACCAATTGTTTAATACTTTTAGGGAAATAAAACAATAATTTTGTGTAGTTTTACAATATCTGCAAAGAGGGCAGAATTATCCTTATATCAAAATCATAACAGTAACCATGACTTTTTTTCTGCCTCTGACTTCATCTGCCATGGGAACAAGAGCATTTGATGTGGAAATACAAAGGAAGAAGGAGTCTCTTGAAAAAAGGACCTTGCATGTGCCTCTTCCAGCTGCCTCACCCTCTTTGAAGCAGAGGTAGAGATTTTTCATAGGAGCATGTGGACGTGAAGAGTTCATACTGACAGTTCATGTTACCAGCCATGTTTGGTTCTTTGTGATGCCCAGCTGAAATCTGTGGAGGCTCACAAAGTGCTGTTTACTTCAGATGTAAATAGTGATCTCAGAGCAGTAGACGAGGTAACAAAGCACTTGAAATAACTCTGCTGTTGAGCAATGACAGGCAAAGAATGGGTGATGAACATTATCTTGACAACTCTGCCAATACTTAAGCCAAGATCTTGTTGACAGTACGTCTTTACAAGACTCCTCCCGAGTTTTGAAGAACAAGTCTTATTTTCATTTACACCTCTGCAGCTTCCTTGAAGCCAGAAACCTGAAACTGTGTTTACTCAATATTTAATCTCAGCCTCACAGCAGTGCCAGGGGTTATACTCTCCTTGGTTGCAAATGAGCTGGTCTGCTAAGGAGTCACAGGATCAGAAGCACTTTGTAGTAGCACCTTGCCACCCTCCTATATGAGGCTAAACAAGTCATCAGCTTTTCTCCCCAAGGACTTCTTTTGTTTTCATGGCCAAATTCTGTCCTCCTGTATACCTCTTCATCCAGTGAAGGCAAACAGAACAGAATTAAGTCCTCAATATACACAGCAACTGACTCAAAAAGAAGTTGTCAACTCTGTTTTACTAGATGAAGTTAAAACTGTTCAGCCAATAGAGCCATCAGCTGGCTCAGCTAATAAGAAAAGGTGATGGGCTCTGAGTCCTAATGAAGCACAATAGTCATTCAGAGAACATTGGGAAATGGCAGCAAGCTAGGCTGCTACTGTTAAGGATGAACCATGAGCCCCAGGCAGCACATTTTCCAACTGCAGATAGAAGCAATAAGTATTAAATTGCTACAACAGAATTATAAGGTAGTTAAGACACACAGTTATCATTAAAGTAGTCCTTTTGTCTTTTGCCTTTAGAAAAATCCTAAGAATAGGTGTCTAATAGAAGATCCCTAATCAGCGTTAAGGGCTCAGTCTTGTACTTTGTGGTTCAAAACACTTCAAGTGAAATCATCTGTATCCTGGCATCAGTGGAGATGCACAGATAGAAGGAGGAGTTGGCATTTTTAAGTACTACATTTTTATCTAAAGTGACTGTTTTCAACTGGTTCCTGTTCCCAATGTAATAGTCAATCCCCTGAGTTTTGTGATTAATTTCTTCAGATTTTATCCTACAGATTTAAAGTGGCTGAATTTAATTTTAACACTACCATGGGAGCCACGATCTTTCTGTAGCAATATATACCTGAACAAATACTAGTGAGAACATTCACTTTTCAAATTAAATTATATAAGTAAATAGAGCTTGAAATAATAAGCAAATATACTCTTGTCAATATAAGAACATGGATAGTCAAAAAGTTTATATGTGTATATCATGTCCTGGCCTTATCTACTTTCCCAAATTTGTATACTGCCATTATGGGTTTAATATTCAAAGTTAATAACTTCGCTTTTAAGAATGAATCAGGAAGTAATTAAATATCACATAAGGCACAGCATACCTAAACGAGGGTGTTTGAGAAATTAAGTTTAATTTTTTTTTCTTCCATATTTTCCTACATTAGTTTCATTGAAAAAACATGACTAGAGAGTCAACAGAAAAATAAAAGGCCTTTTTTTTGGCAGAGAAATAACTGAGAAACTATTTGAATTTCAAGATCTAATATCAGAACCCTTTGTCCAAATGATTCTATTGGTTTTGGCTGGACTTTGTTTATTTGTTTGTCTGTAATTTTTTAATGTATATTTTGAGTAGAGTCAAAGATTAGATTATTTCTAATTATAGAAACTGAGAATTTTAAATTACTTTGTAGCAACTGTTCTGTGAACTCTCCTGATTAATAATAACAAAGACCAAAATCCCATCAATAATTCTTTAAAGAACCATCAATAAATATTGCAAAAGTGTAAAGCCTGTTTACCAAGGCAGACTTTCCAAAAATTTCTGAAAGACTATCGGTGGTGAAATTCATACTAAATGCTCAGAGACACGGCAGCTCACTGAATCCCTGGAAACAATGAACAGAAGAGTATGGATAAGGCAATTTTCTTAGAAAGGAACAGCCCTTACTTTTTGGGAAAAGTCAATGGTTTTGTTTTCTTTTGCTTAGAAGCTTGTCTAGCTGTTGCTTGAAGGTGTGGTTTGGCAGTAGTTTACAAAGTTTGCTTTAGCCTTTGCTTTTTGAATAGCCCAGGAACTCCACAGCTTCAGGTATGAAAAAATTGCCTGTCTCTAATCAAGATGGGACTGACAGAGGCAAAAGCCTTAGAAAGCTGAGCAGCACAAGAAACAGAAAAAACCAATAGATTGTAAGGAGATAAGTGGATAAAGGCATGTATAAATCTTGAGATAATGAGGTTATTTTGTTACCAAAATTAAGGAGGAGAGAAGATTGCAGGAAAAATCAAAGGGACAGGAATAATTTAAGCTTAAAACTACTGTTCAACAAATGGCCACCAAAGGCACATGAATACAGTGAATCTCTTTCTGAATATTGGAGCAGTCCTGCCCGAACCCAGCTGCCTTGAAGTAGACAATAACTTTAAAATTTTAAGATAACATTTGAGCAGATTGTGAAAGAAATTATTTAGTTTAGTTACATGCAGCAGCAAGATGTTGGTCAGAATGGTAAAGCATCTCTTAGGCTGCAGGTTTCTAATGAGATGCCCACCATGTCTATATATTTTATAAACTCACATAAAACAGAGATTTTAAGAGACATGCAGCTTAATTTATTCACGATATTGCTTCATGGCCATATGTATTCTCTTTTACTGGGATTATTAAAAGAGTGTATCTTTCTTTCTATGACATGTCTAAATTTCTATCTACCCATTCTCTGGCTAAGGGGGCTGAAGCCATCCACAACCTTTTCTCTTGACCTCTGCTAATGCTGTTAGCACTTGGCCTGCTGAGTACAGTGCAACTCACTCGTGACCATTTATATCCCTTCTATCTGAAAGGAGGGTTTAATTTTAAATGAGTAGTCCATCCCGTTCAAAGACAATTAATTAATCACAGTCTTAGTGCATTTCATTCCTTCTCCACATTGCCAGACTACCCAAAAGATGCTTGCACTTGTTGCACATAACTCACAACAGGATTTTACATCAGCTGCTGAAAGTAACTTATGCTTGTAATTAAAGAGTTGTTAATTACTCTGTCATTTTCACATGTTCTGTTTTGCTCCCCCCAAGAGTCTGGCAGGTTTTTCTGTGTTGCACAACCCAGCACAATCATCCTGCTCACTAAGTGCAACATTAATGTAAGAGTGATCAGAGTGATCCTGTGCTGATCCCAGTTATACTGAAGAGCAGTTCCTCCAGATTCATTATGACTTCTGATTAAAACTAGGAACAAAATCTGGCTTTTCTGCTTTAAACTGGAATGGTCCTATGCCTTACCTTCTCTTTAGCACAAGGAGCTTAATTTAAAAACATGCACTGTAACAGCAATCAGTTCCATTCCCTCAGAGGGGATTACAGGCTAATCTTCTGCAAATGTTCACTGAAATTCTACCCTTCACTCTCTGGGGGCAAAATTATGGCACGATTAATGCAAGAGGGAGTTTTGCCATAGAGTTCAGTGGAGCAGGGTTTTCTAGCTTCTTTTTAACCTACTCACAGTACTGCTGTAAAGTCTCATGAGTAATTTTAACAATGGATTGCATCGAGCTGTGAGGATAACTGGCACAGTCTGACTTTTTAGGGCATGAGTTTTATACTGGAAAGATCTACAAGCAGACACATTCTGTAAGCAAGCCTAAGAAAGAAATTCAAAGCTCCATGAATAGAAAAAATTACATTTGGGATACCATTGGGATTTCTTGGTGGTTGTTGTTATTGTGACTGCACCAATGTTTAGGGTAATAGGAAAGACTTCCCACAGATGTAGCTTTCTCTTTGTGTCTTTCCTTAGGCAGAGCTTTCCATAAACTCATGAGCAGTTTTAGCATTTTACTACCATATCAAATTCAGTACTTCAAAGTTTGTTGGTTTTCTTTTTTTTTCTTTTTTTTTTTTTTTTTGGTTGGTTGGTTGGTTGGTTTGTTTTTTGTGGGGGTTTTTTGTGTTGATTTTGGTCTTTGTTTTTGGTTTTTTGTTTTTTGTTATGGGTTTTGGTTTTGGTTTTTAGTTTTCTATCCATCTCAATTTCAACTCCATACACACAGAAAAAATTACCAGATATGATTCTTGGGAAATCAAGTTGTAGAGCTCTTGAAAAACATTAATTTTAATTCTATTTATCTAGTTAAAAATCTAGAACTTCAGAAAACCATTCAGACAAGAAAGGTAAACCATTATTCTAATTAATAAAAAGAAACCATATTTCAAAATGCATTAAAGGAAAACCAAGATTAATTTATTTCACTACAGGTTTGAAACCAGACAATATTTTGAATATGAGTGCTTTTAATTGTTTCAGAATTGTGCAAATAGACAAGGAAACAACAGAGATCAAAATCTGTTACAGGCCTAGGTCATAATCAATTTTAAAATTCCCTTTGCCTCTGTAAATTTAATTCAGGCAATCAACTACCCTGTGCCCAAGGGAATCAACAACTCCACTGAATTATAAAATATCCTCCAGTCAGAGAGGTCCAGCTTCTTTTCTCAGTCATATAAATAAAACAAAGCAACTCTGTTTTTGGAGGGATAAGGATTCACTGGGGGAGTAGATTTTAATTGGTGAAACAGAATAGAAAGTGATTCTCAACTTACTCTAAAAAAAAGTGAATCAGGAAAGTATTTGTTTTGCTGGCTATATTTCCATTTCTCTTTTTTTACGTTTAGGTTGTGTTTTCTGGTTATAATCAATAGCAAGGCTGGTGCATTGCCTGGAGATACAATGGGGCTATAATCCCTGTGAGGCTTCTGAGATATGAAGACATTGTGCACATTAACTGCTCCACAGCTTCATGGCTTCATCTCTTCCTGAGCACAAAGGAGATGGAAAGGAAATCACAGAGTGCATGGGCTGCAATTAAATCTATTCTTTGCAAAGAATAAAGCTCATTTTCTCTTCCATTCCAAGCTACACACCAGTTTAGAAACTGGGGAGGGAAATGCCCTTGGTTGAAAGAAATACCATGGTCATATCTTCTGGAGAAGAACTTGGGATGAGTACAGAAACAGATATTTGGATAAGGACAGCCAATTAGTAATCACAGGGCAATCTGAGTCGAATTTTTACATTTAAGTCATAACCTGTATACTATATCTGGGATTCAGCAGTTTAATAGGCAGCATGTTCCTTCCCCATTGGAACACTGTTATCAAGTCCTGGGGCACCTGAAGCTTTAGAGCTGACCCCAAATGTTAATTCCTGTGACCCTGATACATGTGTTGCACTTCAGGCTCACCTACAGTATTAGGCCTCATCAGTCTGAAGCTGGATAAAATCTTTTGGTTAAAGAAAATTGGAAAATAAAGTTACTCCTATACAGAAAAGTTTGGTGGAAAAATGTGAGATAGAGACCAGAGACACTGCAGGTGTGCCTCCTGTATGTGAGTGTTGCCCAGCTTGACAAGTGTGCTTTCCCAGCTGTATGGGTCCCTGCACCACACCATCCCCTGCTGCTTCACAAAGGTGGCAGGGATGGGCTGTGATGAGTGGAGACAATGACAAACGGGTCCTTCCTTTTATTTTACTGTCATTCTTGCAGTCCTCAGGTGTGACAAAAATGAAGAGACAGCAATGACACCTAATGCCAATGCTCTGCAAAAGAAAACAGGCTTCCACAAAATCCATAGCATGTCTAGCCTAGCAAGGTAGAGAGCTCTTTCTTATGAATTCTTTATAAATTCTTTTTTTTCCCCTTTTGTTAGTAACTGTATTTGTTTTACTACGTTCTTGCTCATCACTTATAAATCTTTGAAAATAATTGCTCAAAAGAAAATGTCCCTGTGATTCCTAAGTGGATACAGCATCTCAGAGGATTAGAGAGACCAAAGACAAAATAACGAAAATGAAGAAAAGATTTCACAGAACAACATGGAAAAATGCATTCCAGTGTACTACTGGGTCTGATTCTTTTAAACAGTAAATGACCCCACTGCTTAACAAAGCTAACAAACCAGAGGTGCTGCAGGACTTTGAAATGCAGACACCAATATGGGAGCATATACTGCATTTTTAATAATCTGAAAAATAACTGAGTAATAGTTATTTAAGTATTTGAGAAGCTGGATCATGTTGCTTGGGTCCTGCATGATAAAATATAATATCAGAGAAACTTTGTTTTCCACAATGCATGCTTTAGAGAAAAGGACGGAGAAGAAAGGAAGATAAAGAAGTTAAGAGGTGTTTTTTCTAACCTGCAAATACATTCCAGAAATAATTCTTTTAGGTATTAGATCAAAAATAGCACACAAGCAAAGAAATGGAAAGAATCTTTGCTGAAAGAATAAGTCACAGACCATCAAATATAATTTTTGTTACCAGACAGGAAGAGAGGTTTTTTTGTTTTTTTATTTGCTATTCTTTCTTAAAGACAAGAACATTTTTAACTAAGGGAATATTTTAGACCAGTATCCCATTCCTCTGAGGTAAATATAATACACCGTTTAGCAACTGTTTATGATTGGAAGACCAAAATATCTTAATATATAATGTACTACTGTGAAAAACGGTCAGCCAACAGCCAAGTGGCTGGATGACTTGAATGATTCATTAGATTAAGATTTATTAAGAGGCTTTCTCTTTGGAACTCCAACTGTAAAATCAGTAATGAAGCAAAGCAATCATATAGGGATCATAGAGGCAAATAGGCAATGATAGTTTTCTCTGAAAAGAGGAGGAATCAGCACTACAGTGCTCAAGGGCTTTATGCACATTAGATCAGAAGAAATTGCTGTGTAGCTATTATGTGATGGGGTTACTAACTGCAGCTGAAGCAGCCCTGGCAGGAATTACTGATGGAGATGGAGTACAAGGCAGCTCTCTCTCCTTCGCTCTCACTCTCACCTGTAAGGACTAGAACCATCTCAAGGCTTCACAGAGCCAGGTTTGGATGTGATCAGCTTCACTGGCTGTTGAAAACAGAGCCTTTCTATTTTCATTAACAGACAGTGTCCACGAGAACAAAGGAAGTGGAAAAAGGAAAGAAAAATCAAATTGTGGACTTCTTGCCTGCTGGATGGATACCAAGAAACCTGCCAGGCTTGGAGCAGGAAGAAATCCTGTTTCCTTTGCAAGCTATGAGGTATTCTAGGCTAAGAGTAGACTTAACACTTGCACTAGATGGATAATTTTTCACCAGGACAAACCAAGTACTTGCGCATGTGAAAATATATTTTTCTATGAATTTTGAAACATACTTTCATTTGAATGTTGCATTCTGTATTTGAGCTGTTTTGCTCTGTACAACGAGCATTGATCTTTTTGCCTTTCAGGAAGACAGTGACCAAAGCCCTGGAGCCTGAGTGTTAAAGACATGAGTGAATACACAGACCTAAGCACTAATCAGTGCATTTACACAGTACCAAACCAGGGAGAGCTCTACCACACATAACATAACACCACAAATAACACACACATGCTCTCAGCAGCCACTGTGAGACATGTGCTACATGTAGATCTGGCATTTCTTATTTTTCTTCCTCTAGAAATTGCCACCCACAGAGTTAAGCTGGCTGTGTGGCCTTCTGTCCTGGACCTTCATGAGCTTTCTGAAGTTACTTGCCCTCCTACTCCCTATTCTTAACAAGGCTAAAGGAGCCCTAATGGAATACACAAGGTTTTTTTCATAAATTATCATTGCATTTTTAAATAGATTTCCATCACAGGATAAAACAATTAGGGAAAGATTCACCTGTAAAACATCAGTCATTGCAATTTTACTTTGGTTGGATTTTTTGGTAATGGAAAAATTCTCTTAGACCACATTAATTTCTCACGAGCCCAATGATCATGCAGCCATTGGAAATTTTCCTTAGTGACATTTCTGCCTGACCAGACTGGACACTTCCTTGAGAATTTGCTAGATTTATTATATTCTAAGTACAGAAATGGTGTTTCCAGATTTGTGTTTAGAGCTGAAGGATGTTAATCATGGGATAGATGTGAACAGCACAGTACAAAAACTGAACGCAGAGTTAGGGGTTTAATTTACTTTCACAATAGCCTCCACTGAAAACATCACTTCTCCATCCATGTAGGGAGCAGAAGCAAAACCAAGGATTAAAGCAATCATTCATCTTCTTTATTTTCCTTTGAATATAGTTGAAAAGGCAGAATCTGATGTTGAATTGTAAAGACGGTTTAAGGTAGATACGGCAAAGGATATTCAAGACAATTTTGAGTTTGGTGGGATTTTTGATTAATTTTTGGTATCTGTTACTAGAGGCTTTGCTGATGTCAATGAGAGGCAATCTTGCCTATCACAGGATGAGTTTCCAGAGAAGTACCAAGTTTCAAGGAAGAAGCAGAGTGTTTCACTCCTTGTTTTTGACAGTGAGCCCACATCACCTTGAGTTCAGCTCAAGTGCATATCCTATTCTTTATATATTCACAGCAGGCACAGTTTTAGTTGTATAGCAAGCATCCATTACCTGAAATGTGTTCATTAGTACATATTTGTCCTGATATATCAGGGTGCTGTTTCTTCCTCCTGTGGTAAGTACTTTAAAATCTGACAATAAGATACTTTTTTAGTCCTTCACATCTTCCTCCACATCTGCCCCAAATTACCTTTTCATTTAAAAAGTCTTAAAAACAAGCACAAAAGAAAGTCTATTCAAGAAAATAATGTCTAAATTGTTTGCTGCATATGAACTTAATGTTTTCAAAACCACAATGTATCAGACACAACTAGCATCCCATATTGAAAGATTTTCTAAATTACCTTATTACTATTACAATTACTACTACCTAAATTGCTAGAAAACTTAACTTACCGTCTGTATAGAGAAATCAGCAAGACTATTTCTCTTGATTTTAATGTGTCTTCTAGAAAGTTTCAATTTAACAGCAGACTGATCTTTTTTTCCCTGGTATTTTTCTTAAATTCATTTTCATTTTGACATCAAAAGCAAGTGTCCAGACTTATGAAATGAAAAGTGGCACTGCTCCTGAACTAATGGGAGCATAGAAACAAAACAAACACAACTAATAACTTTTGGATTAACATTTGATATAAACCTAGATCAAAGATGATTTTGGTACCTTGAAAAACATTGGATACACCTTGAAAAATTTAGTGTACTTCTTAAAGACTCTCTGGCTTTATTTCAGTTTCAAATCGAACTTGCAGAGTACGAAGGTCTTATCATAGAATAAGAGGAGACTCATTAAATCTCTAACAACGACTGAAGAAGGAGGTAGAACAGAGGCATCACACATCAGCTTCTTTGCAGACACAGAGCCAGGTCAAGACAGTGACATGGCAAATCCTGATTTGCTCTGCTGCTGGTTAGGTGTCTCTGAGAAAGATGACAATCCTACTCTCCCTCTCCTCTTTTTCCAAGCAGAAAAGAATTCATAATTAGTCAACTTGTTTTGAAATTTAGACACCTGATTTTCTGCATACATTTCTGCATTTGTTTCATAAGATAGCCAGGAAGGTATTACTGCATAAAGCTGAAGGGGTGACACCTTAATAGAAAAATAAGCACTAAATGAAGCATCTTCATAAGAGAGGTTCTAAGTGGCAGAGATGGAAGAGCTGAGTTTGCCAGTGAGAGTGCTGGAGTACCTTATTCAAAGGGGAGCTGTAGAAATCTCTTAAGAAATGATCCTTTAAATATCTGTGTTTATGTGTATAGATTAGATATAGATTATATAAATATTGATATTTATATATATATTTAGTATAAGTAATATACTGGGAAAATGTTTCTGTACTTATTTTTCTGTTTCTGATTTCATTTTTCTGTTGTTTATCTATGAAGTGAGTGCAGGAGATATGACATACAGAGCAAGAAGAGAGAAGTAACAGACCCGTTGTCTTCCTCAGAGACACCTACAAGTTCACAATAAGTTCTCAGAAGAACGAACTCCAAATTCTTATCTTAATTGTCATTTTGCTCTAATGAAACCTGTGACCTTCCTGTCAACCTCCACAAGCAAAATCTTATATAATGAAAAGCAATCTAAATAAAATCTGCTCTGAAAAGGTAAATATCAAGTGTTAGAAAAAAAGCTGACTGTGTTTAATCATGTAGGACACAGTCATGATTCCTCTGTTCTCCCAAATTCTTTCATATGTTTGTAAACATATGAAGCACATGAATCAGAGTATTTATGTATGGTGTTCCATTTAATAAAAATGTCCTTGCACTATTCCACATATGGATGCCTTCTTATGGCCTTGTGCTTTCATATTAAGTAATTTACAAGTACAGATGATGCAAGTTGCCCAGTGTTCATTCTAAGAACTGCATGCTTTTCGTAAGAAAATAGGTGCGTGGTGTAGATAATTGCATCTGAAATTTTCAGCAGATCGAATATATTTACCTTCACTTTTTGTTTTGTTTTGTTTAAAGAAAACAGAGTCAGAAAACAGCAGCCTGAGAAAAAAAAAAAAAAGCAAACAAATATTTCTAAAAATCAATACTTCCTCATTCTTGCTCATTTACCAATTTTCCTTCACACTGCTGATTCCTCATGGGTTTAGCAACATTTCTGGGGCCTTGACCTCTGAAGTCAAATGGGAAGACTTCTGCTTCCTTAGTGATGCCTTAATTAGGTTTTGAAAGAGATGTGTTAATGCAACCAGAATTCCCTTGCATAATTTATATTGCTAGTTATAACCACAACGTAAAATCAGCATGAAAAAAGAAATTTGGCTACAAGATACTGGCTTGGTTTCTCAAGAATCACACCTTTAAAGACAAAAGCTCTTTCATTATCTATTTACCAAATGTGAATATAATATTTTGAAGAAAACATAATTTGTTACAGATTAGGGGAAAAAAAAAACAACCAAACTTTCTAGATCCAGCATGAAACAGATGGTAAAAAGCTTATAATGATCATGTTTGACAAATAAGAAACCTTATATCTTTAAAGATAACTGTACACTGCAAGCAGTACAAAGAAAATCTAAAGCACCAAGTCCACAAATGTAGATGACAACACCCTCTAAGGATAGCAGTCTATAGGTTATTACAACAAGCACTGTGCCAAAACAAAATTAAAATCCCAGAGAACTAAGTAAAAGGAGGAAAGAGACAATTATTTCACATGCATTATGAACATCTGAATAGTAAATTATCTGTCCCTTGTACCTTTTTTTTTTTTTAAATACCTTGATGGGATTAAGATTGAATGCCTGAAAAAAAATAATATTTAAACCAAGTATGTCTCCTTCCTGGATTTCATGATGAGACATTGAAGGGCATAATGAAATTTGCAAACATACACTATCAGTGCAGGAGAGAGACTGTCTGTTTTTAAGGCATAGATTTTTACTGCCATAAAACTGCAGAAGAAATGTGTGAAAACTTGAAAATCCTTAAGAAAAAAGAATCTGATTGGCAGTTTTAAGAGTTAGGGAGCAGATCCACAAGTGTTCACAGATCAGCTTTATTCCGTCTTTAATGTAACTACCTTAATTTTTCTAATTTCCATCTAGATGAGACATGTCTTGTGGACTTAACTGGGGTCAAACCATGGTATTGCACATGGATCATTTCCAACAGGAATCTTTACACTGGCATCTCCTTCATGAATCTGGCCCTGATTAAACACAGGTACTCCCTTCATCCAAACACTCTAAACCAACCAATTTTCCTCTTCCTCCTCAGACTCCCTGACTACCAAAAAGGACTTAAAAATAAATATTCACCTGGTTTTCATGATAAAGGATCAAATCACATGATTAGCTGGCCTAAAGGGTGCATTCAGCTGTGATGAGTGGTAACTCTACCATGAAAAACAACTATTAATGTTAAATTAGTTTCATCTAAAAGCTCAGGGCACAAAGTTATGTACTGTATTTGCTGGACTTTTAGCAAAATGGAAAAGGCTGCAGGTTAACTTTTAATGTGTAGATAGAATGAAAATTTTTTTGGCCTTTGTACTGCTTTTATTACACCCACATGGAAAATCAAGTTATGCTGATGCACTCACTAACTAACATTTAACTTCTCATAAAAATAACAATCTTCCCTACAGACACAGAAACGAGAACATTTAACAAGAAAATGTGCATGACATATCTGATTACTAAGTTGTTCATTCCTAGGTGTTCAAAATAGAAGGGTTTAGCAGTAGCTTAAATCATTTGAGCAAATAGCTTTGAAAGTCAGTCTAGAAGTCTAACAAATTACACAACCACAGCATGAAGCTCCAAGTTTTACATCTACATGGAAACTTAGAAATGAGGACAAGCATCAATAGAGACAGAAAGACAAATGAAAACATGGATCAGAATTTTAAGCCCATACTGTGCCATCTTAGCTGAATACACAGCTGTGTATTCAGCTTAATTTAAATTGCCTAGAAGTGTTCTCCATGTACAAGTGCATTTTTTTTCAAATTTTAATAATACATGAATATATTAATTAGTAACGCTCCATGTTGCAAAAATGAGATGTAAGCAGACAAAGAACCACTAGTAAAGCATAAAAGTTCTTTCCTACTACTTGAAAGAGCAATTTTCCATCACTGAGAATTATACATTTGTTCAAAGGACCAAACTAGGCTTGATTTTCCTTCAAATCTTACTGCTTTGGTGGTGTGCTGAGTCTCTGCATAGGCTATGACTTCTTTGGCATTTCCAAGACCTTGACTTTGAGAAGGTAAGATGCCATTGATCACATTTAGACTGGGTGATTGTTGCAGGTCCCTTCCAACTGAAAAACTTAAACTATTCTGTTCTATTCCATTCCATTCTGTTCTATTCCGCCCCTCCAGTATCCACTTGGAAAGTTTTATCTGAGACTGCTCATGGTGGAGAGGCAGCTGCATTCATTTTAGCAACAACTTAAGCTGTAGAATAGCCAATTCACAGCCTAGCAAGGAGAACTACCCCAGGGAGTAGGCTGCAAAGAGCTTTTTAGGCAGGCATGTCACATGTGTGGCATTCACCAGACCCAGGACAGCTTATTCCCCACTGACACCCAGCAAGGAGAGCAGAATCTGACTGCAGGCTCTGCAGAGGCCACTGCATGATGGCTAATGTCACTTCACAGAATTGAGAGGTGGTATTTTTCTGGCCCATTAAACAGTACAATCCTCTGTACTTATTTTCATTAGCAAATCCTGATAAATCTGTGCATTAAAGAGAAATGTTTATAAAGTGAAAGGCCTAAGGAGGGAAGGTGAAACACTTGTTTCACTAGCTGTTCTAGGAACAAAGCTTTCCGATAACAAATCACTAGAATCACAGAAAATGTCTTTGTTAAGTTTCCTGGTTTTCAGAATAAGATAGTAAATATGCTCAACACCATTTTAATCAAACAGAAACAGCTTTTTTTCTTTTCTTTCAGCAATTAATCATATTCTAGCTTAAGAGAAATTTACCCCAAAAGGGCAATGTAAAAAACGCCTCACCCCTCTGTAGCAGTCATGCTTAAGGAAGCAAATCCAGTTTTTAGACTCATAAGCTTCTTTGTTTAGGTTTGTTTTGCCTTGGTGAAATCTGGAGAGACATACATTTTGCCTCTAAATAAAAAATAATTTCTTTACATGCCCTGATTTCATTATTATGTGGTCCTTATCACCCATCTGAGCAAAACAGAAGGATAAAAAAATAACAAAGCCCACTTCTTTGGAAAAAAAATCTGCAGACAATAAACATGGGAGTAAGCTCTGTAAGCAATTCTAAATTCCTCTGCTATCTGAAGTGGCAGATCAAGACTTTTCTGCAGGTGAAACTTTTTCATACTGCAAATGAAATATTGCCTTTCCAGCCCATTCAGAACCCAGCTGTAGCCGTCAGGGAAATTCTGTATTCAACTATAACATCTCTTAATATTTTATTTTCTTCTTATCTTTATTAACACCTTTGCCAAGAATTTTGAAGATTCCCAACTGAAACTATAATTTTCTTTTGTCAAAATATTTTCATACCAAGCTGCAAAAATCAGAGTTCCTTCTGGGTGTGCTTGTCCTAATGCACGGCTCCAGTGTTGGTTTTGTTTGTTTGAAGCACATGAAAGTTCTGACATGGAAGTCAGAACAGACACTCTGGGGCTTTAAAGGAGGTGGTCTGTTATCAAGAACTGAGATAGGAAATCCAACCTGATGAAAACCTCTCTGCTGCAGCAATCCTGAGTTGTATTCACTAGCATACAATAAAAAGATTTTCTACTTTTTAAAAGTCCAAGCTAAGAAGTTTACCAAGAGTTAAAACTAGTGAAAATTCTATGCAAAGCAAAATTTTGCACAGAGGATTAAGTTTAATGCTTATTTATGTTCCTGGGGTAAAATAAACAGTGCTTAATATGAGATGTGATTTACATACCAGTGTGTTAATACACTGGACATTAAACAGTAAAGCCATGGAATTCACACTGCTTGGGGCATTCATGGGTTACCCAAAGCAAGATATCTAGTGCATGACAGACATGATTTATCACTCTACTTCTTTTGCATTTTTCTTCATGTATTATAGCAAAGTTGCACACAGTAGAAAACCAGTAAAATGGCCATGAGTTAATATCTAAGGGAATTAAACTGTGAGACAGAACAGAAAAACTTTAAATAGGATCATTGTGAGAGTTTAATAATCTGTCTAAGAGAAATGCTCTGGTTAAAACGTATAATGAAGTGAGGCAGTCCACATAAGGTTATGTGTCTGGGCACACCTATTTGATACATCCTTTAGAACATTCAGTCCCGTTTGAATCAGTTAGCTATGTTGGAGAAACAGCTTTGAATTAGAATAAAGACTGGGGGTCTAAAATAAATTTGAGAACAACCCTAAAGCTCTACCTACCTATACTCTGAAGAGGAGGATTGTGGCTCTGCATTCCTGTGCCAGCATGATGTTGGCATAACTGCACCAAGGGAAATGGCCAGTGCTGCAACACTGGTGTAGTGCAAAGCTGTACCAACCCAATGAACTACAGCCATAAATGTGCTCTTTAATTGCTCCTAATGAATGCTGAAATGGTTTGGCATTTAACTTCCATTTATAAAAATGTTTAAAAGGATGATTCATTCATTCATGACCAGATGCAGGTCATGGGAAAAGAATACAATGTCATTTTTTAATGCCAAATCTATTTAAGTGTTTTTGCCTAAAGGCAAAGCTCATGATATTCACATCTACAAAAGCATCAACCACCACACAAAACATGCACTTGTGCATTTGTAAATGTATCAGGATGGCCTCTGAAAACAAGATTTCATGTCCATATATACCACTGACCAAGCATTATAGAAAAGTTTGTCATGTTTATATGCTTTTAAGAAGGCGCAAAGACTTTCATTCCTTCTCCACTTCTGATAGCTATAAAACTCAAGCATGTGGTGTCTCATCCTTAAGGGGTAGGGAGCCCCATAGTTTTCAAACTGCAGTTTTTCTGCTGTTTTTATATTTAGAAGTACTCTTTGTTTGACTGGAAATGCCCAAAAGATAATAAGTTGTCTCATTATTATGCAACACATTTACAAGTTCCCTTCCTTTTTTCAGTGCCTCATACATCTTCCATAAAGCACTCATTAAACACTCCCAGACCAAAGGTAATTTATTTATTGATATTAGATAGTCCAAAAGTTGCCAAATTGGAGGAGGCTAAGTTATTAAAGGTTAAATCCTACAGAAGTACAGAATACAAATTTAAGTAGATAGCTTTAGAGTTGAGGGCTGGGGTTTTCAGGGTTTTGTTTTTTGTTTATTTTTCAATATTGATGAAGAAAGCTTGTGCACAGAAACTCTTCCTTGGAAACAAATTTTAAAAATCACTTTATTACATGAAGAAAAATGCCTGCCACATACTTGAAAGCACCCACTTGGAGCCCAGTCTTGACTCTCTTTATATTAAAAAATATACATTTTCTCTTTTTCTGTTTAGTGGCCCTCCTTTTGAAGGATTCCCAGCAAGATGATAGCACTATTCTCAGAATACTATTTAAGATTAAGTATGATGCTTGTTTCTAACAGATAAATTCTCTTCTCCGGACAATTTACCTGATTCCCAAATCTTCCCTGGTGTCATGGCATGCTGTAGCTAATGTCACATCTAGCTGTGTCTAAACTGTAGTCTTATAACACAAAACCCATTTGTTTTCCACTCTCAAAATGTTCAGCTTCCAGGAACAAGCAACTGACCTAGACATTCATCTGCTCTGCCCCTAACACTGGTATTCCAGTATTAGGGAAGACTGTGAGGAACATTAAGGATTTAGTCTGGTTTGATCTAGTGGAAGGTATCCCTGCCCATGGCAGGTGGGTTGGAACTAGATAATTTTTACATTTCCTTCCAACCCAAACCATTATAGATTCTATGATTTAGGAGCATCCTTTCTATAATCCCCACTCCTACAGTTAATACTTGAGAAATTCAGTAACCATAAGGAATTGTTAAGCCCTTCTAGTAACTGAGTTTATCTTTTACCAGCAAAAAAAATCGTGTTATATTTGAAGCTCCAGGGTGGATATGCATACTCTGTTCCTTTCTTTCCTGGAATTTTAGCTGTGTGTATGTTCTCTGCTTTTTCTCTAAATAGTAGTAACAGCACAATGATTTGTGGTGGCTGCTTGCCCTTCTGCACTGTGCCAGTCTGCCAGTAACTCACCTCAGCCAGGGGCAAGTGGGCTTTCACAGATGTCTTAGAATCACAAAAAATTGTGAACAATCACTTCCATGGTGGAAAGAGGAACTAACTGTAACCATGTGCCTCCGTGTAAACAACAGATTTGGTGTTCAGCAGTAACCTTCTGTATTTAAAAACAAAAAAGCGTGGTCATGCACAGGTTGTGCAAAAAATGTACTGGAAAGGGTGTAGAAATAAATTAATTCTGCTTAGGATAATCTTATCCATAAAATCACGCATAGTTTAAATAGTATTAAAGACAAGGGTGGGAAAGGGATCTCCTGGGTCAGCATCTCAGAGCTGACCTCAGTAAGGTTTGAGCAATTCTTCTTGCCCAGAGCACAGTCATGGGTATACAGTATGTCAAGCCCAAAAGCTTTTGGTAAATTGCAATTAAAGATAATAAAGCATGGGTTTGAGTGAACAGTTTCTGAGGAAAACTCATTTCTAACCTGGAGTTTATAATCTACACTATTCTTTGGTTTTGGATTTGGTTTTTTTTTTTTTTTTTCCTTCTTTCAAAACACTTCCTGGAGTCCAAATATCCTTTTTTTCCTTTTGTGGATCTATGTCTTTTAAACCAAAGCAATTATATGATCCTTTGACCAGATTTTCTTTGCTGTCTGTTGTTAAAATATAAGTCCCCTGCAAGAGATAATACAGTAATGTCTTCTTCATCTCAACAGGCTACAGGCAAAATACAGACAAGCAGTTCTCCTGCTGTCTTAGATATACCAGGCTTACCAGAGTCACTAAGTCCACCAAATAGTAAGTAAAAAATATGCTGTAACAGTCTATATCTGTGCATATGTGTATAATAAAATCAATAGTGCCTGGAAGAAAAGTCTTTCTTGTTGTAAAAAACAGTGACTGTTTATATATAAAGCACAGAAGAAAATTACTTGCAGTTAAAATAATAATATTGATAAGTATTATGTCTAATTTGCTTAGTATACAATTAAGAGGAAGAGAAAGAAGAGCAGGAGTTCTTTTTCCCATTTAATTGCCTAATGAAGTCCTGAAAGTATATAAGTAATAGAGATTGGACTAATTGATTTAAAATGAAGGGTCTGCTTTATGAAGAGATTATTTACTGTTTGCTTCTTGTATCTCCTTCGGCACAATCACTGTGATGAAAAGATTTTGTTTGTACCGAGGTATGTCTTTTTTGAGTCTAACATCTGTTTGTATCCCTCAGTTCCAATGAGTTGTCAGGCTGTTGGTCAGATATCTGCAACTAAGAGTGAGAAATTTCAGATGAAATGCACAAGCAAAATATATTGAAGTATCTATTTCATAAAAAACCAAAAAGGTTAAAAAAAAAAAAACAAAGAGGAAAAGGAAGAGGAAGAAGAAAAGGAAAAGAAAAAAGGAAAAGGAAAAGGAAAAGGAAAAGGAAAAGGAAAAGGAAAAGGAAAAGGAAAAGGAAAAGGAAAAAAAAAGGAAAAAAAAAGGAAAACTTTTCCATGTTAAAATCCACAGTGGTTTCCATATATACTTAAATGTGCTAATTTTTTTAAGAAATCTAAAATAAGTTAATACTTAATAGATGAGTGTCATTCTAAAATAGATCATAATGTTATTATGACAAGAATTATGTTTACTTTAGTCAGTTCTGTGGAAGTCATAATCTTCAGGTTTAGAAATTAGTTTGTAACACAAAAATACTATGAACCTGGTTCTTAGCTCAGTTTTTTTTTTTCCACAAATTGTTGGGAAGTATCAGTATGTATCTGATAAGTGGTGCAAACACAGAAGGAATCAGAAATGCAATCTGCAAAGAATCTCTCCAGCAAAGTGCTGACCTACAACAGAGGGAGGGAAGCAGGTAGTGCAGAAGGTAACTTCATTCATAAGAAGTGATTGGAATGCTCTTCTTTCAAGGAAGAGTTTGAAAAATATTTAAATTATCTGCAGAAGATATAGAGAACTGATTTGACCAATATGAAAGACATTATGAGCTGACTACTGAAATGCTGAAAATTACTGAAAGGGAAAAAAAGCATTTGAGCTAAGGTATCACCATCTCAAAACTGTGTGAGAAACATTAAATCCTATAGCGTTAAATTAAAAAAGAGTGAGAGAAGATGCAAGGAACTCTTCAAGCACTATTTCAGAGAGGTTTACTTGAGGACTTGCCTTAGGTTAGTTGTGTCTCCCCAGGTGTGCAGCACAGGGAACCAGCAGCCCTCTTGCTTCAGTCCAACAAGATGCTGCTGAGGGATACACGACTTACAGAAGTGAAAATAGCTTTATCAAACACTTTCTGATGATTAACTTCCAGCTTTCTGCATTTGAGCAGCTGCTTCCTAAAGGAGCCTGAGCAGGACAGAAGAGAGTGGTGCAGGGTCTTGTGGACCCTGGAAGGTCCAGAGGCCACGCTGTCCCCAGGTCAGGCATCATGGACCAAACAACCCCACCTGCTGCTGCATGGTTCGGCAGAGAACACAAGAAAAACTGCCTCAAAACAAATCCGTCTCTGAGTGAGCTGTAGCTGAGAGCAGAATACTGCTTCTTGTCAGTGGCTGAAAGGCACTGATGAACTCACCTGTCAGCAATGACTCTGTGACCTTTTCGAAGATGTCCTGTACCTTTGGAGAAGGAACAATTTATTTTACAGGTGCAGTTTTCTAATGAAAACATGTACTTTATAGACCTGGTACAAGACAATTATGTAATCAGCTAAGAATAAGTGGCCTCAATTTAATATTTATTTGCACATGAAATAACAAAAAAAAAAAAAAGGTCTACAAAATATACAAATTTTTTTCAGATATATCAACCACAGAAGCTGTTAATAAGGTATTCCCAATAGGGACATCCAGCACTCTGTCTCTAGAGTATTTTGCTTTATGAATTCACAGCAGTAGAAATCAAAGCAAGAATTCATAGCAGTATGCCAAATCCAAAATACTATCTGTCATTTACATTCTGCATGTAAAGTGGGTAAGTCACTAGACAAGGTATTGCATCACTACATTTCCAATATGTGTTTGCATATGTGTTCAACTATGTGTTTGCATGGAACTGTTTAATCTGAGAGCAGGCAATTCATTATATTTTTCTTCAGTATTGGCCCTTTTTTGCAATTACAGAAGAAGCCCAGAAGCCACAGAAGTTAATTTTAGTCTTATTTTTGCATTGAAATTCAATCTTCACATGTTTCCCACCTACCTGTGCACCCACCTTCCCCAGCAGAGAATATTATTAAAGGCCACCCTTGAGATCTCATTTTTCACACCTATTTTTCTCTGTCTGGGTGAGTGAACATCATTCCTTCCATTCACAGAGCTTTGTATGGCACAAGTCACTTCAGGCTTTTTGTCACTTAACTTCATCCACTGCCCGAGCTTCGAAATTTCTCACACAGCCTAATTGGGCTGACAGTATGCTCTCAGGGGCTTTTCCAACCAGAGCACATTTTCAGTCTCATCTGTCTTGCAGGACTCCTTGAAGAGCTAAAAAACAGCTATAGGAATAAAAATCCCGAAGTCTAATGGAATTTCTTTTCCTTTTTTTTTTCAGGTAAGACATTTCTCAAGAGTAAGGTTTGTTGAAAACATGACAGGTTTTTAGCTTAAAGCTGCTGGGGTTTGCCTCATGCTAGTTTTCTCTGGCAAGTTATTGGGACACTGATAAAAACATTGTGTCTGCACCTGTACTATGTTGTTCATGGGTGGATCTGATCAACAAAGCCAGAGACCTTGCTTTTTTTCAGCACAGCAGCAATCCTACAGAGTTGAATAACCAGTACAGGGATGAATTTCCTGGATACTGCTTGCCTTTTTCAAAGTAGCATATGAATGCATATGTCTGAAACATTTTCTAACTTTCTAACCCTTCTGGGAGTTGGGGGAGCCTCAGCCTGCTTCATGGGGCTTGAAGTGCTCTACAAAGCAGTTGGCTGAGTTTTTTATCACAGTTTCTTTTGCTTGCCTAGATACTTGGAGCATCAGTCCTTTGTAGTGTTTGGATGTCACCACTCTTTTCTTCTTGAAACATTTGTCTCGTATCTCAAAAGCTGCTCAAAACCCCCTGGTTTCTGGACAGGAACACGAAAGTCTCTTCTGACACCACCAAAAAAATTTTTTTTAAGGGACCTGGACCCAGTTCTGTAGAGCAAGGCAGACAGCTATCCTGGTAACCATGAGACACCAGAGAGACACATGCTCTGTTGCCACTTATCAAAAATGTGTATTTATTGCTGACCCAGTTTCAGGATACAACAAAATAACTGTGCATTAGCTGTAAATGAGCAGTGATGGTGAAATGTTCTATGGGGTGGTGAAGCAAGGTTTGGTGAAATCTTTCCTGTTATTCAAGGGGAATCTTGGTGCTTGTGGAACTGTCTCTGCTCCCTCTCTACTCTGTCCCCAGCTCCCCTCTACAGGCTCTGTTGGACTCTGCAGACCTTTCCTCTGCTCAGCCAGGGGCTTCAGCCTTCCCTCACCTCCCACATCCTCCTGCTTGCTGCAGAACAAGAATTGCCTCACTCTAGTTTATGTTAGCCTCACTTCAATGCATGTCACACATCTTTCATTAGAATCAGTGTCTTTACATTTCTTTGGCTACCATCTTATCAGTCTTTGTTTTGTGGGTCTAGTGTGAAAGTGGAGATAGTTTATATTTTCAATTTTATTCTACATTTTTCACCAAAACATTGAGATTCTCAATATATGTTAATGAAGATTTTAAATTACCTTCACCACAGCAATAGAGTTTTATTCTATGACAGTATTGATCTTTTCAGTCATTATATTCTTTCAGTAAAATCACCACAGTTGTATTTGAGGTGAAAATAGTTAAAGAGATTATCTACTGAAAAGGTCCAAAGTTTTCCTCTACAACTTCTGCTTGAAGAAATTTAAGTTTTAGCTCACATTTAATTAGTTACAAAATAACTGTTGCAGTTAACACTTTGTCTTTCTAACATTTTTCTATCTTATGTCACCACTTTCCCTCAAGTTTAGATGTTTTAACATTGGCAATAAACACAGCACGTGCAAGGAAAATACATGTGTTTTGTACAGTCATTAAGGATTTAAAGCACCACAAGGAAAACAGAGTTCATTGCTTTCCAGGGAGTCTTTTATCTGCAATGAATAAATAAATGTTTGATCAACAAGATCTTTTTCATATTTTCTGTTTCTGTCACAGAAAAACGTAACTTGCCATCCAGACACCCAGTTGAATGGTTTAATAAGAGTGTTCTCAGTTTTAGCATTAGGATATGAAGCTGTGAGTTTCATCCACTGTCTAATTTAAGTGCAAATAAAAAGTTCTGCTTCTCCACTGAAGGAGATCAAGCCTCCCTATATAACCACACTAATTAAAGCCAGATGTATTCTTTTAGCTAAACAAACTTTTGAAATGCATTTAATGTGCGCTTAGTGCTGATTGATTTCTTTTCCTTGTGAAATGGTGAGAGTTTAAATTGTTTCAAAACTCTTTACCTCCATGAATATCTTTCTATATAGCTGTTCATGGAATAGTCCTCAATCTTTTAAAATACCTTGCTATGTCTTTCTCTTTTGCAAAATTCATATGTGCAGGGGGTAGATAAATTTGGCTCCAAATACCTATTTTTCTCCCACTGACAATTCTTTATTTTTGAAGAAAAATAAATGAAAATTTTGTGTTCAGAATCATGAAGCATGTAGTAAATTAAATTCTAAGTTTTAACTGAATTGAATTTTAATGCCATTGTTAATAATATAATTATTTGCTCTTAATTTTAAATAGCATATTTACATATAAATGTTAATAAATTTTTTCCAGGCCACAGATCAAAATGAATGAAAAATAGGGAGGTTTCTGCTTCTACTGGAAAATAAACATAGAATCAATATTGCAGCAAAACCAAATGTGCCCTAGAATTGTACTCGTATAATTCTGTGTAAAGCTTTTAGATGCATCATCTTGCATTATTTTGTAGCCTGCTTTTGTTATGGGTAGAAACTTGCTCTCATGAATATATTGACAGGAAGGTGGGAGAGCAATGAGAAGCATTAAGTAAACAACCTTGACAAAATATGTTATTTTGTCCTTGAAAGACCATAGGACATGAGAAGGATAATAGCAGGTATTTCAAGTCTGGCCAGTAATGCACCAGCCCACATCCTTCTGCCATCCCAGTGCCCTGATGTCAGGTCTCACTGTGTGGCCTCTGCCCCTTCTGCCTTTGCTCCCTGGGCACTGTGTCCCAACAGCCTGGAAATCATGTCTTTAGGTCCAGAGAGGGAGTGGAGAATTCACATACAAAAGAAGCAGTCAAAGAGGGAAACTCTCAATATGCCTTTTTGTTCACTTCAAAAAAAAAAAAAAAAGGTCTAGTTGAATAGGCCTCAGTCTCTTTCTTTTTACTGGTAAGAGTAATCTCAAATTTAGACAGAAGATGAGTTCCCAAGAGAGCAGAATAAAAGCCTCTCTTGCTGTCATTTCCAAGCCTCACAGCTCTGGAGATGTGGAACTGACTTCACTGACTGGAAATGTTGGTCATCTGGATAAGTTCAACCCAGCTTTGACAAAGTTGACTTAATATCTCACTGGAGGCAGCCTCAATTACAGTGCTGTGATTCCCTCATGAGATGGATGAAGAGCCCAGAGTTTTTGGCTCACACCTCTATAGGAAAACATCTGAAAATTCACAATCCCCTTTCCCCCCTTCATCCCTCTTCCTCTTCCTCTGCTGCCCTGGCTCCCAGCATCCTGTACCCACAGGATGGTCCTGGCAACCTGGCACAGCTCAAATCCAAGAAGGCATCACAAACAGGCTGTCTTACATCCCCATGGCCACTGAGATCACATATTTGTAGGAAAGGACTGACTGCCCAAAAGGGAAGGGGAGAGCCTCCATGGAAAAGAAACAAGAGCTAAAACCTTGTTTGATCAGAAGATTCACCAAAACTGATGTAGTTTGTCATGGTTTTACAAGTTGGCCCTTCAAAATTAAATTTTCCTAGGTGATATTTTTTTCCTCAGTTGGTTCTACTTCGTGGCACTGTGTCTTTGAAGGATAAGTCAGCTGTAAAACCTAAAAAAAAATAGTTTCCCAAAGAGAGGCTGAGTGACCTAACTCCTTGCAACTTCGATGCTATTGAGTGAACTCAGTCAGAAAGGTCTTCTCTAAGTATCACAGTGCTGTACAAATACAGGCAAGTGGCAAACTGTCATCACTGTGGATGTGCTTGATGGATTTTCTGGGGGAAAAAAAGGGTACTTTTTAAAGGTTTTCTGTATATTCAGCATTGTACTTACTTGATCATTTGTGAAAAGAGCAAACCACTGTTGACATTCATCCACAGAGAAAAGTTTAAATTTTATACACTACTGCACCCATTATAGCTCAAGCAAAGTTCATGCTCTCAAGGTCACCCTTCTTTGTAATTCAGTCAAAAAAATTTATTTTTTGTCTTGCTCTTCAGTCTTTTGGGAATTTTTTGAGCAGAGCTCAAAATTAATGTAGTGAATGTGGCTACAGGAATGAATTAAGATAGCAATTTGCTCTTTCTTTTGCTCAAGAAAAAAAGATGCAGAGGTGAGAAAGATTAAATGGAAGAGCTCAAGTGGGTGAGTCTAACAAAATAATAATAAAAAATAAATATTTGCAATATCAACTCTTTTCTCTTACCATGAACCCCAACTTACATCTCTTAACACCTTTAGCAACAACAACACTGCTCTACCATTTAGAGGTCTACTGATTATAAAATAGTAGATACATTTTTAAAAGCAAGCAGTAACTGGCATCTTGTCTTTTAAATGTGGACCCTGATTTTCAAAAAGGAACACACTGACACTACACAAATTTTGTCACTTTAGAAGGCTTTTTCTATTGCAGGGTTTTTTTTCTGTATTGTATTTTTTTCTCAGTTGTATTCTTCTTATTTTTGTTAGTGCATAATTATTTTATGTCTACTAGATAAAAAATACAATATGAAGGTTCACCCTCCCATAAATAAAGATGATTTATGAGGGAAAATTAAGGCACAAAATAGGCAAAGCTTGCTTAAATAAATTTGTAGTAGCTGACAAATGAAAAACTAGTGCAAAAAGCAAAGAAATTATAACAATTGCTCAAGATACTACAGCAAGCTGCAAAATGAAATCCAGTATTGTTTAAAACTAGATTTTTTGAAAATTACATTAATAAAGCATAGTAATTAGACTGAGAAATAGTGTCTTAGCTGAAAAAAAGTACAATCATGATAAAGCATTGGAGAACTTACTGCAGAGAAAAGTCCTGCATTGTCAATCTGATATTCAAAAGTCACCAGTAGTTATCTTTTTTAATCTCCTGAGCTTTTGTGAAACTGCTTCCTGTGAGCCTTTGATGCATTAATTGGTGTTTTATACCAAATGCGGTTTAGAAGGATTCTAAAGTTTCATCATCCTGCATTTAACATCTTCCCAGAGGTTGTCCACCTGACCAATTACATCTCCAGCTGACTTTCTAATCAAAAGGCACTGAGCTGGAGCTTGCTTTCCAACCAGCAGACATGCTTGTGCCTGGGGAGAGACTCTCCCAGGAGCATCCCTGAGCCTTTAACTCAGGATGCAGAACACACGGAGCAGTAGTCATAAGGGCCAGTAAGAGGCAGGGCAATAGGTCAGCACAGGTTGTGGGGTTTCAGGAGGGTGAAGAGGAGAAGTAGGGAGTCAATCAGTCTGCCACGCTGAATGTTTCAATTTTTCCCTAGAAAAGTCAAAGCAGAATTCAAAGCAGAAGGTTTTTCTGGGAAGTGCTTTTTGACACGGCCTGATGGGGCCCTTCAGTACTTACCGTGATTGTCCCAGCTGAACACAAAAACCCGCTGTGAATTTCAACTCTTCTTAGCAATGAAAGGTTTCAAGACAGTTAAAGGAACTACCTGGAAATGCCAGCTATATAACTCGGGTGAAAAGTATAAATAAATTAAGTCATGGTTGCTCACATGAAAATAATTAATTTGTACTTTACAACAGATCAGCGCTGAGTGCAGACAGCAAAAGAATAGGGTAAATATTATGTTCCTAGAAGGAAAGAAAAAGGGAAAAAAGATATATTTAATAATATAGGATTAGATCTACCACAATATAAAAAGAGAAAGATTCAACAGAATAAATAAAATAGGTTTAACCACACGTTTTCTCCTCACAGTAATAAAAAACCAAAGGCACTAAGAAAATTATATTAGGATCAAAAGATTTTCATTTATTTGAACAAATATTGTACTAGTCTTTTATAGAATCAAATAAAAACAGAGATATTAGGGGCATATAACTTTGTCTCTTTAGTTAAGCTTTCCACCAACTTCTTTTTTTTCAGATAACCTTCAATACCTGAATATACACAGAATTATTTCAGAAGCAAAACATCTCTTAAAATCTCTTCTTAAAAACAGTTATTTTGTGATTACCAATTGTTAAAGATTTATGCTGATTCTGACACTTTCATAGTTTTACTGTAAAAACGTCTACAACTGGACTTTCACTGAGGGCTTCATTTTAGAATACTCCAACATTATATCTGATGACAAAAAAAATACTTCAATTAGAGATTTCTAACTTCAGTAAAATTATCCTGTAATGTTTTCAGAACTTAAAAATATGCAAAAATGTATTTTTCTTCTTTCTTATTCAATTCTTAATTTTGACGGTTTGAAAACAGTAACTGAATGGAATTTCTCTTCCCTCATATATTTATGAGATTTCTCGTTATTAATTCTTTTCAATTTAAATAATAGAATTACTGGATCCTTTTGAAGTTACTTCATCCAAGGTGAAAATGGAAAGAAATAGAAAAGGATGAATCTTTTCTTCTCTAAGAAAAGAGAGATCAAAATTCCGTTCCATGCTGTCAATTTGTTAAGAGAAGGATAATGTAAAAGAGAACACAGATGGTCTCTGAAAAATAATAAAGTTTTTTTCAGTATTTTAATTTTTTACATTATATCTACTTTCAAAATTCTTCAAAACATCAGACCAAAACAGTCCTTATAGATAGACAAAATTTTTTGAACAGTAAAAATATAAGAAAAAATTAGCTTGGATCCTCTTCAGTAATTTGACAAGCTAAAATACTGAAGCTTAAAAAGATTTCTCACTCAACATGAAAAGCTTCCTTTGAAAGGGGTAAGATTCAAAGCTGATTTTGAGGACCAAAACTCAAAATATTTTCAATCTCTTGCTAATATTTTGTGCCTAAGAGAACATTTACAGCTGCAGAAACAGCCCTCAAAGCCCCAAGGAAGTGTCAGCCCTGGGAAGCCCAGCAGGAATGGGAAGCACAGGGCAAAGTCTCCCTTTCAGTCATCTCAGGCTGCTGGTCTCACCCTCACTTCTTTGTACCCAGCACTGACTACAGAATTTGGTTTGGGCTCTCGGTCCTGGGGCGAGCCCAGGAACAGAGGGAAGCAGGACATTCTTACTTGGTTTTTTGTATGGATGAGAAATAAATTTAAATCTCAGTGGTCTTTGTCTTACAAGACCCCAGATCAGAGCAAGGCTACTCCAGCAGTTATGCCAGCATTGACCCCAGCTACACCATCAACCTCTGTTTGCTTCATTTTCCAAAGCCCACTCTCTGGTAACTGGGGAGAAAAATATAAACTGATTCAACTGAGTCATCCAGTTTCAAGTAAGTACAGAGCCTCTTTGACATTTGCTTGATGTTTCTCTTTTGAGACCTCTGTATCACCTTTGAAATGCACTTTGGGTCTCTGCCTTCAATCCTGCATGTCTTGATTTAAACATTGAAGACATGAACACTGGCATCAATTACAGGAGCTGCTTGACACTTTCCACTTCCTATGATGTTGTTTTTTGCCGTTCAAAACTTCATAAATATTATGATTTTATGCAGAACGTTCCATTCCTGCTATGTGTCTTAGTCTGTGTTTTCGTTTTGTTTTCGTTTTAAAGTATTTTAGCCAAAAATAAGAGTATATAAGAGTTTCCAAGAGTATATTTAAGGAAAAAACGCACATCATTCTGTCTACACAGACTGAAAAAAACCAACCCAAAGCAACAACCAAATACTAAGCAAAACATTCAAAACAACAACAATATACCAAAACCAAAGCTAAACTGGGGAGTGGCTGATACACCTGAAGGCTCTGCTGCCACTCAGTGGGACCTGGATGGGCTGGAGAATTGGGCAAAAAGAAACATAATGGGGTACAACAAGGGCAAGTGCAGGGTCCTGTACCTGGGGAGGAATAACCCCAAGTGCCTGCACAGACTGGGGAGTGACCTCCTGGAGAGCAGCTCTGCAGAGAAGGACCTGGGGGTCCTGGTGGGTCACAAGTTGTCCGTGAGCCAGCAGTGCCCTTATGGCCAGGAGGGCCAGTGGTGTCCTGGGGTGCATCAGGAGCAGTGTGGCCAGCAGGTCAAGGGAGCTCATCCTGCCCCTCTACTCAGCCCTGGTGAGGCCACCTCTGGAATGCTGTGTCCACTTCTGGGCTCCTCAGCACATGAAACAAAAAAGGAGATATTGGAGAGGGTCCAATGGAGGCCACAAAGACAATGTGGGGTCTGGAGCATCTCTTATGAGGAGAGACTGCAGGAGCTGGGCCTGTTCAGCCTGGAGAAGACTCAGAAGGATCTCATTAATGCATTTAAACCTCTCAAAGGAGGGTGCCAGACTCTTTTCAGTGGTGTCCAGTGACAGGACAAGGAGCACTGGCCATAAACTAAAACATAAGAAGTTTAACCTCAAAATCAGGCAGAAATTCTTTACATTGAAGGTGGCAATGGGACAGGCTGCCCAGATCATGGAATGTCCCTCTCTGGAGACGTTCAAAACCCACCTGGGCATGTTCCTGTGTAACCTGCTCTAGGTGACCCTGCCTTGGCAGGGAAGTTAGACTTGGAAAACTAGGAAAATGCCCCAAGATGTGAGGCAGGAGGCTGCTAGGTAGGTGAAGAGGCCCACGCAGGTACATCCCCCCTGGTTCCCTGACTAAGATTGCTGCAGTGAGCTCAGTGTTTCCTGCCAGAGTGGTGCATAGGAAGAAGTCAGGTCAGTGTTTCAGGTCTCTTGCTGGATTTAAGGACTACATGTTTAAGGACAATAATATTGAGCCTACAAGCAGTATGTGAGGTGGCAGGGATGGAGGAAAGGTGAAAGCAGTTTTCTCTAACAGAAACCACTTCTCTTGGACAGAGGCTCACTGTTTCCAGCTGGGAGCCCCTGCAGATTTAAAAGCTTTGCTGCTTGTGCAGAGCAGGAAGAGAAGCAGCACTTCCCACACACATTTTGGCAGGACCTGAGTTTGCCTGCCTTGGAATGTGGCACAGACAAGCCCTTCAACATGCAGGAGTGGCTGAGCACCACTGCCCTGAGGAAGGTCTACTCAGGGGAGCACACTCCTCCTAAAAGTAGATGTGTGATTTTATTGGAATTTATGGGAACTTTTAGGGAATGCAACACTGAAATAATATACAGTTGGTCTGACTGGGGTCCATCATGCATAAATAAAATCTAAGAGGATAAAAATTTGGGGTTGCAAAGGCAAATTCTGAAAATTTAGAAGCAGTCCTAGTGAAGGCAGCCTGTACATTCTTAATGCAGCTGCTTTAAGTGTACCAGTTCTTTGATCACATCCATCCACAGCAATGTGACAAAGTCCATTCAGTTCTCCCAGGGCTTTGGCAAGATTACCAACCCCAGGATCTCTAAGGAAAGGATAATGCTAAAGTACAGTGAATTCTCCCCTCGAACACAGAGAACACAATTTATCATTTTGCAGTGTACTCAATTGGCAGGATGAAAAATCCTACTGTGCATGCCTTAAAGGAGTAGCTACTGACAGAGAGAGAAGATGCCACTGCTTCCCCAGAAAGCAAGAAAAAGATGCAGCCTCTGTTCCCTGCTCCTCAGCCAGAAACTGTAGGGCACTGACTCCATGGTGCTAATTAAAGATCAGATGTATTTTCAGACTTTGGGGATTCCTTCAGTGCATACATCAGTCATTCCTAAGTAACCCAGGTTTCTTCTCCTTCACTGTGCTCTTTGTTGGAATTCCTTTTTTTTTGGCTCTTTGATCCAAATATTTGACTGGTGTAAATTGGTACTGTTCCCTAGGGACTTAGTTTTTAAAGATAAAAGAAAAACACTTTTTAAAAGTACTGCTTTGTCAGTCTGATGGTGAAAAGATGAATAAGAATGTCTGCTACTTGCAGTATATAATTGGTTGCCTTAGTAATACAGTCAAAACTGGATTGAAGGAGCCCTGTATAGGACAAATAATATCACTAGAGAATTGGAAAGATAACCGTGGCAGAAAGGTTTATGGCAACTGGATTGAAAATGGACGTGAAAGAACAATTAATGGGCTCTTTTGCTGCTCTTCAATTATGACTGAACAAACAGAACTCTGGCATTTTATAGTGGGCTTGCTGATCAAACTTGCTTTACTCATAGCAAGAGTTATATGATCAGATAAAGCTACTATCATTTAGTGTAGAAGGGAATGCAGCATGGATGGGTTAATCTCAGTACTTATTTATAGCAGCCTAAACTGGAATCCCTTTTCCCTGTCACAGTGCAACTGCAGTCATTACCAGTTCTGTAACAGCATAAAAAAATAATAATTTACTGTTTTTACCTATTTATGTTATTTGAAGGCACAGACAGTGATATAGTTTTCTTCTGTGTAAACTTTGTCATTTGCTGTGTATTTTCTGCATATGCCTAGGTAGTCAGGACTAGCAGTTTTAGATATACAAACACATGTACAAATCCAGAGAGGATTGGAAAACCCAGAATATTGAGATTTAGAAGAGTGAAAAGACTACTTTCTATGACCTATGGTGTTGCAGATTTATCAGATTTTCCAGAAAACTTTTAGGAAATTTGCATTTGATGGGAAATGCATAACCTAAATGTGTGTCCTCAGCTTTAGTTTATCAACTTATGATATGTGAAATTTTTTTCTTTGTCCTTACATTTCACTGTTCACAGACTTGTCCAACCTGACTCTCATGTGCTTTTACTCCTCCTTTGAAGACTCCCAAACACCTTTGTTTTGTTTTGCGGGGTTTTTTTATTTGTTTTGTTTGACTTGGTCATCTTTTTATATTTAAATTTAAAGATTCTGTCTCCATTTGAAGTCTTGACTGAAAGCAGGTCTCCTTGTGTGCTCTGGCACTGTCTCCATCAGGTGTTCTCCCTGTTCTCTTTGCAGTCCAAGTCTCTCCCCCAGAGTGTTCTCACAGGGCCATGCAGTCAGCTCTTTCATCAGCAGAGTTACATGACTACCCAACAAAGAGCTTCTGGAAAAAGAAAGCTTTCTCTGATCCATTCCAGTGATGGCAAAAAGAATAACACAGTCAAGTAAGGTCCAAATACTGATCAAAGAATTAAAAAATATAATTAACTGGGGGCAGGGTACAGGAAAGGGGGTGTGCATGTGTGAGTGTCTGTGTATGGAGGTATGATGAGTTTGTTAACAGTATTAATATTCTCAAGGGGTGGAGTGCTGCAGACTAAAAGCTTACTCATCACTTCCATGAAATGCATTTTTTCTTACCTTAGGTCACAGAAAGCCCCTTTTTCAAACAGGTGCCTGATACACCTTGTGCTAGAGCAAACTAGTGAGTATTATATAATCTATTTCAAAAATGAGAGCAAACTTTGCTAATGTCATTTGAATTTTGTTTTCCTTTTCCTATAGTGTCTCAAGGGAATTGAAACTAGTCAAAAACAACAATTACATACAAATAGTGCTGACAGAGTTGCAAACACACAGTACATTTATATTCCCAGGATACCAGTGGAGACATTTTCATGGTTTAGAGATGCTCTAGAAAGAGATTAAACCAAAGCAGTACGAGGCCCTTTCTATATTCACAGTTACATGTTGTATCAATTGTTCTGTTACAATCAATATGTTAATATCTAATATTTATGCATCTATACATTAAGCTGACAATGATGTCTTAATTTTCCTAGTCACAAGTGGTAGAGTCCTAGAGTTCCAGCTGCTGCTTCTGTGTGTCTTCTACAGTTGCTCTTCATCTTCCTTGCTCTCCCTTCAGTTTTGTCATGTTTATCACAAACATAAAGAGTGATGCTTATCTTTCTTGGCCCCAACACACCATGGAAGGAGAGTGTTGCCTGTTTTTGCAGTGTCATAGCTGGGGGAGCACAGAAGACATTTCCAGTTAGAACCCCTGACTAGAAGCAGTGGTTTCTTCACCATGGACAGATCCAAAATGAAGTACACGTTCATTTAATTCATAAATTCCCTTCTGTCCTGTGCAGAATGAATCAACACATTCCCACAAGTCTTCCTGATAGAGAGCCTTACATTAGGAACCAATAATAAAGTACATCTGGGAAGATTAAGCCACCACATGTCTTGGCATAATTTGAATAAATACCAATGAACTGTGTGCATGCTGGAATTAATGTAAACTGTGCTTTCATTAAATAAAATCATTACTTCCCATTTAATCTATTTTAATAATAAAATTCCCCCTAGGCATAAAGTTTATTTCATAAAAGATCTATTTAAGTAGGTAAAATTGTTGTGCTTATATTGTTAGTTAACCAATTTCTTCATATAAAATGAAGGATGTAATTCATATTCAGTACCTGAAATACATTATTACAGATGTATTAAAAAACCCCCTCACTTTGTCAATAGAAATATTTCCAAAGACAAATTCAAGCAAAAATTACCAAAGAAAACCTTCTTTAACACACTTTTACTTCTGCTTTATTTTGAAAGATTAACTCCTACACATTTCATTTTATTGCACTATAGTTTCACACAGGAAAATGTATCACTTATTTTAACTTTAGTTATCATGAAATTTTTGCTCTAAGGAACAGGTAACAGTCTTAAAATATCCTTTTTTAAAATTATGTTCACTTTCTGCTGTTATCCCAGAAATAATATCATATTAAACCTCTTTTTAAAGTATCCATTAGAGGAAGAATGTCAAGTGAGTAGTTCTTTCAACATAATGGCAAGATATGGTTATTTTTATTTGTTGAAATTGTAATTATTTGCATATACAATACTATCACTACTAGTTCAAGAAAAATTACTTAAGATGTGATGTGATATTAGACAGACTGATTAAAACAGCAATATTTTAGAATCATAAAATAATTTTGTTTAGAAGGAACCTTAAAAATCATCTAGTTCCAACACCCCTGCCATGGGCAGAGATATCTTCCACCAGACCACCAAAGCCTCATCCAGCCTGGTGTTGGACAATTCCAGGAATGAGGCATTCATGGAAGAATGAGGAAGAGTTTCTCTAGGAAAACAATTCCAGTATCTCCTATCCTCATGGTAAAAATAAAGAATTTATTCCTAATATCTAATACAAGCCTACTCTCTTCTGGTTTAAAGACATTGCCTCTTGTCCTGTTTCTACCTGTTCTTGTAAGAAGCCCCTCTGCAGTTCTCTTGCAGGCTCCCTTTAGGTGCTGGAAGGCTGCCATGGGGTGTCCCCAAAACCTCTTCTCCAGGCTGAACAGCCCCCAACTCTCTCAGCCTGTCTTCACATCGAGGTGCTTCAGCCCTCTGATGATTTTCATGGCCCTCCTCTGCACTTGCTCCAGCAGATCCACGTCCTTCCTACATTGGGGGCCCAAGAATGAGACATGTTACTGCTGGTGGGGACTCAAGTAGCAGAGTGGAGGGGTGGAATCACCCCCTTTGACCTGCTGGCCACACTCCTTTTGATGCAGCCCAGGGTATGGTTGGCTTTCTGTGCTGTGAGTGCATGTTGTCCAGTGGTGTTGAGGTTCTTGTCTACCAAGACTCTCAAGTTCTTCTTGACAAGGCTGCTCTCAGCCCCTTCTCTTCCAAGCCTGTGTTTGTGCATGGATTGCCCCAACACAAATGCAGTGACCTTATGCTTGGCCTTGTTGAACTTCATGAGTTTCACACAGGCCCACTTCTCAAGCCTGCCAAGTGCCCTGGAAGTGATAAAAAATCCTGTGGATGTGACACTTGAGGATATGGTTTAGTGGTGAACAGGATGGTGGTGCTGGGTTGATGGTTGGACTTGATGATCTTGAGGTAGGTGTTTGCCTACCTTATTGATTCAGTGATTCTATGTCATATTTGACAGCATCAGATGCCTTGAACAAGTCCAAAGAGAGCTCTTATAGCAGAGTTATCCAGTTAGTCAGAACAATGTGCTGTAGATGATGAAAATCTTGTTGTAATCATATAGTATTTGTGACAAAAAAAATAGATGACATTGCCCATGACACTGTACACAACAATTTCAGTTTACAGATGGTTTCGTTTTATGACTGAGGTGATGGCTTCTCAACAGACTCAATGGGCACCCTGAGAGGTACCAGTGAAGATCATATCTATTTTTTCTCAATTCTTCTAAAAATTACTAATTAATTAATAATTCAGAGGTAGGATTATACTTACCCCTAAAGTGATAGCCATACAGTAGCTGCTGACAGTCATAAAGGCAAAACAGCTAAACCACTCTCCCAAATCATTAAATTGCTATCTTAGCTGAGTGTACTGCTCTAAGTGATCTAATAAATAACTGCATGACAGAGACTGGTTTTCCAATGTTTTAATGGAAGGAAAAAATACTAACATATGTTTTAATTATACCAAACATTCTTGGTAATTTTTTTCATGGAGAGGTAGGGTATAGTGCATGCAAATACACATTCTCCAGGATCTGTTCCATCTCCTCCTTTTTAGAACACTTTTCTTCTTTATAGAAATAAAAGGCATAAAACTTCCTTGACATGCATTTGTTTATGAGTTTTAGATACCTGTAGTCTACCAGAAAAAGCAAACTGACAGCAATCATTTTCCTGCATTGTAGGTAGTATGTCAAGCATGGCACACTGATTCCCCTTCCAGTATTTCTCATTCTATTTGGCAATTAGTGGAGAAGAATAGTGCCACTTAAGAGCTGATATATTATTAGATATGTATGCAAGGTAGGCTGGTGTTTCTTAGATCAGCAGTTTTAGTCAAGATTTTGGTGAAGAACATCGTTGAGATAGTTTAGCAACAGAACACAGATATGTTAAAAGCATCTCCCTCAGATACAAACAAAAGATGTTGTTTTGCAATGCATAATTTTAGCAAATTTTATGTCAATGTAATAAAATACTCTGTCATTATTTTTAAAAAGAAGAAAAAAAGAGACCAATTTACTCTTACAAATGACATGAAAAAAAAAAAAAATCCCAAATAGGAAGCTTACCTATAGTACTGTGAATCTGCTCTAAAGTTATTTTTTACTGCTCATGAGACCTAAGCTTTTCCCCTGTGCTTTGAGAAAATGAATCTTCCCTCACACTGAGGCATAGGGGCAGTGCCCACAGAGGTGCAGCAGGCAGAAAGGGGGAAGTAAGCAACATCTTTTACATTTACTCTTTGGATGTAGCCCACCCCATCCTGCAACTTCCACAGGTGAGCTGGCATGTCTTCATCCCTGCCACATCACAAGGGCAGTTTCAAGGGTTTAACACTTTGAATGTGGTTAGATCGCCCACCTGGACTTTGATTTGAGCTAAACACACTCTGAAATTGAATTCAGAGCTGCAGTTTTGCATGGCAGCTGTGGAGTGATCCTGGGTAGAATTTTAGAATTTAGGCTGTGTCTCTGCAGCTGTAACCCTCTATGGCTGCCCATGAATGCATACAGGATCCCAAGGGACAAAGTCAGAGCTCTGTGAAACTTGTCATGGGGCCCCTAAGAGCAGACTGGCTGTCAATCCCTGCCTTGCTTCCCAGGGTTCTTATGAAGAGAGAAGAGAGTTGCCTTCTTTTTTCTTGCCTATTTTTCTTCTGTCCTCAAGTGCTGTGCAAGAGAATTCACTGGTGGCATCATTAGCATGATAGCATCATGCAGCAGTTGCTTTCACCTCCAAAGCACTTTGCAAGCATTAGTTTAATTGATCTTTTGCATGAATCAAGATAAAAGAGTATTTTATCAGCATTGTCAGAACATAACCAAGATTTCATCTTTTTGATAAGGTATTACTGAATATTTCTGAGATTTTTCTGCTCACAAATCTTTTCCTGGCTTCCATATATAAGAATAGCTTTCAAGGACTTACTCAGAATATTAACATCTTAACTATTGATTGTGGCATGCATTAATTTTAATGGGTTTGTTCCTGGTAGTGTGGTTTTCATAGCTTTAGTACTCGTTTCCTTTATTTATTCAAGGCTTTATTCTTTGGATTACTGAGGCAGCATTGTAAATTATTTTTAAAAATTTTGCTGTGAGTGGTCATGTCCTAGTGTCAGTTAAGAGCATACAGTCTAGCCTAAAGATTCTGGGACTGCTGAGATATTAAATTCACTTTGGTGTGTATACTGCCCAGGAGAACACATATGTGAGCTTCAGTGACTCAGTGAGAGCACACTTGCTAATCTTTACAAGCTCCACATGAAACACCATGGCATCTGTTCCTATCTTTGTGAACTCCCAGTAAAAATTATGCCTTACAAATGGAGCACAGAAATACCCATAATTAAACTAAACCCGCCCCCCCCTCAAAAACCCATCCACGTATTAACATAATGAGGATTAAAAAAACAGTTGATATCCATAAAATATGTTTTGAGATTTCTTTCTTATTTCCTAATCGAGGGATACATTGTCCTGCTTCCTATATCAAGGAGAATCATAGTTCCTATGCCATTGCTATTACTGTTTGTGTTACTGTAGAATTTCAGGATTGAGATTTCAGGCTGCAAAGCTTCACCATGTAAAAACACAATGAAGTAAAACTCCCTAACCTAAATAATTTACCGTGTGGGAAAAACCAGGCAGATGTACCAAAAAGATAGAGACATAGCAAACCAGCCATTTTTTAGCACACTACTGTAACCACTTGTCATCACATATGTCATCTTTTCAAAGAGTTATTAGGTCTAGAAATTGATGTGATTAATAGGTTTCAGAGCAATATCATTCCCTCCATTAATTTGTTATTTCATATCCTTGGTAAATTCATATTTATCAATTAACTGAATATTTAGTTTTTCATTTCAGACCTCTGGGTCTGAGGAAATGAACTGCTGAAGAATTTTACTGAGAAGTAACCACATGCATTTCCAATACTGATTTAATTTCTGATATTGAACTTCTTATTTCCCTAAATTGCAGATACAGATGGGAAATTACTGTTTGGGACCACCTACAGGAAAATTCCTGTATATTGAAAACCAGGCATCCCAAATAGGAATATAAAAGAAATATATGGATGAAAAATAAAAATTACTGGTACCAGTGCCTAAAATTCATTGTTACTTCTGAACATCAGCAAACGACCTACCTATTTAAATATTATTGCCTAGTATGTGGAGACATTACATTCCAGCTAGATAATTTTTCCTATTTTCAAGTTTTAACTTTTTTTTTTAATAGTGTTTTTAACAGACACAGGCAAAATCAAGATTGGTGAGGTGGTTTCACATGCTATCAATTGCATTTTCTTATGTGATCTCTTTAAAAGTGATGCAAAGAAAGAGTGCACAATCTCTGATTGAGACTCTGAAATGTATTATTATTTTGATTGAGCTTTTGGTAATGCAGATTGCATGCTACTGCATTACAAGACGAGAAGTAATCATGGACAATGAAATGAAGAGGAAAGAAATGAAAAGATGGACAGCAAAGGAATTTAATTTATTTGACTAAAGGCTGAAAATGCACAAAAGTGGGTAGGTAGAAGAATAGGACAAGTCGGACATCTCAGATAAACACACACTGAAATTAAGAAAAAGTGAAAGTAAATCAAGTAAAAAACATTTAACACTGATCAAAAAACATATTAAAGAGTTTGGCACCTTTTTCATTTTTTTAATCAGGTAAGTCTTTCTTGTTTTAGCTAATGAGACAGTGATAGGAAACTTTTTCACCTGTTCTTCATTATTTCAACTGGTTCTGACCCATTTGCTCACTATAATGTCATCTAAGATTTAATAACCCGGTAATTGCTAGCATTCTTGGTTGCCTAAGAACAAATTGCTACTTTAATTTGAACTCTGTCCATTTATACTCATAAATAATGACCAGTATTGCTGAATTAGTTCTATTTATGTAGAACGATACAGTCCTCAGCCTCTAAAAAACCCCACTTTTATAGTGTTTTACTAACTTTCCTTGTCTCCTTATCCCAGATGTGTGTGAGAATTCCACTGTGAAATGCTAAGTCTTTCTGGTCTTCTGTGGGATATTCAGCAGAACATTGGACACCACACTGATCCACACGAGAGATGTGCAGGGAGAAAATTACAGATAGGAGCAAAATAGGAATCAGCTTAAGGCCTGATGGCCATTTTCCTAAGCTGCCCCTGCTAGAAAGCTTTCCTTTTAAATATTTACAGTGCAATAATGATTATCTCTTTCCTGACAGTACAGGTGAAATCTGTCAAGCTGTTATTTCTGTTAACACTCCAGGCCCTACAGTTCATATCACAGAGAGCCTATGGAGAAAAATCAGTTCCCTCAATGGCACAAAATTAACATGAACTTTTCTCCTGTATATTCAAGTCTGCTTCTTGCAAGCATAACATGTATATTAATATTCTTTGCAAGGGAAACACATAGTTGGAAACACAGAGTAGGAAATCTCCCTAGAAAATTTGATCTAGTTACTAGATGCAATACTGGCATATTTTTTTGAATATCTATTGAAATGAACTTCAGTGTCCTGGGTCATTTAAAGAACAAGACTATGAGACCTAGAAACCATTTCAGGCCTAAAAGATCTCTGAATTAATGTCATTAGTGAGGGGATGATGTACAGCCAATCTTGACAAAATAAAATTACATCTAGAAGTTTGGGCTTCTTCTACAGCCTTTTACACCTCCAAAAAATTCAGGAAGCAGGATGTGCTTCATTGTCCAGACTTCTGTAATGTGGAGTTCTCTCAAACTTCCCAAATCCACACGTTACTCTGCATTGTGTTGTTACTAGTTTCCTGAAAGAAGTGGCCTTGTTGATGAACTTCTGACATAGACCTGTGTTTTCACATAAAGATAGGTCTCTTCACATGTCTAGAATTTTGAGACATATTTTTGAATTGAATATAGATTGCACCCTCTGTTAGCCTTTTACTTTCACCTTCTTTCACCTTCTACTGAAAGATTACATCTTTCAGCAAAGTTACTTCCTGAAGTGAATATAATCTTTACCACAATCCAAGATTAAATTCAATTTAAGCCTGTTTTTCCAAGGCTGTGAAGCACAGCAACTAAGTGAACAGCTGTTGTCCAAGTACAACCAATACAACTCTACAGGAAAAAGCCCATAAAATTCTAAGTGAATTCAGTCCTGAAAGAAAATAAACAAAAAAACCCCAACAATTTTATACTTCTTCCTGCAGAGTGTCAGCTGCCCAGGACTTACTGCCACAGTGAAGTTTCTTTAAAAAGCTTAGCAGTCAGTGTAGCATAATGCAATTGAAATCAGTGGAGGTCTGCTCAGCTGTATCAGCTGAGGATATAACTATAACTGGAATATTAAAATTCACAAACACGCTCTGTTGCTGAGTATGCCGCTCTGCAGTTTTGCTAAAACACAGCAGAGAGATGAGAAAATATATAAATACAGTTCTAATAATGCAGCTTTAGGTTTAAGTGCATGGAAATAGAATTAGAAACATTCTGGCATAAAATGTCTGCACTTATAAACAACAACAACAAAAGAGGAAGCCTTTCTTCATTGACAATTAAATATTTCTGATAGGTTTTTATATCCTGAGTAAATTAATATGTGAAAGTGTGCAGGCAACATTTCAACATGACTATACTACATAGAGGTTTAAAAATTATTGGTCAGACAGCATGTTTCTAAATTTAATAGAATTGTTCTGTTTTTGTTCTTATGTCACATCCCTCACTGGAATATCTGAATGTTTCTCAGTTGCACATGTAGCAAAATAACTGGAATCAGTAATGTGCTATCTATACCCAAATACTCTCTCCAAAGGGTGAACAGTGTGCATTGAAGCATCTTATCTTGGTTTGTTATCAAATGCTAGTGCTTTCTGAGATGTTTGGTGAAGTATTATGCAGCTCAAACATATATTCAACCTTACAGCACAGGGAGATGCTGGGTGAGACACCTAAGGGCTTTGGTATCCAAACTGGTCCCCCTCTAGAAAGAACCTGGCTGAAGAAAGGAATGGCCTAATTTCATTCATATATGGCATATCTAAGACATTGGTTATTTATTAATTATTTATTTTAAATTAAAAGGCTTATTTCCTTCCTTATTTCCTCCATCGTTTTCTTTCAGATTGATGAAAAAATCCCAGATGACATATTCTCACATTTATAATGATGGTTTGCAACTCAGCCAATACACTTTGGAGATATTAGAATTGAAGTATCCCAGAGTATCTTCAGGGAAATATGAAATACCAGATTTATAACAAGATCAAGATATATAACATTAAATTAAAGCTTTTTATTTAATTTGAAACTACTTTCTTTGAGGAACAATTAACTTACATTTCCTCCCTTCATTCCCTGTCTAGCATTCATCTGTCACACATTTCTGAAATCTTTAGTAGTTATTGCAGTTTGAAAGTTTCTTTTTTTCTAACACTGTGCCTGACCCTGTTGGACTCATGGCCTCTGAGCAAGCCTTGCTACCACTCAGAGCTTCATTAAACCCAATGGAGAAGTATACAATGTAGCATTTATTGTAGGTGTGAAAATTCAGTCGAATCCAAATAGCATTTCTCATTTGTTCAGCTTATTTCCTATATTTCTTGCAGCTCTGATAGCCCTTAGCCTTTACTCTGATATTTTATGGGCTTGAACCTTATAAACCTTTTGTTCTTTATTCCTTTTCTCTTGCTTTTTAATATTTGTGTCTCAGGATAAATTAGCAGTGATGATCAATGGCTGGGTTGTTTTGAAAAATTCTGCTCCCTGCAAGTAACCAGATGTGGGATTTCAACAGGACACTCATTAGGCCAACATAAGTCAATTTAATAAAAAATAAGAAATTTTAGATATATACTGAGAGAAGCTGGCAGATCTAAGTGCTCCCTAGACAGAAGAAAATTCTTTTTTCTGTGTGTTGTTATGCACTAACAAAGAAATTAAAGCTGGTGATTTAGAAAGACTTAGGATCCAAAACAGTAATGAAGAGAGAAAAACTGTAATAGGAACTTCTTTGTAGTCATCTGCAAAGTTTGATAGAATTTTGAGGTTTGATCCTCAAATACATGCAAAATGAAGCCTATGTATAACTAGAGACAAACTGAATTTTGTCTAGCTGTGGTTTGCTCATGGCCAGGAATTTTTTCCAATGGATAGCTAGAATCTTTTTGGCTTTGACTTTGGACATAGGTGAATATTCACAACCTCATTATTAGAAACACTGCTCCTGCTCCATTTGAAATGTACATAGAGGTAAAACAGTGCCTTCCTGCACCCCAGATTTGTTTAGCTTCCATGTGATCAGAAAGATGGTTTTACCAAAAAAGCTATTTTGAACATAGTAAGTAGGCTTTATACTCACTGTAGCTTTCCTGAGATAAGTATTTTCCCTTAAGTTTTACAGGGTTATGTTTCCATAATACATTTCTTTAGAATGGTTTAAAGCCCTATTTAAAATATGCATAAAGATGAGTATCAAAGACAAGTTATACTATATTATCTACTACGAGAGAGGAGAAATATCAAAACAGTCAATGGGCCTTAAGTACATATACTGCAAGCATAAGCTTCAGCATTTTCATCTTCTATTTTGTTCTTCCTTGCAATACCTCAGAAACATATGTATGACATGGAAGTCATAGTTCTAAACGCCTTGAATGATAAAATAGTCACTACTCAAAATTAAAGATCATTGGGGTTTAATTTTGTTGGATTTTTTTAAATGATACATATTGCCAAGTCCCTGTTAAAACAAACAAACAAACCAACCAAAACAAAACCAACCCAAAACAAACAAAAAACCCAAACAAACCCAAACATCAGAGTAAAAAAAATCTCTTTTTTCTGAAATAGCTCTGTTCAATACTGGAAGCACAGTTCTGCAGCAAAATCTAAGAACAAAATTAGTTCAAGGTTAGAATTGCTTCTAGATTCCCAAGCCATAAGGAGCTCTGGCCTTTCTGAACCAGACTCCTGCCTCTGTCTGAGGAGCCCAAGGACATCTCTGAGATGCCTGGCACTGGATCTGCCTCTGCAGCTCCCAGGGCATTGGGAGGCACGGGCTGCTGAAACAGCACGACCAGAGACTGGCAGTGCTTCATCCTAGGGAAGCTGGCTCAGGAATTTCAAGGAGAGTTAGACAATTAAATCCCTGGAGGCTCCTTTCCCCTGGAGAAGAGTAAGGAAATAGAAGATGGTCATTTCCACCCTATGTATTAAAAGAAAAACTCAATGGTGACTTAACACACTGTGACATTTGGAACAAATTGGTTGTGCTTCTAAAACACCATACACACATATCTATAAAGTGTCTATTTCCTGATGATAGAGAACTATCATGGACCTCAGTAGATTATCTGTGGAACAACAGAGAAAGAAAAGGATATCAGTGTATGAATTATACTTTGAGCTTTGGTTTTTTGAGGAAGCACACGCATTTGAAGCATCATAGACTTCATTTGTTCACCTTGCTGTCGGGGATCATGAATGCCCTGGAGAGAGCACTGAGGGTGTTCCCAGCTGACTGCTGTGCCCAGGAGAGGACACCTAGCCCCTGTTTGTGACCTCTGGCCCATCCACAGCTGGCTGAGCTGGGTGGCTTGGCTGAGATGGCCTGGAGGCACCCCCTCCCTTCTCTGGGGCATCTTCGGGTGTCACTAAGGAACCTTTCAGCTGGCATGTGCTACCCCTTCAACAATGTTTTATCACACTTCCAAGCTCTTGCATTCAAACAGCAATTCCAGGAACTTGTTTTAATGAGAATTTCACTCCTGACTGAAGCAAATATTGCAAGGAATTCGAGACCCTAGGTATAGGCTTATAGCTCTTCTAATGCAGTTCTGCCCTGCATGCACTGTAGATGCATTAGCAATGTACATTTTACCAAACTGCCTAGAGGTTCTCAATGAGACACAAGAACATATAAATTGGATTAATCCAAACTCATATTTATTTGAACTTCAGGGCACATAAATCCATTATATAGACAAACCAAAAAAGAAGAAGTAGAAAAAAAGAGAACCTAAACAAGCTAACTACTGCTTCTAATAGGGGAAAAAAATATCTGTGAACACTTTAATATGGACTTGGAAGGATTTATATAATTGCAAAGGAGCAGAGCTGTACTTGTGTCTTCAGCCCTAGCAGAACTAAGCCTCATACCATTAATAACAGAAATACAGCTTTACCTCTTCTTTCAGTGGTTATTTAAAGTGAGAATGCCCTGCAACAAAGAGCAGAGGCTAAACAGTTTTGGCTATTAATTCAGTTTTAATAGGGATTGTTATGTACTGTAGTGTTATTGTCTGTGCACATCGATGTTCCTGTTTTCTCTCCACTCCTTTCCTTAGTGTGAAAGCTGTCTCTTCTTACTAATTAAATTTCATTACCTCCCACTGAAGAGAAGAGACTGAGAGGTTACTGGCTGACTGCCTTTGACACAGTTAATCAATCCCTAGAGAACAAATAATGACCCTATTTTTGTTTCTTTTTAAACTTGTAACCTTTTTCCCCATCCTGAGACACAACTTCCTCAGTCATTTGAATTTATGTCCATCTTCAGTTTCAGGACCCTAATGATAAGTAATTCTGTGGCCATGTAAGTAATCAATAAGAGGATAGTTATTTATCTCATCTTTGGTAAAAATATTAAACTTGCAATGCCATTTTGCTCTTAAAGCTCGCTTTAGTGTTATTCATGGAAAACACAGGAATCTTGCTATCTGGAAACACCATCAGCACTAGATTCATCGGGTCTTATCCACAAAGTTATTTACATAGAAGCTAGACATCAGTTACAGGGTTTCCATTACTTGTACCTCATGTTTTTAATTATAAGAATTAGAATTCATATACAGCAGAGCTCCACTGATTTAAGAGTAGTGACATCACATGTGAATTCTATTGTAATTTTCAATTTATTACAAACATAACCAGGTGTTAAGGAGACTTGTTATCAAGTAATAAATCTGACCAATTCAGAAAGACCAACTAAAAGAAATAAATAAACCTCCTAAGAAAAGCAGCCTCTATGACTTTTTGTGTATGTGTATGTGTATGTGTATGTGTATGTGTATGTGTATGTGTATGTGTATGGCACATATAGATTACATTTTTCTCATTCAGATAAAGCATAAATTTTACCTTCAGACAAGGGATGGTAAGATTAAATTTCTTCTTAACTAAGTTGCATTTCAGGTGCTATATAAACCGTGGTAGCCCTCAATGAATCAAGATGAAAACTTTACTTGAACTTTAAAGCAGAAATACACAGAACATTTGCATACATGCAAATAGATATAGGTCAGTTTTAGCTTCTGATGTAATTTCTTTCTGTCCCTATCAATTTCCAAACTGAAAGTTAAAAAATTTCTGGTTTTCTGCTGACTGCATGAGACCACATTCCTGTGGTGAAACTTTGTGAGACTCAATTACATTTATGTGATCTCTTACTATACGTAAGCATTTAACAACCCACTGTCATAAACTACCCAAGTGTCTAAGCCCCTAGAGTATAAAATTTTGCATGATAGCATGGAAGGAAGGGTCTATTATGTCTTTCTTGATCTGTAAAGCCACTGTTGTTCCACTTTCAGACTTGCCTCTTTCTTTAGAGGAGCTTTTCCTCTCTGGTCCCCTTTCTTAGCTGGGATATATATACTTTGTACACAAACTATCAGCTCTGTTGCAGTGGGAATCAGCATGTCAAGATGGATGGACTCTTTTAATTTTATTATTTTAATAACTGCTTAATGGATTAAATAGCTACCTGCTGGTTTATGGAAGTCTCAGTTTTGCAGATCTCTCCATGGTTTAATGAAGAAAGTATCAGCATATTTTTATTTCCAGAGCTGTCTAAATCATCTTCTTACCATGACAGGTGTTACCTACACAGTATGAGCCACTCTCCAATTAACTGTAAGACAGCTATGTAACCTAATAATTAGAAGTGGCAAATATTAATTTAGAGGGTTTCAGACAAAGAAACACTCACTTTCAAAACTAGACAAATTTCCTAAAATAAGAAGCAAAACGTAAAATTCAAACAAATCCATGACTAAAGGGTATATGAAAAAAGTTGGGTGTTTTTTTTGTTTGTTTGGGGTTTTTTAAATAAACTAATATGAAGATGTTAATGAAAGGAGCTGTGTGTATTGGTCCTGCTATTTTGAATAACATCTTGCTTATCCTATGGGAGGAGTTAGAAGGAAGATGTGAATGCATTATTTCATATCTACCATTATCTAGAACACAAGGTTGTCCAGAAGTAAGGTTTTGGGTTTAGGATTCTTTCACAGACGTGATGAATGAATATAGACAAGTTTCATAGTTTATGTCTTTAGCTCTTTTATCTTTGTCATCTGAACATAGGTATTAGAAAACAAAACAAGCTTCCCTATCTCACAGGATATTGTAAGCATGAAAGACATTGTGATGTTAAAGACCTCAGCTAAGAGTTGTGCAGATATTGCCTGGTTGAAATAGGTCTGCATACTCTTTCTCCCCTGGAAATGATAATGTTGTGGGGTTTTTTATCCTCATAAATGAGACCTCCTTGTAAAACCCATATAAAATATTAATGTGATCTATCAATACAGAGCACTATTCTAAAGCAGATAGTAACCTTATACAAAATTAGAACACACTATACTTTTAGGAAAAAAAATTTCAAACTATTTGGAAAGCCCAATTAATGATAACTTAAGTAGAATGACCCACAAAATCTTTTTATAAATGTAGCTTTCCTATTGTCTGAAGTAAAAACATGGAACAGTTCTCCACTCCTCTGCTTAACTCAGTAGCAAAACTCTGATGAATTTCCACAGGACAGAGCTTTGCTTTAGTTGTTTGCTCATTATTACCACTATAATTTATACCATTACTGTGCTACATCATTACTTCTTTCAGACCAGTTGCCATACTTGTCATTTAATACTCCTGTGAAATTGCTATTGATATTCATTACACATAGATTGGAAAGGAAACCATCTGTTTTATAAAGTGACTAAATGATACAAGTTAGTCGAGTAAATCTGATCAAAAATGGACCATTTATGTCCTCTTGCTGTTGTCAGTCATATTTGTAGGTGGGAAAAAAGATTAATTCTTTCCTTGCCTGGAGCAGCATATGAGCAGTTCATGGCAACTGTAATCAACATTGATGTTAAATGATGCTTGAAAGATTATTATATTTTGTTTTAAAGTCTCATTCTGTTCTAGCATCATCAGCCTATTTTGCGCTTTTGTGAGATTTCTGGGACATGAAGAAAATATAGTAATATATAATATACAGCACATACATCTGTATGTAATATACAGCTCAGGTGTTCCAAGAAAATCAACAAATCATATTACAAATTAAAAATAAAAAGCTACATTCACAACAATACCATTTAAGTTCATATTTGAAGGAATTACAGAATTTAGAGTTTCTGGGGTCTGTTTTATTTTTACTAGAATGGTACTATAAAATAACTGGTGCAATTCCCTTTGAGTTTGTCACTGACTACAAGCAAAGGATAAAACCCTCTGGCAAACAAAAACACAGCACAGTTCCATGATCTCTGCTCAGAAAAAAAAGATCCATTGAATTCCTAAGAGCTGTTTGCTTGGGGAGGAGCTGGGAAACCACTACCCCGGCCTGTGATAGCTCCTGTTTCCAAACTCTAATTATGTCATGTCTATAGAAGAGAAAGGAAACACTGCAGAGCTGATGGCTATAAGTATTTTACTGTTACCTGTTTTTCTGCTTTAGGCTTGTGTGATTCAGTGCATTACTGTTTGTGTATATAGACTCAAATCCTTTTAGAACCCAAGGAAGGGACTCGTTTGTCCTTACTTCAAACTTCTAAATGCAGAGGTCAACATCAGAGCTGGTTGTCTAGACTCCAGAATTTTGGCAGAAAAAGTAGGCAATTTTAAGGTACAAATCAACTTCAGGCAGATACCTGAATTAGGTAACATCAATCACACATAGAATGCTTTTTTCTTATCAGTCATCGTAAAAATAGCATAGACCCCTGTTTCAGACACAGAATAAATCATTATAATTTGGCATTATAGTTTGGTCAGTTAAGTCTGCTCCTCCAGGTGCATCAAAACCTTTTATTACGATACCAGGTCACAATTTAAAACTGAAATCCCTCAGAAAAAGAAGGGAAAAAACCTATTAACCTTTTGGACAGTAAACACTTGGGTTGCTGACTCTTCTTACTAGATTCCAGATGAATCCTTGCTCTCTTTAGCATTTCCCAAGCTACAGAGAGTAAGGATTCATCCAGAAAGACTGCAGTGTTAGACTTCATATGCCCTGTATGTGACAGCAGTAAGTACTGGAAGTGTGGGCACTAATTATATCTGTTTTACTTTGTTGTAGTGGGGACTCAAGCACGGCACTGAGCTCCTGGGGCTGCTGTGCAAGCACTTGCCTGGAGAGCAGCTGCCTCACAGCACCTGCATAGCAGGTGGGCTGAGAATCCCTCTGCTCAGAGCAGTGAACAGCTAAGGGTGTATGTGCAAGTCAGGGTCAGCTGTGGTGAGCAGAGCTGGAAGGACTTGGTTTTGATTCCCATTTTTAACAGGAAAAATCCCACTCTTTCCCCCATACTAGGGGTAACATCCCTAGAGCTGTCATTTCTTTCAGCTTAAAAACACTGCTCTTGGCGTGAGCAGACTTCTTTGCAATTAGAAAAACAATAAAAATACTAGCCTTAAATGACCTAAAATATGTTCTTCAGCTATACAAAACGATACTTGTGTTAAACATGGAATCACATGAGGTTATCTCAGGCCTATCAGGTCATATCATGTTATGTCAGCAGTGATGTAATATTTTTGAGCTACTATCCAGAACGATTTGATAAAATACAGCACACATCATGTCTAAACAATAAAATTGGAAAGGTTTTGAAATCAAACTATAGCTGATTTAACAAGTGACTGGTTCATATCAAATTTTACCATGCAAGTACTGAATTCTGTACATAATTTTCCTGATTTTCCTGTCTATTGCTTTAAAAAGTGACTGCTACTTGCCCACAGACTGCCTGTCTAGAATTTTTTGTCAAAATCATCTGAAAGTGTTGAAATACAGCTCTCAAATTGCCACCAGGCAAGTAATATCTATTTATAGTTCTCTGTAGTCAAATCTTCTTTCCTGCTGAAAGAGAGCAGTTCAATCCCTTTGGCTCCAAGATGTTGTCTAGTAAACTGTTCTGTGACAGTTTTTCCTACACAAATTATTTTTAAGAGATTGAGAGTCTACTCCTTTAGTCCAGATCACATTTCTGTTTCCCAGTTAATCCCAAAAACAAGAGTACAAAATGGTAAATCCAGTCTGGATGCACTCAGTTCAAGAACTTGAGCCTTTGTTCCCAGTAAGTCTGGCCTCCAGTTATTTAGACTGGTGTTTCACCCTGTCTAAAACTATAATTTGAATTGATAAGATAGTTTTTAACAGGCTAAAATAGTATCACCATATATTATTCTCAAATATGTGCCCCAAAGTAGCAATTGGCCCAAAAGGGTTACATTCTTTTCTGTATTGCAAATGTGTCTTAAAGGGGAAAATAAGTGCAGCTTCCAGAAACCATGGTAACAGAACAAAATTTCCCTAAGTAGACGTTCAAGTAGCACAAGCCACTGTAGCCATCATCAGAGCTGTAATGGCTTTGACACAAGCCAGCAGAGTCCCCAGTCCCTGTTATTGGCATGGACACAGCAGGATTGCAGCAGCACCCTCTGCTATAATGACCAGCCTTTCACATTATACGACCTCAGCTTCACATAAAGACAGGTGAGCAGAAGACTAAAATGATAAGGAATCATAATACGTTGCATATCTTTGAAGATTTCCTAGCATTAAGAAATCTAATTTACTATTATCTATGATTTTGAAACTTTTCTAAAATAGAACTGTGCACTTAACTCTGTGGGTCCTGTGGAAATCCACTCCTTAAATAGTGACCCTTGTTTCTGTTTAATATACTATAGCATCCTTGTTCACTGAGAGGTATTTTTCAGCAAAAATAAAGGTAATGATATCAAACCCAGAGCCTCTTACATTTAAATGGACCAAGGAGTATATACACTGCACTTTAATCCTTACCAGAGCCCTAGAGCCAACAACAACTTCTGTGAGCACAAAGCACAGTGTCTCAGGTGGCCATACCCTGAGGGCTTTTCTGTTCCTTGTCAAAGAATTAGACTCAGAAGCACTGCAAAATCCCAGGGCAGTGCAATGTATGGTGTCAGACAGTTGACTGTCACAGGGGCTTGATTTGAGGTAGCTACTCCAGGTCTCAGGTAATGATTTCACGGTTATTATGGATAGATAAGTAAAGAAAGACAAAGCTCAGTCCACAAATAAAGTAGCTTCTGTCTCTTCCCAACTGCAGCTCCACTCCATGACAAAACAAAGCTTGTGAAAGGAACAGTCCCTTTGCATCTTTCCTGAAGAGTGGGATGTTTCTAAGTTTAATATACTGTGAAAGTTTTTGTTCTATCTGTGGCTGTCTAAAGCAAGGAAGATTTAATGTTAAACATTTTTATTATGAGATCAACTTACGTAGAAAAAGCACAATATGTCAAGCACATAAGATCTTCCATGGGTCACCATCAGTGTGTGGAGGGAAACTTGAGAGTTTTCTATTTTCAGTTGTATCAATTCTCTTATAGGAGTTATTGCATTCTTTAAAAACTTGGATGAGCTTAAAACTAATTTGGAATGCTCATACACACATGGATTTTTCCCTGTGCAGTATAATATCCTAAAATTCAAGTCAAAAACCTTTCTAGGACTTTGCAGCAGGATATCTGTCGACAATTGTGCTGCCTGTCAAGAGCCTCTGCTATGGGAGTTCTTTAATGTAACTTTTATCTACTGAAATGAACAGCTTCAACATGGAGACCAGCCCATTCTTTATGCCTTGTGTGAGGCCCATTCAATGACTAGAAAATATTTACTGGAAGTGCACCTAGCAATGAGATAGCTGCAGAAATTGTTTAGTTAGAGTTTTCTGGAAGTTTGGAGCAGCTGCTCAGTACCATCATGCTGGCATGACTAGATTGTGTGGTTATGTAATGACTGCAGGTTTCTGCAGGTGGAAAATCAAGCAGGTAAGTAATTTAGGACTCCACAACTGGGGAAGGGCAGTTTAAATAAGAGCTTAAATACGACTCTAGATCCCAAGTAGGTCCTGGGAACCACTCCCTTTACCACCTCTGCCTCCAGCAGAAAGGCTCATAGCCAGTAGGAAGCAACATAAGAGAAAGTAAAAGGCTGCAACAACATTTTATATATTTCTTGCAGGTCTTTCCAAAGACTAAGTTGTTGTACTGTGAAGGCGAACTGCTATAATAGCCTATAAAAATGGGATTTTTTTTCTGGTAATGGGATGAAGAATATGGCAGATGTTTTCTCATCATCTCTGAGAACAGGGAAAAAATGATAAAAATATAGCACTCATCCAGTGTCATTACAAATGTCTACTATTAAAAAAAAGCTTGTAAAATGAATGCTAAAACATTATAAACTCTATAAAACATACTATAGTAGGAACAATGATAGTTACAGTCAAAACCAAAATGGTTTGACAGCAAAGGTGAAGCTCTATACCAAATTTTCTATCAGTTATAATAAAAGGATTTTTTTCGCTTCAGAACTTCAACCAGAGACATTTCTTTCCTTATTATGTTGTTTTCAAAGATTATACCTTTTGTAGTCCCTATACCTGACATCTGATTATTTTTTTGTGTGGTAATGATTTCAAAGTTAATGCTCAAGTGGGAAATTCTTTGAATTCTGATTTTATAGAAGTCCATTTTGGACAAGTTCTTTATGTGCTATTGGATGTTTAGAGCAGCAACAAGGGTAATTATGAAAAATATCCAATTAAACTGTATTTACCTCTAAATATCTAGTGGGCTAATGTCAGAGTTGAATCATGTGATCAGTAGATCAGATCATTAGAAAGGATCGATATAATTTCTGTTGCCTTTAACTTTTCAATCACATTGTACCACGAGTGTACTTATTATGAAATTTTCTGTATCACTTGCATTGTCTTCTCATGTACATGCTTACAGTTTGCCAATTTGGGCACTAATGAATCTTCCAAGTCTCAGGATGAATTACTCTTTGTATAACCTAATAACTAGGGGGCAAGAATGTTGCTGTTATGCTAGACTGAGTTTACTTCTTTAAGGGTAGAGAAGCGAATAAACAAGTTTAATTGCCTAAAGCACCTAATCTTGGGATCAAAAATATGAACTGGTTTCAAAGTCAGTCGTATCCTACATGACCAGAAGGACCTAGCAGCTGGAAATCTATCTGCAGATCTTAGCTCCAGACTAGTCCCCATTACAATTAAATAGAGTATATTCTATTTTTAGACATTTAAAGCTGTTTTATTAACACTTTTAAGCAAATTAGTATTTGAACACTCTTAAAAATTTGTGGCTGCCCATGGTCAACAGTGCATTTTTAAGCTTTGCTATATATGGTAGGATATAAACTTCAAGAAACAATGGTAATATTTCTTACAATTGACAATTTAATGACAGAACTATGAAGTGATTGACTCTGCAACTTGAACTGGGTTGGGCTTCAGTCCTGTAAGACATTTACAAAAGTAAGAAATCTCATTGAATCTGCATTTCAGAGTAAGGCCATGTTGTAAAATCTACCCATCATGATAACGATATTCTTTTAGTCATGAATCTTTCAACTGCATTTCTCAAAACTGAATAATTGAAAAAAAATTAATTTTGTTAAGTTGCTGTTTGATTGATACAGCATTTCCATAATGATGGAACCATGAGAAAACATTTCTATGTAATAGACAGGGAATTAAAAGCCCTAATGAAAATTTCAGTGGATGAATTCACATACAAAGGATGATCTCAATAAAGTGCATTAATAAATTACATTATCATCCCAAAAGGCCTGCTATGGTATTTTTAACTCTATTCTGGAAGCACAGAAAACATGCATACTTTCAAATAACGTCATAAAATTGCTAAACAATGTTGCTTGTCTGTGTTAAGCACAAAATACTGCTTGCTGTACAAATGGCAATATTTGTTTATGAAAGATTCTGGGTTTAGCTTACACAATATTCCAGTTAGATAAATAAATGTCGAGTTATGTGTCAGCAAATAAATTCTTTGTAGAGATAGTTTGAGAAAGTCTCTTATAGTTTGCTCTGTCCACCCTATAGCATGTTGCTATATATATTTTGAAATTTTTAAGCTCCATATATTCCCTAATAAATAAAGGACATAGAGGGTGACTTTGTAAGCTATGACAAGAGAGAGTTTATTTCCTGTTTGTTTCATTCTAACCTTCATTAATCTTTACATTTGTTTCAGACATAGGATGTTCTGTGAAAATCCAGTTCAGAATATTTGAATATCAATGACTGGAAAAAACATGATGGTATAACGTCTGCATGTAAAGCTATTGCCCATAGTTCTGAGCCATTCCATTTTTATTACAGTGTAGCTTTAGCTTCGAGGAGATTACCCAGTTAGCTAAATCCCTGCTAAATATTTATTTTTATCCAAATCTTCTCTACATTTGCAAATCCCGACTACACAAAATTTTGTATGTGGCATCTCTGCAGCGTTTGGGACACAAAAACCTCTGTGTGGAAGTCCACTGTCTCGTGGCCCCACAGCTGCTGTTCCCTGCAGGCTGGCAGCATGGAAGGTGCTCTTTGGTTTGCAAAAAGCTGTGGACACCTTGGGAAGAACAACTGCACACACATCTGTCCCAGGAAGGAACTGGGAAGTGCCGATAGAAATGCCCTTGGCATGGAAATGCCTTCTCATTTATTTGCTGATTTTACCTCAGTGAGATCAGTGCTGCTGCTGCAGGTGGAGCTCCCAGACCTCCTTCAGCTCCCACCGTGGCACCTCGAGCCTCTGCTGAGCACATGGATCCTGATCTTCTGGGCATAGGGAACTCCTGGATGTAGAGACTACCTGAAAGCCCATTGGTATGCTGTTCTTTAAAGCAAAAATCAAGATTGCCATGAGAAAGAGAAAGCCATGAGAGAGCTTCTGTGAGCTTACTAGGCACAAGATTTTTTGCACTGCCTAAGAATAGGCTAATTTCTGTAATGCTAGAAGGAAAAATCAATCTCTGACTCTCAAAAGAATTTTTTTTTTTATTTCCCTTGGCTTTTTCAACTTTTTCCTTGAATTCAAGCTGAGAAGAATAAAAATTAAACAATTGTCAAAGGCTGCATCAAGCTGCTACAACTAATAGTCATAGCAGGAAACTTAGCAATAATAATACTTTAAATCAAAATTATTGGCAGAAAGCAAGCAATCAGTATGATTTGAGAACTTTCCATGAGAAAGATTTTCCAATGAAATAATGCTCTTACAAACAAGTAAGTTTTCCAAAGAAAAGTTCGGTTTTGAAAGAAAAAGAAAGTATGATTATAATTTTAAAAAATGGAAATGTCTACATCCCACCATATGTGCAGCCCTGCTAGTATTCTATGACCCTGTATGTCATAGGCAGAAAACCTGACAAGTTTAAAATAACATGCTATTGTTATTTACATTAGGCTTTTTCTGTAGTTTGTTTTTATTGTGATGATGATGATGATGATGATTATTATTATTATTATTATGTTTTCAGCCTGATAAAAGATGACACACATTTAAAATTTTGATTTTTTTTTCCTGATAAAAATCCTATAGACAGATGCAACTCTCTGGCTGGAAATGGTAAATTTCGTGATAATTATTTTTAATTGGAAAACTTTTGTTGCCTATTTAATATTTTCTATGGTTTAATGCAATCAATTAAAACTATGTAAACATTGTATATTCATTTTATTCTCTTTTTCTTTTCTCCCATTTCACCTTTGCCCAAAAAAAAAAATTTAAGAAAAAAGGAGGGGAAATGAAATGTTTTATTTCATGTAAAACAAAATGCAGAGAAACACTTAAACATGTTTTCTGAAATGTGAATAAAAACATGAAAATTATAATAACACCTTTGCTTTTTTATGATTATGAGGTATTGCAAAAAACCTACTACTTTCAACAAGCATGATGGAGAAGTGTGAAAAAAATATTAATATGTCAATCTTCTGTTGTTTTCCCAGGTCCACCATGATTAGGAGTGAAACTCTAATGCCATTTAAGACCATGTCAGCTACACTGGCAATTACATTCCTGTGTTTTGAAATGTCTAAGAACTGCTTTCCTACCCCAGAGTTATTTCCCAGAAGACAGATTATCCATTGGCTCAGGTGGGGTCACACATGCCACTCACAGCTTGGCTCAGCACACCTTCTTCCTCCACAGTGAAATACCTGATTCGTGCTCAACAGCACAGTGAAGCTTCTTTATAAAACTCAGTGAAAACCTCAGCCTTTCACCATTCCCAAAGGATTGCTTTGTTACCACTCAGCAAACATTTTAATAATAGGCATAAATTTAATAATAATCCTCCCTTTAGCACAAGCTTTACTGTAGAAATTAGTATCTCAACAAATACGACAGTGTGAGGGCATTTTGAGTTTTCTCACCTGGAGTAAGTAACAAATGTGAACTTGGCAGCTGCCATCTGGTTAATTCAATTACAATCAATAATGAAATGATGAGTGAAAGCATGAAGAGGAAGAAACCTGTGAGCATCTCGACTGATGAAAGTCTGAATACAAATGACAACAGCCATAACCATAGTTAAGTTGCAACATCTGCAGACTCAATAATTAGGATGTAATTTGGCTTGGTAAAAGTCAACAAAAAATAACTATTTTTAGAAAGAAAGCATGATAATCAAATTTCATTGCTTTTCTCAATAGAAATGAAACATGGAGGAGAAAAATACCTGCACAGGTTAGATTAATTTTGGAAAATTATATAGGATTTCATTAAATATTCTGTGGAAGTTTTATTGAAGTTGCCCAAGACAAAATAAAACTGTGATTTCCACACACGGGTATTATGTACTTTGTACTTTAATAGAAAATTTGTTGCTTGGGTGTTGACAGCACATTTTCAAATGCAAGATCTACCTAGAGGAGTGCCTGCTGTGCCCTCAATAATGCATTTGAAATAGATCCTTGTTATACACTGTAAGCTACTCTAATCGAAATACATGCAGCTGTTAAGATGATGGTGGCAGTTTAATTGTTGTTTATAATATCTGCTCTGTTTTCCTCCTTTGAATTAAGCATCACCATCTTTCCTCTCTAAAATTCCACTTTTCTATCAACAGTGAGCAGGAAAGTATTGCATTGGCCACAAGTGTAGCAAATTGATTATGAATTGGTCAAGGGGCTAAACACTGAATAGTAATGAGCAGCCTGAGCTGTCTGTGAATGCTCCATATTGTTTATAAAGATGTTAAACAGAACTGACTGCCTCTTGCAGCATTGCCCATGGGAGCAGCACCGTGAAGAGTGCTAGATCTGATCTGAGGGTTTCTGCTAATTAGCACAAGAGAAACACAGAGCTCTTCAAAGGTACAGGTGACAGCAAAGGAAAACCTCACCAGATCTGAAGAAAGAGCAGCAAGAGCTGCAGTCACATTTGTCTGCTCCCTGCACTCCCTTGTCTCTGCCCAAACCTGCAGTGAGGGAACACAGATTCCCACCCTCATTCAGTGCCTGGGAGCACAGCAGGGCACAGACACCGAGGTCACAGTGACCCTGGCACACCTCCAGCACGGGAGGCAGCCCTGGCGTGGCTTCTTCAGCTCTGCACCCCCGAGACACCTCCAGGCGAGGACAGGCACAGGACCTGCACAGCCACCCCCACACATTGTGCATACACCTGGCAGAAGGACTGTGTTAATGTTTGGAGAGGATATAGAGTACAGCTGAGCCCTGCCTCACTCTCTGCCTATGTGTTAATCTGTGGGCATCCTTTGGCAATCCCTAGAACTTGGTTTCAGAGGGGAATCCAGCATAAGTCACAGCCGTGTCATTTATTGTAAGCCCACAATATTTTGACATTGCCTGCTAAACTACTTATTAAGAGCTCATTAATTTACTTTTTTTCTCTAGCAAGAATGGCTTAATTCTTTATGCCTGTGAACTGCAGCCTGGCACAACAACAAGGCCCGAAATTCTGTTTGATTATCTCTGTTAACAAACAAAATGAGCACAGTTTCTAAAAGACTTTTTCAGCTTGGAAATATTTGAAATAGGCTGCTGGCTGAATTTAGTCTGTAAATGTTTGGCATTTCTGCAAAGCTTCAATACTGAATTTTTGCACTTTTATGAATTGTGTGTTGTTATGTCCACAGGTTCAGATAGCAGTTCATTCCAGTATTAAAATGATTTTCTTATCCTATTATTTGTCCCCTGACTATTATATCTTTGCATCCTTTTCACTTGAGAACTTCCACATAAAAGGAAGACTTTCAGCTGGATTAGTGATCAAGTATTTTTAGACTTAGATTTTCTTACAGTATAAACTTAGGCACAAAATCCATTCTTGATGATGACACTCTCAAACTGTCATCTCTGTGCATAAGAACTCTAAATCTAGCCTCCAGGTGGACAGCAAGTGAGCTAGGTGACTAAGAGTGGCTCTGCACTTGTATAGGCTAACATAGACTAAATGTTTAAATGTGTTTTGTAATACTGCTAGTATCTATCTTGGTCAAAGGTCAAAATATCCACCCACCAGTGAGACAACACAATCTTTGGAAAATATTTCTGTAAATTTTATCTTCAAAGTAGAGAGCACATTAAAGATTTTTCCTGGAGGAAATCAACATCTCCTTTGATTTTGGCAAAACCTCACTAATGGTTCTGAGCCCCTTCTTTCACACACCCACACACACATACCAACACACACAGGGACATCCCTTTGGTTAATAGTACTGTATGTCACCATTGGTTTAATCCTACATGGGCAGAACTATGGACCTTCTGCATGTCAGGTATAATTTCCAAAATGGTTGTGCTTTGAGTGCATGAATATACCTTGAATTCCTTGGTGTAGATTCAAAGTTCTTCCACACACCTCTCAGTGGCATAGCCACACTCCCCAAGAGCTTCCAACCCATCACTAAACCCACTAATTACTAATCCATGAACTCTGCTTGACTTCTGTGTGTGGGTAGTCACTCAGGCTATTTCTCCAAGGAAGCCCTAAATGGGGTGCACAAGAAGAAAGGAATAACTCTGACCATCCCCCTGCAACAGAGGGGTTCAGCAGGGAACACAGTCCAGATTTGAGTCTTGGTAGTAATGCAGGAAATGCAATAATGTTTGTCACATAATTCTGAATCACATCGAGACAGATCAGAGGGTGACTTCCTTTAAATTCCTTCTCAATTTAGTTATTTTTTAATAGCTCTGCATTAAAAAAAAGAAAAAAGTGTTTAACACTCAGGCTAGAAATCTCAGTACACAAAAAGTACTATTTTAGAAAGACTTGTCTTGCTGTCAGTTCACCCAGGAGAAAGTTAAATTGAAATACACTTTAGAACTTAATTCATAGCAGTTTGGTCACTTAGTAAATAATGTAGATGTCTTTTATTAGTGCAATATTTTATATTCACGCATTTGAGAAGACCAAATGTCACAGAAACTACACTAAACACTTCAATTGTCACCACTCATCTTCTTGCCTTTTTCAGGTTATGATAAACATGAGGCCACATCCTCATCACCCAGATCACCTGCATGGATGCTGTTGACACCAGCAGGCAGAGCACAGCAGGTCTGCTGAAGTCACTGAGATCCCCCTGGATGTCAACAGCAGCAGGCACAGCTCCTGCCCTTTAATTTGCATTGCCTCAGGACAAGACCCTCCAAAACACCAACAGGGGAAGCAAATGAGATACCACCACCATGGAGAACCACAAATTTTATGAAAAAAATTCCCTCCTGCTTGTTGTTTTCAATAATTCCTGTATGTACAAGAAATTGAAAGACACCATTAAAATTAAAGACTGGTGGTGATACCCATGCACTGACTTGAGAAGCTGCATGATAAAATTAACAAATCTTTGACCACATCTCCACCTCCTGCACACTAACCCACCTCTTGTAGGATTATCTTGATGTTCGAAATCTCAGAGCAGCTTTGCACAGCAGTAGCATCATAATACATTAAATAATTAAAAAGCAAAAAAAAAAGAAAAAGAAAAAAAAACAACCTACAAAGACACATTTTATTTTTTTTCCCCAGGTGCAGCAGGTGCCCACCCAAAATTATGCAGCCCTGATGTCTGGGATGGACAGTATGCTGGAGATAGTTCAGTCTCTGAGATTTTTACATCCCACGAAGGAAAGAGAGGTTATGTTTAGCAAAAAATATTAAAAACTATTCTTATCAGAGCTCCATATCAGACAGTGAATCAACTACAAGATAGTGTGTAAAATATTTACGTGTGTATCTAAATATATGCACACATATAAATATACATACACACATTCAGTGACCCCTGCTCAGGAATGTCCTGCTGTTTTGCAGGACACTGGGCACACTTCTGGGATATCTGCCAGAGCACACTTTATTTAAATACTTTCCCGAGGGAAAGGTTTGGCCTGTGGCTGCAGGCTGGAAGCTGAGCAGCTTCCCTGCACTGCTGCCTGCCAGGGCTTTGGTGGCAGAGGCTGAAGGCAGGGGCACTGTGCCACAAACAAATGCATCCCTTCACACAGACTGTGAGGCAGAGCAATTCCAGCCCCTGGGAGCCTGTGAGCAGCTCCTGCACATGCCATGACTGCTGCTGAGGGCTGCCTGTGAGCACATTGTCACAGATCATGGTGCCCGTGTGCGTGCCCTGCTCACCCAGCTTCATTTCAGGCTCTTTATTTCAGCGATCTGAGGAGGGTGTGTGTTGTTGTTTCTCTCAGATAGTCAGCTGTGGGAATTTGCAGTGCACATGGCCTCAGTCCAGTGCAGAGTAACCCCACCAAAGGGGAGGGACCCTGCTACCCTTCCTGCACAAGCAAGGGATGGTTATCATCAGGGACAAAAACTATTTGCAGCATTACTAAATGTACACCCATGACACTACCTTTGCAGCCTGAATTTAAAAATCTGTTTGTTATTTGGGGTGATTGAATGAAGATTCATTGGAAACCCGTTTCGAGCTATGAGACACTTGCAACCAGTCCCCTCCATTCCCCCCTTGCAGTTTCTCCTTTGTAAGTGCTCTGCTCTTCCCGCTGTGCTATCCGTCACCACAGCCGTACCAGATTGTTTTCATCTCCGTGTGCATGGCTGCTGGACCACCATGGGCTTTGAACACTGTTGTGTGAACATTCTCAGAGGGATTCCACATGCAAAATACATTTTTTTTCTCTTCAGTGTATACGTTGCTATTCCTTCAGAGAAAAATCACAAAGAAAAAAATTTCCTCCAGGAACATGTGCAAGGTGTAAATAAAAGGGGTCAGAAATACCACTAGAGTGTATTTTATCTTCCACATTTGAATTAGATAATTATTTTAAGTGCTACCTTAGTATCAATATTTGCATCATCACGAAAACTTTTCTCAGATTTTAGACAATCCTTTTTTTCAGACACCTCTTCATTGAAACCCATAACAAATCCAGACTTCCAGCATATCATTTTCTGTTCTCCAAAGTGTCTGGCTTAGTCTGCCTGCCCAAACTCTGGGTCTTATCTGAAATAATATTTCTATGAAGATAAGAATTCTGTGAATTCTTATGAAGAATTCCATAGGTTCTTCCAAAGAAACTCTTCCACAAAGCTGCCACAAATGTCATGAAAGGAACTTTTTCACATTTTCCTTTGTTCTGCAGTGCTTTTAAATCTTTTAATAGGCAGCACTTTTTCTATCCCCTGTCTATCCTCCTCTTAAATTGACAAAGCATAAGTTGCTCTTTAATGATTCAGCTGCTGCAGAGGTTGAATTGTATGTTCTGTGCATGAAGAGCATATTGTATTATACCTGTTAATTCTTTTTCTGCTCTCAGTTCCTGGGGACCTGCGTTCAATCAGCCTTTTTCCACAGGGACATGTAGTGGTGGCTAATTTTACATGACTTCCTACTGTAGTGTGTATCTGCTGTTTCATTTCCTTCTTGCTAATGCCTGCAAATATGGCTCTCTTTATCTGCAGCTCTCTGGGAATGCTTGTGAAATTCAGCTTCTGAAAAGGATTTGTGGCATAATATCTCAGCTGGAGATATTGTAAGATAATACTTTTTCTATAGCAACAGGGAAGAAATTAGCCCATATATCCTGTGGGATATTGTGAAAGCAATTGAGAGGGACAAACTAATTACACTATCTCCTCAGCAGAAGACAGACAGATTAAGAGAGCTACATCAGTTAAAAATTGTCTAGAATGCTTACACTTGATTTTATCCATCTTGCAAATACAATGTCTTCTGTTAAACTGATAAACCTAAAATCAGCATGTTTAGAATCTATAAATCAGGAGAGGACAGGGATGGGATTTTTTAAAGGCATTTGAATAATTTGGCCTATTTGTTGTATTTGGAAATCACTTATAGTCTTCTTGGAAATTTCCAACCTAAATTATAAGCGCTTCTACCCAAGGCTGTAATATTCAGTAGATTCTTTCGAGTATCTTCCATTCTGATGTATTCCCAATCACTAGATGCTAGCAAGTGCTTGACAGAATTATTTAAAAGGCAAGTACTGGAAGCATTTTGTGGAGTAACTATTGGCACATGTTGGATTTTAGATTTATTTTCACTCTATATATCTGCTTTTTTTCTCACTTTGTAAATACATGTGTTTGCCTAGATAGATAGATACAGATGTTAGGAATATACTAAACTTATGTACATATAAATTTCAAGTGTCTCTCTGTTGCTTCCCCAGAAGATTTACTCATTAGAGAAGATCTTAACTTGTTGAAGTGAGTCACTGCACGATCTTGTAAATTCACTTGTTTCTTCTTGGTTAAACACATGCAAACCATTTTTTAATAAAAACATCTAATCAGAAGGAATATATATGCTTTCATTACTGTCTACATCCCTGGTGTTACTTTAAAAATATTGCTCTAAACTGAAACCCAGAATTACTATGCATGAAACTCAGTATCAGTGACAAAATTTGGAGTGCTCCAAGCTATTTTATGAGTTTCTTGTGCAGATTTCTTCTGGGATTGCAGAGTAATTTAGCTTGTGAGAGACGCAGAGAGGTCAATTAGCTGACTTTCAAGTTAGATCCAACTCAGACCAGCTCACACAGGTTCTTTGGGCCGTGGGTAGACAAGAAGACCTTATCCAGTCAAGATCCATTCAGGCTACTTTCATAGTTATCATATTAAAACACAGGAGTACTTTGGTATCATCTCTTTAGCTCAAATAAATGTTGTTAAGCATTGAAACTGAGTTACAAATTAACAGATCAACTTTTCCACGATCACACAAGAAGCCTCAAGACAATATAGTAAAGATGAACCAAATCTTAGTAGTTTACAAGTGTTATTTCACTTTAAATGCCTTAAAGAGATAAAACTCCTTAAAGCTAGACCATACTTAGGTTTAATTCCTCAGTAGTGAATCAGAAACCTTGATGTCTGCACTCCTAATTTTCAGGCTGTGGCATTATTGTCGGATGTCTGCACTCCTAATTTTCAGGCTGTGGCATTATTGTCCCCTTCAGTTCTTCAGGGTAGCCCTCTCTTGTTCCTGCATTTTTTCCTCTTACCTGCCTTGGGAGAATCAATGTCCTTTTCTCTTCTGTGTTAATTCCACATTAATAGTCTCTTCAAACAGTTTATTCTTATAGACATGAAATTCAGGAATCTTTATATGAAAAGGAAAAATAGTCTTCTTCAAAGGGAAGAACATAAGCAATGACACAAAAGTTGTCACCATAAGCCACACTGGCATTGGCATACCAGCACGTAGTGGTGTGATAGTAGATCTGGTGAGATAGTGGGGTAGATCTACCCAGGTGCAAGAAAGGTAGTCATATTTGCTGGAAAAATTCAAAAATTATAGAAGGTGTTAGTGTCACAAATTGTGTTAGGCAAACACCAGTCCAGCAAGATGAGTGAGAGGTAAAGGAAGACATTATGCAGGGTATTAAGAGTGAAGCCAAGCACTACAGAAACCAGGAACAGAGACATGATGAGATCAGGGCAACACAGTGTTAAAATTATCTTTCTTGATATTGCTTCAAGCTTGCCACAAAATATGATGCTTTTCTTTATATTATTTTTTCTTTATCCTATTTACTTTCTTTCCATTATTTTCCATTGTTTGCTTTAAAATTAAATGCGTTTAAAAATGGTATTGATATTACTATCAAAAATTGGAGAAAATCAACCCATTTATTTATTCAGGCATGGTTCTTATAAATACTTCTTTCCCAGAATAGAGAAAATTTATTCCTCCTTTTCAATATCTCTTATGGGCTTAATCTCCCCAAAAGTAGAAATAGCAGTTTCTATTTCTTCCTTTTGTTCCAGGAAAAGACTGGACCTTATATAAAGAAACTGGACAGTTATTTCCTGAAAACAGGAGCTTTGTCAACAGTCCAAAATAGCTGGGACAAGTTGAAACTGTTTTAAGGGAGCAATTATCAACTAACAGAAGATTCTGTATTTAGGGCCAGAAGCAGAATAGCCTGCAGTTGGCTTCTGGATTTCAGATCTTGTTAAAATATACTCAGAAAGCTTGGGTAGCCTCTGTAACAGCTTGAACTTTTTTTGTTTTGCTTCAGTTGTCTTGTTCATGAGTGAAAAAGAGCACAAGGCCAAGTTCACAGTGACCATTTCTATACTATCTTGCAACAGCATCCCCGGCAAGATTGCTAATGTCAAATTCTACCTGACACTCTGAGCTTGCCCCAGTTACAGTACCTGAGGAAAAAGCTCACCTGGGCTTCAGAGAGCCCCTAAATGCCAGCTGAGCTGGCAACTTTGATAGAATTATCACAGAACCATGGAATGGTTTGGGTTGGAAAGGTCAACTAGTTCCAATGCCCCTGTCATGGAGAGATGGCTTCTACAGGACCAGACTGCTCAAAGTCCCATCCAACTGTTCTTGAACACTTTGAGGCTGGGACATCCCCAGATTCTCTGTGCAACCTCTTTCAGTGCCTCACCACCTCACAGTAAAGAATTTCTTCTTACATTCCCCTTCAGGGAGCATTTCTGATCTGCTCATAAAATAGCCCACAAATACATATTTTTCATCTGTGCCAACACTGCTTGAGACATTTTTCTGCCAAAGATGAAAAGACATTGGTGTAGCCCATTTGCATGAAGAGCTAGTGCAGGAGTAGCAGTAGGCATGAGGAGTGTGCACACACCTTTCAACCCAACCACGGGCAGGTTCCACCTCAATTTGGAGCCCATTCTCCCAGCAAAGTATCCTCTCTGTAGTTTGTAGTTCACAACATGGTAATCCAACAGTGTGGCTTTTCCACAGATATGAATTACATGAGAATGATTTCTCAACTTGCTAAAAGCTCCCAGACAAACAGGAAATAGGAAATGGGAAAAATATGAGAAGTCCTGTGCTGGAAGGAACTTCAATGATCTCTGTTCACTGGAAGTATGGATTATTTTGAAAATATTGAGAAAAGATGACTTATGTCAGAGAAAAGGCAGCTGTCCAATGCTATTTGCTATGAAGTGACAGTCTTTGTTCAGGTGTCCTCACAGGTCACTCTGGGCTGAGCAGCTGAATGCTACATCTCTTCCCAGCTCATTGCCCTGGCACAGCCCATCCTTCCCCATGACCCAGCTCCTGCACACCTGAGGGAAAGATGTTTGCTGGCAAGGTGGATAGTGTTTGTATGCAGTCTCCTGGGACTGGAAAGGGGCTGTGCCACGATGCCTTGAACATACTAAAGCCAGGCATGGCAGCAAGGAAGTATGGTGCAGGAATCAAAGGTCTGAGTCCTGTCCAGTAGGGCTGAGACTTGGCAGACCAAGCCAAGCAAGAGTGAGCTTTTGGTAATAGGGTGGATGGTGACTCACTGTCCTACAAATCAGTAAATGCCAGGAGGGCAAGAATCCTTCTCACAACATCTCTGCTACTTATAAGGGATCTAACTCAAAGGTACTGGTTAATATCTTTCCTGAACAGCAGAAATCATCTATCTCACTTCATTGATTGAGTGTCCAAATATTCCAGATTCTTGATAACTGACTAATGAGTTTAAAACTGCAGAAAAAGCTTGGTTTCTTTACATTTAAGCAGCTTCTGCTGAGAAAACATTCCCTTTGGCACACAGGTGCCAGCTGCTCTGACAAGAAGCAGCCATGGGAGAATCTGGTTTTGAGGATATCAGTTTGCCAGACTAATTTTCCCCCTTTGTGGTGCTCAACATGCTTCAAAACACTGTTTGAAGAAATTGTATTTTGTTCAAGTGTCTGCTTTGGACTTTTTACTTTTCTTCGTCAGTGCATCTTACAGAGCTGCTGCTGTCCAATGAACTCAGAGCATTCCTCCAGTCTCAGCACTGCCTGTCCCACATCACCATGTTGCAAGGAGTTTTCAGACACAGAAGAGGCAGAAAGCTCTTTTCTACTTCTGGCCTTTACCCTAACTACTTGAATGCATCCATCCCTTCTGAGCCCTCTGTACTGTCAGCCTTTACTCTGCTGGGGCTATCCTGGCACAGGAGCCTTGTGTATCACTGCCCTGAAGCAAGACTCCTTTGGCAGTGCATGCAGTGCTGCTTTTCCTTGGGCACCACTTTAAAACACAGCTGTGTGATGAGGGGTGAGAGAAAAAGGAGCATCATATGCAGCACTCTGTCTAATGTAGGCATCAATAATGCAGTGAGTTCCCAAATTGCAGAGAAAAAGCCAATTTTCACCAAGAAATCTACAAGTGTCAGGCTTTTGGCTGTTGTTTTGGTTTTTTTTTTTTGCTGGAACCTACTTCATTTTCTCCTATATACCCAATGAAAAATTGTCACAAGACTATCATCCTCTCTGAACGAGGATCACTCCAAGTCTAAGAAAGAAATAGTTAATTGCTTCTCTTGAAACAATGGGCACATTGCAAAATTACTTATGAAAAGGAAACATTATGAGAGTCAGCAGGTGCTCAAAATTGTTATGTTCTGTTACTCTCTTAATTAATAAAAAAGTGACATAAAAATATGGGCACATTTATGTGATCATCTTTCTCTGTCAACTACTTTTAATAATTATTTGCAAATCAAAAGAGAAATAAAAAGAAAACCACATCCTAGAACATATTTTTTTGTAATTTTAGATTGCTATTTAAACTGAGCAACAGATGAGTGTCTTTAGACAATACATAATTATTCAAACTTAACCAACCTGAAATCCAATACACTGCTTGATAAAAAGCACTTGCATAAAAATTGGAGGGCAAATATCAGGGATAGTGGTTTGAATTTGTACATTATGGTGCCCTAAGGTGTAAAATTTGACTTGATGTCCCAGAATTTAGGAGAGAGGCTTTTTCTTCTGCATTACCACTATATTTTTCTTGACCCAACACTGAACTTCAACATTGTCCTTTTCTCACCAAAAAGTATAGGAATGGCACATCTGAACAGAGATGTATAGGATTTAGCCATGGCATGGCACTGTTCCTTAGCATAAGCAAAATAAAAATTGCTTGTTCTGTTTGGATAAATTCCAAAGCCATTCAAGTCACTAAGTCTTTTAAGCCAATTATTCTTTTGAAGTTCAATTAGCTACACTCAGACCTTTCCACAAATATAATTTGGTTAGGGAAAAATGTACAGCACCTTGATTGAATGAATGATCAAAAACTTTCCAGTATTCTGTGGTGACAATAAAAAAACTAAAACCTAAAATAATTAGAGGCATACTTGTCTACAAATTTGCAGAGAGGAAACTAAAAAAACCAAATGCTTATTGTATTATACTGTATTTATGCTCATGACACCCAAAGGCCAATTTCCATGCTATATTCATGGAAATATATATTCAATATATATATATTCATATACACTCTGGAATCCTTCAGTAATAACCAGCTCTTTGGGCATTGCTCTTGACACGATCTATGTGCAAATTTACACATGTAGCCACTTTCTGGTGAGCCTTCTCCTCCCTTTCTATATCTGTTGTGATGTGAAACTGCCTCCATGCAGATGGAACCCTGGCCTATCTGGTCTAATGCTCTTGTGTGAGCACCATCATGAATGACTGGAAGCTCTGAAAATCCATGGAGATTCCAAGGTCAAAGCCACAGAAGTAAGTTATGGAGTTCCATATCAGAAAAATACCATATCAAGGAATTTGTTCTAAGTTTCTACTTCAAGCTTTCTCTTTTGATCTCCCATTTTGTTATCCTATCAGCATTCATTCCTTACAGCTTTGCTTTGCTTAAATTTTACACAGGTTTGGAGTCGTGCCATGTGTTTCACTGGATGTACCTATCAAACCAATGCAGTTATCCATGTCTGGTCTCACTCACAGCTGCATTACTCTCTTCTAAAATGAAGCTTAAAATAGGGCCATATTCCTTATAAAAATTCACCAAAATTTCCTGGGAGTTACCATACATTTTTTTCTGGATATTTATGGACTTACATATATATATATATATCCCAATTTCAGCATTTTTCTACTTTGCTTGGGCTAATGTAGGGTAATGTGAAAAATTTAAACTGGGTAAGCAGTTGTTTAATGTTAAAAAAACCAAACAAACAAGGAAATATTGTAGCACAGCGCCTCTGCAAGCTGAAAGCAATTTGGCATGTTACCATATGATTATGCCAATCACCTGATTTTCTTTTCTTTCATATTTTTTCTTAACCATATAAATATCCACTCCCCCCTTTTCCACATTCTGAAGAGTAAAAGTATCTTGAGGCAAAAATCCAAACTTGTCCTGTGAAAGCTGGTACCAAGCAATCAATTAAAAAGTACTTAATTTTGCTAAACTTTCTACTGATTAATAACTCTATGACTCAGCTGGATTTTTATACCTAAAGCCATTTCTCCATCTTGCAGACCAATTTTCAGCTTTTCCTTCTTTAAAACGAGGATTTCCTAGCAGCATTCTTACTGAGAAATACTTTCTTACGTCAATACACAAAAACCATTGCACACAACCAAAGAAAAATAAAGTAAAAAAAATTCATGCCAATGCTTGAAATGCTAAAACCAATTATCTATCTTTCCAGCACTTTTTTGTTAATATCTGCTTAGCCATCCTGCTATATTTTTTGCGTTCTTCTTTTTTATTTGTGAAACTATCTGCAATGCAAGGAAATTTGTAATAAATATAAATACATGAACAAAGAGTAATAAACGAATCTTAAGCGATTTTGCAACCATGTCAACTCAAAAATTCAAATAACAGAGCTCTAAGAAGTGCTTATATCTCATTAACATGAGCGTAAGAATATCACCAATACAATAGTATAGACTTCACAGTTTCATCGGTGCATTCATGATTTTTTTTGTATTTAAAGATTGCATTTATAAAATATAAATATGTAATTTCTTTTCTAGCATTATCTGTCTTTTCAAATCAAATAAGTGTTTTCACTATTGATAAAAGAACCTCCAGCAAGACAAACCTAGTAGGTTTGTGTATAGAGCTATCACAGAAATTTTATTTACAAACACTTCTTCTATCATGATAGGATAGGTGACAAAATACCTGTGTCATGTGACTAGAAAGCTTAGAGATTAGGTATGAGCAAGAATTCCAATAAGGTTGCACCAGAAATAAAGTTTTCCTTTTACATTTAAAGAAATAATCATCAGAGTGTGGTTTTAATGGAAATAACTTTTTCTTTCCTTGGTGTCATTACAACTGGCTTGTATCTCTACTGAGCAGTACCTTCATCTATAATATAAATGTAATCTTCCCCATTACTACCTGAGTATTACAGCTTTGCTCATTTCTGTATGCAGTAGCATTCATTATCTTGTTCTTTTATGCATTATCCAATTTCCCAATAGATCCTAATAGCTAGAAAGCTTGTCCTCACAACTTGGTCCTGAAATAATTAAAATTTATAAAACTTTTAGATATACAGTTTCATTCTATGGCTAAATTGGGTCCATTCTGGGGGGTTTTTTTATGCCCACAGCTAACATATATATTTAAAGCTCTATTTTCTTGTATCTTGGTGTGGTGCATCTCAGACTTTGCACTGTTATGAGTAACAGATGTACCTTGTCTTTTCAAGCTGAGTCAAACTGGAATACTTGACCAAGAAAACATGCTTATCTTTGGGGTTCACTTGAGTTTTGGGTAAAGAAAAGAATTAAATATCTTCTAAATCAGGATAGGCTGTAAGCATCCAATTCTAATGCACTGTGATGTTATGCATTTGCACAACTGTTTAAAAGAGACAGGGTACCCTTTCAATTACCCCCATGCAGGACTGAGAGGTCTACAACTCTCGTCTGAAAAGAGCAAAATAGTGTCCCTTTGATTATTTGTCTGGGAAATGAGGGAGCAGAGTGTGGCAGCCACAGTTGTGTGCAGAGTTCTGGGGCATGAGAGCAGGATTGGCTTAGGCTGCTGCAAGGGCAAGAGTTTGCTTCCAAATGTTTGGTTACCTCGATGTGGCCTCTAGGAGACACACTTTCTTCCTCATGATCATTCCTGGCTCAATGCCACCATTGTCTTTGAGCCAGGCCAACAAGGAAAACAAGATTAAGGCTTTCCAGAGAAGGAAATCAAAACGTTTACAAACATTTGCTGGGTGACTATAAAAACAACTGGATGAAAGGGAAACTACATTTTAGGCAAATCAATGACTCAGGGAAATGTTAGATTTTCATCAGGAAAATTTCACTGATACTTGAGAGGATAAGGTTAGCTGTGCCTTGTGCTTCCAGATGAGCATGCCATCTGTCTGCATCCATAGGGCCACCAGAAAGGAATGCAAAGGAAACCCACTTCAAGAAAGATGAAACTTCTTCCTACAGTTTGTGCATTTTAATAATGATGCTGCATTTAAAAAGTGCATTTAAGAGAATTATAATCCAGTGTATTTTGGCAGAGCTGCAGGTCATCTTTGTCAGAGATGTGATCTGTACTAGGAACCAGCTGCTCTTTATTAGGGCTTGAAGTCCACTTGGGGAAAGGTACAACCCTCCAAGGGTAGGTAGGTTCTCTTCCAGTAGCAGAGCGAAGATCAGAGAACTTCAGTCAGGCAAACTGGTAGCTTGAAAACATACCAACCCACAGGCTCAGACAAAACTGAACCTTGTTTACTACATAATTACCTTTCATTTTCCTGCTCCTCAGAACTGTCTTGTGTGTTATCAGCTCTAACAACTCCACACTAGCCATGCTCAGGCTTGTTTGAATAATGGCTTCTAGTCTACCCAAATTCCCCATCTGCAGATAAAGCTAATAAACTCAGTTAAACTATGCAGGAGGCAGGGATAGGAGGGGAAATAAAGCAGCAGAACTCATCCAGCCTTAGAAAATCTTGGCTATCTCAGTTTTAGCGACTTGTAACTGAGAGAACCTTAAAGAGATTATTTTAAAAATTATATTTTCAAGGCCACTTTATTTTTCAGGGAGCCTGAGACCTGACGTCTGAACAATAGCAATGAACCAGTGGCCCCAAGCACACACTGGTGTTTTAAATTGCATCGGCGTGTCTGACTATTTACTTCAGATTTCTCAATCTGTTGTGGCAGGAAACTGAAATAGGTGTGGGGCATAGGTGTGTGGTGAAGGCCCCTTTTAGAAATACATGGTGACAGGCAGAAAGCTTAAAGCACAGCAGAATACACTGTTTTCTGAAACCACCATGTAATTACTTATTTCTGCTGACACTGAGAATTTTATGTAATAGCAGTAATGGAGATATCAAGTACATAAGGAAGAAATGGTCAGCTTTGAGTCTACAGCAAATGACCAATATCTTTTGCCATTTCTTATTTTTAAAATGCAGCCTTTAGCATGACCCTGGTTTTTCCTCCACTTCATTATAATGCATATGTTGACTCCTGCCATTGTTCAGTCCTCTTTAATGTAGTGTCAGATCCTAGCCCAAATATTGATATTTCTGCCATCTCATATTTCTTATAACATACCAAAATAATATTACTGGCAAGAGGAAATATAGCTTAGTGTCTGGCAAGTATCTGTTGGAGGAAAACACAATTCAGAAATGTGTATATATTCTCATTTGCAGATCTTCATCCAAAACTGGCAAAGATGGGAGGAAGAGGAGGACAGTGCTGTTGTCTGTGTTTCTGTGTGTGCTCTGTGTCAATTTGTGTGTGTATTTGTGTGTTACACACCTGCACCAGAGGGCTTGTGCCTTCTGGGTCAGTCTTGTCACTGGTTGGACCTCACTCATGGAGCTGCAGCTGCCTCACCTTGTCAGGAGACTGTCAGATTCAGCCCTGCTTGCCTCAACTCTTTTTATGCTTACAGATTGCAAATATTTGAATGAAAACTTTCACATATTACTGAATTAACTGAGTAAAATTATGAACAATATAAATATTTGTATGGAATGATGTTCATGCTTGTGTTTACTGAAGTGCCATCAAAATCAATATTATTTTTTCCACATAATTCATCAGTTCAAATTTTACCCAGTCACTTTATATTTTTTAACATAATCATGGAAAAGAGACTCACAAAACAATGAAGCAAAGCCAGAGATCCAAATTGGTAAGAGGCAGAATTTGAGCTTAAAAGAACAATCAAATGTGGCTGAACATGTGGTTGGATGGTTATGACATCAAACAGACTCTGAACAATGTTTTGGATTTTGTATAATTATATATATTATAATTATATATAATTTAATTAACATTAAAAGATTTCTGACACTATGAGGATCATTGGCCAAGAATTAGTTCCTACAACTAAGGTCAGAAAAAAAATTAAATATTCTGCTGTGGCTCATCAGAGTAAATATACAAAATAATACAGTGTGTGCTCTAGAGCCCTATGTGGCATTATGATAACTCCTTAAAACACTCCCTCTGTGATATTCTGATACTTTATCTTTTGAGATAAAAATATTAAAAAATAGATATAATTGCTCTCTGTTTTTCCACATTATGACCAATAATTTGTTTCACCCCACTTTCTTCCAGTCCTCACCAGATGTCTGTGAGATAATAGAGGTCACATCCTCAGTTTATAGAAAATGATACCTCTTTACTTTTTGTCTCTGCTAGCACCCCAGAAGTGTGACAGGGTTTCTGTGCACTCGGGTCTATTCTGGACCCAGATGAACTTGCTACTTCCTAAAAGGCTTCTTCATACTTGCTGTGGCTCCCTGCTTTCCAGTCAGATGGTCGAGTAGAAGAGGGACTGACATAGTTTTAGCTTGAGCCCATTACAAATTTTTCCATACTCTTTACTCACACACAATTCAAACACCCACTGATGAGTGACAGCCTTCCCTCTGTCACTTTTAGCTAAACCCTTTCTACTTTCAAGTGCTTCTGTTTTTTCTTAATGTGACTTCCACTGTTTCCAGCAGCTGTTTAACGAATGCATTTTTGTCCAGCATAGTTATTTGGGTATTAACAGTGCTTCTTTTCAAGACAAACATCAGGTGACCTGCTTCTCTGGGGATGAAATCCTCTAAGAGCTTCAATGCTCTCCTTCTACACCCACTGTGCACACACTGCTTGTGAGTGCACACATCTCAATCAATGCCCTCCATCTTCACTCGTGTGTGTCATCCCCAGTGCTCCCAGTGTCTCGACATGTACCTGTCCCCTCACTATTCCTGCAGACTCCAGCACTGACCTCTGTGTGCCTTCCTCCCCCAGGCTTCCCTCTGCAGTGTTCTGCATTCCCTGTCACACCTGTGGGGTTAGGACACTGTCAGCCTTTCTTCAGTGTCCATCCCTTTGCTCAGAAGATGCTACTGGCTAAATTCCAGGGCTCCAAGTGCTGTCCCCGTGGGATTACGCCCCTCAGAATTTAGGAGCACTCTTATTTCTTTTTGGAGACTTTGTTGCTGTTTCTCCCCATAACAGCGAGACTGCAGTTCTCATTCTGACAGCAAAATTAAAGGCTTCCCAGGATTTAATTTATTTCACACTTTGTCTCATAATGAATTGCAAGTACTCACATCCTCTGCAGACACTGCTGTGTTTCTCAGACTGTGTTGTTGCAGGTTCATAGTTTGCCTGCTATTCCAGAGTTAATTGAAAGCTGCCATGTCCTTTAGTGCTAGCCATCATCAGGAATAAGGACGCTGAATTTTTTCCACTCCACTGGCAGCCACAGCTCACAAATGCAATATGAAGCTCTGATTAAGCCACATTTCTGCAGTTTAATCTCTGCTGATTGTTTTAGTTGTTCTACCTTTTCGCTCAAGCTATTTCCATAGTTTATTGTATGTCTAGTACCAGGTGTAATTCAGTAACCATTAGGAAAGGAGGGCTGACAGTGTTCTGCCTCATTAGGTGCCTGGAGCAGTGGCAGTCCCTGGCAGGCTTGCCCATGCCAGCTGCAGGAGCCCAGGGAGCCCCACACTGCTCCTTCCATGGTGCCAGCACAGCAGCTCATGCAGGCACCCAATTACCTGCATTGGAGAACAGACCTCTTTGAGAAGCAACCTTGCCAGGGAAAAATAGTTAGTTTCCAGCTGAATTAGTACTCTGCACTTGTTTGTTTATTTGGTTGTTTTTCCCCGTAGTCCTCTAACATTTGTGCTAGCAAAGTGCCAGTACAACAAAGTGACAAGCAACCATGGGAGGGCCCTGCTTGAAAAAGGGTTTCCTCCAAAGAAATTCTGGAAGGACTGCAACCTGAGGGCTGGATTCTGCCTAGCCTGAAACACAATAAAATGCTGGAGAAGCTGCCATTGTACTGCCTTCTGCTACAGTCACAGGAAAGAGGGGTTGGTGGGGTGCTCTAATGGACCATAACTTAAATATTACTTATCTTGAATCCGAGGAGGGAGGCAGAACTGGGGGCATCCACTGGAGCACACCTGCCAAGATTTTTGTGGCTGCAGTTAAGCTTGCTAGCAGATCCTTAGGACCACACAATTTAAAAGTCTTATTTCCAGCATGTGTCATATAGCTCTTACCTAGTGTCTTGGAAACCTTAGGGAAATTGTTTGGGTAAATTTGTCTATTTCATGGGACTTCTTTATGGAACAGCATGACCAGGGTTTGTATTCATTTTGAAAGGCCAGGTGGGGTATTTTACAAATAGGTATTCAAACACAAAGCTATTTCATGTTTTTATCTGTAACTATGGTGTATTTTAACTTTCAGAAACTTTAACTGAGAAAGGTACAGTTGCTGAAAAAGAAATTAATCACTCTGGCTGAACTTTAACACCCATTCAACATCTAATTAGTTGAATTAGAGCCACTTTGCAAGAGAGTCAATCAATTCTCTAGCTTTAGCTGCCCCAACGGTTCTGAAATTTGATGATGTTATCATTACTTCAGAGGAGACACTCAGTTAGCATTTTAATAAGTACGTTTTTCTCTGGCACTTTACCTCCATACCAGGAACTATCATAAGTTAAAATATTATCAGCAAAATGCAGACTCTCCTGGGCCAGAACTGTGTCCACATCTGAAAACTTTCCTGGTAGAAAATTCTTATTACTTTCACATGGATCAAGAGAATTATCATCAACTGAGTATCATGATGTGAAGACTGAGAAGGTAATTAAGAGAACAGAATCTGAACTGCAGTAATACCTTTGCAGGAAAAGCTCAAAATGAATTATTAAAATTCTCTATTCACATTTGAATATATAGTGAGATGAAAATGCCTCCAGAAGTTTTAAACTAGCCTTTAAATACAAACCAGATGGATACTATGCTACAAACCTCCTCCAAGTTAAGCACATACATTTGATGTTTCACAGGAGCACCATCAAGTGAAAGCTGAAGATTTTGGTTGAAATTTAAAGCATACCAGATAAAAGGATGTATGTACATACAGAAAGTCTGGATTGGCCCAAATTCTTGACTATTCACACTATTCCTTTAGGAAGAGAAAAGAGGGGTCTTGTGTGTCTAAAACTGCTTGGTCTGACGTTTAGTCTTTTTATTTTGCTGGAAAAGTTATGCAGGCTACTGGATCTCTCCTTCTGCTTTAGGATATTAAGACTTTTTTAGGACATAACATTCTTCATGTATCTGTATGAGTTTATGTTTGAAGAATAGCTCACAATGCAGGCCAGTTCTAGTAGGAACCCAGCAAAGTGTAATGTCTCTCTCACCTCTGAAGCTCTGGATTAGCAGTTTGGCTTTCCAAGGAGGGAAAGATGTGAGTCTCCTAAGGCATCTTGTGGACAAGCAGTAGGGTGGGTGGAGGGAATGGTAACTGCCTCCCAGAACCTGTCTGTCCAGTCCCTCTCAGGTACATCAGTAGCCTTCCAGCATGAGTTCACTCTGTGTTATTGTCTTTGAAAATGTCACTCTATTTTTTTGGGCTTTCTTGACTGTATTTTCCTGCAGAGATGGCATGGACCAAAAGCTCTTGAAAGCTTCTCCACAATATTTTCAAAAGCTTCTAGCACACAGCCACCATGGACAAATCCACTTTTAAAACAGGAAGTTTCAGCATGAATAAAAAGAATGGTTTAGAATTAAATTTTTACATGTACCATGAGCCAGCCATGGTGTCAGCTTTCATTTCTGCTGTAGAAACTGAGCTGTTGTACCAGATCAGCCTCATTTGTTGGGGTGCTGCACTGCTCCACCTTCTTTTTTGTGCTTAGTTTTAATATTTTCTTATGTGATAGCTTTGCATAAATGTTCCCACCACATTTGTTTCAAACATATCCTCTCTCTGGAACTCCATTTTCCAGCTAGATCTCACTAAAATACTGAGCTCTTGGAAAACAAAACAAGCCAGCGTTTCTGAAAGATGGTAAATTATCACAGATCATTATTTCTTTCACCTCTACAACATCCCCATATGCTTTAACAGTTGTTGTTTTAAACGTTTAGGTAGATGTTACAAGGGAAGGGTGAGGATAAATGAGGAAAATGGAAATGTACTGAGCCATCTCTGAAACATCACAGTGGCAGGGAGCACCAATTTTATCTCAGCCATTGCCTGCAAAGGAACAAATGAGGGGTCATGTTGATGTGCAGGCATCAACAGCTGCTGTCAGCAGAATTGCTGCAGGATTCCCTCTCTGGGTTACAAAACCAGCAACCTCAAGAGAATGAAATATAGTGGAAAATGAGTTAGATGATCACATGGAAACTTTCTAGAAGATTTGAGTGAGAGGAAAAAGAAAAATTAGGTCATGCAGCCAGCAGAGAAATTATGTGGAGAACAGAAGGGCCAAAGAAGGACGTAGATTGTAGCTTTTATCACTCTTTAGAAAGTAATAGCATTCTGATATTCTCAGAATTACCACATCATTACCATTTACCTGCTTAATTAAGGTACTAACTTATTTATATCTTTGCTTATAGATCTTGGAAGTGCTACTATTTCCTCAGATATGAGGACCAAATCTTATATAGATCCCACTGCCACTTCCATTCATGGAAATTATGGACCATACCTTTGATATAGTTAGCCTTACAATATCCCTATGCACGAGACATGAAACTACTATTTCTCTTTTCATTTTTAAATGTAATCTAGCAAAATTTCCTGTAGAGTTTTCAGAAGTTTTAGGTCTACAACTAGTCATTTAGGCCTGCAATGATGCCAGCAACCTCTTGCAGAACAGATATTTGAATCCAGGACCCTGAATTTTTAAGAAACTCCCATAACTCCTGATACCTCCATGATGGTTTTTTATAGTGCTTATGCTAAAGCTCACAAATCCCAGTAAGGTATGACATGGCTGGTTTTTAACATTCCTTATGCTAATCAGCTGCACTCACCTCTTCTTTCTATGTGTCCTCTCAGTACCATGGTCTACCAGATATTTCTTATCAAATAAGCCAGCCTTCTGAGAATCCTGAGAAAAACTTTAAGAAAAGGAGATGAGGCCATGAAAAGGAGTGACATCTCTCCCTACAAAACCAGCTCTTCAGTCAGAGCTCTGTGCAAAATTGTGCATTTAAATCTAATCCTTTGTGCAGACCTTTTGCTTCCTCTCCCTGAAAATTCTCTGGTATCAGGACAGTGACCTTGCACATGCTAGAACAAAGTCCTGGCTTATATGGATTGAGAACATCATGGTAGAAAGAGTCTCTGGAGAGGAATGGGGACAACAAGCCATGGACATGGCTCAGCAGAAAATCTAATTCTCCACGTTAAGCATTTTTAGGAATTGTGCCTCACTCAGCTTAATGCATTTGTCCTTCACATTCATGGACACAAGTTTTTAAAAGAAGTAAAATGGAAGACAATTAATGAAAAACGAATATGCAGGGTACTAGAACAGCTAATCTGTTTTCTCTCTCAGTATATGTATGAGACTTAGAAGAAAACAACATGACATGAGTTAATTTCCTTTCCATTCTCTTCCTGCTAAAGATTGCAAAATAGTGAATTATAGCAGATTAAAATAATTTTTCATGCAGAGAATAATAAGTGTGTTGAATAGTTTACTATTTTAAAAGATTTAGATATAACCCTGGAGGTAATATTTGTGCTTGAAGGTGTGAGCAAAAGCAATTAAGGTAACTCTTTTTTTACATTCCAGCCCTTTAGGATATTTATATGCCATGGCAACCAGTCAGAAGTCAATGGACCAGATCTAAAGTCTGTAAAAATCAATGGAGAAGTTAATAGGACCAGCTCACTTAAAACTTGCTGGACACCTGACCCAGGATCTGCAATGAAAGTACATATTTCCTTTTCTTTGTTTATTTGCAAACATTTTAGCTTAGCTGTCTGCAGTTTTCCTGGTATGCCTTAGCTGGTCCAGGTCTGTCTCTTTCTGGGAGGAGATGGTGGTGAGTGTGGCCCAAGGGTTTGTTGAATGCAGCCCACTCCAAAGCTGAGACTGACAGCTGCAGCAGTAGTACCTTAGGGAGGACCATACACCCCCAGGAATGGCTATATTATTTGCATGATGTTTAAATGCAGTTTTCCCAAGGGAGACGTGTGGCCTGAGCCTCCCTGAAAGTGGATGGAGTGTCAGTTCCCCAGCCAGGCTGCAGAACAGGGACTTGCTCAGCAATTTATTTTTTTTTTTAATATGTCATTTTAAGCCATCTGGTTTGCCTGAAAAATCTCTCAGGTAGATATTCCCTAGATCATCCCTTTTCCATACCCAATATCACAGATAAGTACACTTTGTTCTTCTTTAAAACTGTTTCAGATCCCTCTACCAGGCACTTGGCTCCCTCACTAAGATCTTAAAGATCTTAAAGATCTTAGCCCCCTCCCAAGCTTTGCAGCTGCTTGCCTATTTAAGCACAGGTCTGAATGGACTTCATTCTGTAATGTGCAAGCCTATATATACCTCGTGCAATACATTGCAACAGAGCCTGCAGAGAAAGAGGAAGCTTTATTTCATCATTGTGACTTTTGGAGACTCACAGACACCAGAAATTAGTGTTATAAACTTGTCAGCGGGTGATGTGTGGCTGCAGAATTATCCCAGCACTACCCCTTGTGTCCTTTGGATGAAACATTAAAGAAGAATGGAAGTTAACTATGCATGAGATGCACTAAAACTATATGCTTAAATAACACCCATCTACTCATTTTTCCTGTTTCATTTCAGGTCACTATATTCTTCCTGAGTATTTTATTTAAATGCTTGCACTGTGAGTCTTCTGAGCCTTACAGGAGACCAGCTTTTTAAATCCTTGCAACTGTACCAAAAATGGGAAGGGCAACTATTTTAAGCTTACATTGAACAAGATAATCAGTTGCAAAATATGCCAAATAATGGAGAGCTTTTCCCTTCTTGGCTTGATTCAAATCTCCTAGCAGGGTGATTCCATAATGATCTCCCTTCTCACGTCCTCCACAGTAACTCCATGACCTTGCACTAGTTTACCCTGGAGAGTCTGAGCCACATGCTCAATTCACTGAAACAAATGGAAAGTTGCCATTTTTTAGAGCACATAGGAAGAAATTTAGGTGAACACAAATCAAGGGACATATGAAATATTTCTGCCCAATTGTTATTGTTTTTCACATTTCCACATAAAATAAACCTATAGTTTTGTCCACTGGAAAAAAACGGTATAATTAATTGAGTAAAGATGAATAATTCTATTGATTTAGCTGGAACATGCAGCAAAATGCCAACTAATTCAGGTTCCTGGGTTTGAGATATTTTCCCTTTAGAAATATAATATATGGTTTATATATTTTCATATTTTCAAAGTTCATTAAATTATTGTCAAGAAGATATCATCATAAAAAAATGGAAAAAAATCTGATCAAACCAGGTAGGACATCTCAATTTGAAGAAATATTTCTTATGAGACGTTTGAAAAGATATAAACTTTCTGTGAGAAAATTAACCTTAGAAATAAAACATAAAAGCAGTGAATGCAATTGTATTAATTATCTTTATAATTCTGAGATTTTTGTTGTCAGTATCTGGTCTGATACTGTCTGAAATCAGGCTCTTCTCTGAAACGTCTCTGAAAATCTCTGGTTTTCAGAGGGAGGTGGGAGGGGAAATGATCTTCGAATTAACATGTATGGTCTCTGCAGCTTATAAAGTGTGAATCTGATGTCTTGTGGCACAAACCCTTCCAGCATTTTCTGTGAGTTACATTCCATTTCCTTCTCAATAACAGTGCAGCAATATACCCAGAGTGCATATTTGCTGTAACTTAATATGATTTCATGTAAAAATCAGGATTAACCAAAGCTGTAAAGGTCAATTCAAGCTGACGATATGTCTCATATTTCTTCCTAGAGAAAATATAAACATATAAATTATATTTAGAATCATGCTGAACACCCTAGTGCTGTAGGTTGAATGTGAAAGGCAAATTTTCCTTGCCAAGGCAGGATCAAGAGACTTGCAATGTAAATGAACATCTATTTTAAAATCTTTATCAGCTGGACAACCACACATCTGATTGCCAGTCAACAGATTCTGTCAAAAACCTTTCCATAAGGACTGATAGCCACGAACTAAAGATATAGTACAAAGCTGATAACAATGGGTAGATCAGTCCTGGACCAATCGTTTGGAGCTGTGTGTGGATCCAGTATAATTCTGAAAAGGATAAAACATGGTGTGGAAAAAGAGGAATGATGGTAGTAACTCAGTTTTTAGCAGAAATACCAGTCTGGTCTGATCTGAAATTACTACAGAAAATGCATTTTTGGGTTTTCTCCTTTTTTGAAAGTCTTTCAAAAACAAATGTCATCTTGCAGGAGGTAAGGGGGAAAATTGCTTCTACAGCTATGCTGCCTTTTGTGCCCAGGGGCAGCATTTTCATATCTCTGTAACACCCATGCATATGGAAGAGATTCTTACCTGGTATAATCGACATAAATGTATAACGTTCCCCTGAGGATGAGCACAGCAGCTTTCTCTGCACATTACTCCTTCCTGTGCTATTAGAGATCACTGTACCTAATGTTATTTGGCTGGCTTTGATTCAATCTGCACAGTACCAGGATTAATGACAATACCTATCGAAACATCCTTGTAAACATTTTCTGATGTTTGTCTCCAGAAAGAAAATGTTGGTTGGACTTGTATTAATTGGACATTATCTCCAAGAATGTTAGATGGATTAAAACAGCTTTCAACCTTTGTAATACAACCTATCAAATCCGAACACAAGTTTGCTTCTCTATAAGCAAACTGCCATCCTGTTTTATGATGATACCTACATGTACTGTGGGAACAAATGACAACAACATAAGTTGTATTGCTATCTCCTCACAGCTGTCAGGAGCTCATTTCTGAAGGGATCCAAATGCCAACTGTGCAGATTTGATGGAAATAGTAGAAAAGTACAACGAAGAAAAAAATGAATTCATTCGGAGTTTGGCTACTGGGAAGAAAACCCTACTTATCATTAGTACTATTTTTCTCTCCATTTTGCTTTTATCCAAAAAAGTGTCAAATTTTCCCATAGGAAATTTGACTCCATTTTCCTCAAATAGGGCCTATTGTCATTTACAAATTAATATAAACTACTATCAGCAGAGTCTACCTTTAATAATATTTAATAATATAGATTATTAATATTATAGAACATGCATTCCAGTATACAAATAAAATTATGATTTATGGGAGATGTCAAAAGGCTTTTGCTATGTTCACAGTTATCAAAGCCAAAGATATTTTAAAATATTTTCTTACCCTTTGTTTCTCTCAGCATTTAATTGTGGAAAATTTTTCCATAAAAAGCTTGGAGGGATGCGTGTTTTGTGTGTGTCTGTGGACATTTTATGTATCCACAGGTGTTAGGAGAGGCTTATTTGGGAATGGCTGTAGATTGGAGTATTTGAATAGAAGTAAAACTATCTGAAGCAAATTGTGGAGTTTTTCTAGTTTGGAAGCAGAAGCTCAAGAAGCTACAACAACTGCCCACAGAAATGAAAATAGGACTGAAAGTAGATATATATGTATAAAACTTTTTTTTTTTTAATCTCTCACAATTCTGGGGCATAACACTGTCATTCTGCTATGAGTTTGATATCACAAAAGTTCTGTTCTAAGTTGTAGCCCTGTAAGTCATAGGGCAAGTTTCTGTCTCATTATACAATACTGAATAGTTCGGTATTGTTCTATCAGAAGCTGACAAGAAGACTTTTAAGCCTGAGTTCTGAAAATAAGCCAAATGTCTTTGACACTCCTCTAGATACCATTGTATTTTGTCAAAGTCATCAGCCTAAATTTACCATCAGAATAAGTCAGCTCAACTCAGCAGCATTGTAAGAGAATGAGCTTAGTTTAATGGAATTGAGGTCAGGATAATATTTAGCTGTTGTATGTGGTACAGCATAAAACTGCAGTTTTTCAAATATATTTTATTCCTACTTGAAAAACACCTTTACTATTTCAGGAGTGAGTCTTTATATGTCATAAACTTATACATTTTTTGGACCAATTAAATGAAATTCTGTTTATTTGCTTAAGTTATGTGACTGATTAGAAAGTTACATCTCAAGATGATTTTGGCTTAGAAGTTAATATGTAGAAGAAATAGTCCAAGAAAGTGGTGATACAAAATAAGATATGCTTATTTCTTCTAATTTAGTTGGTTGTGAAATAAACCCAGGATTCCCACTGAACAGCAGATCTGTAGGTTCCTTATTGGTGTATCTCCATCGGTGTTTTAGTTCAGAAAAGGTGCACATCTCCCAGAATTCTCCCAGCTAATAAATACATTTTCATTTGAGTAATTTCAGACGGCAGACCTGGATTCCATTTGGGTGAGCTAAGCCAGAAAACCTATTCTGGCAGAGCACCTCAGTAGCACCAACCAGGAACGAGCTTTAGTCCAGGAGCTCAAATTATTTTTAAAATAATGTTCAACTCCTCAAGTCTTTGTAGTGTGGATATCATGAGAATAGCTTCTGATCGCATTAATAATGTAATAAAGCTAACTATCTAGGCAAGGAAATCACCATACCAAATATTTGATGATTTTTTTATATATTTCCATGTACAAAACACTTTGAAGAATAGCCTCCTGAGGTTCTTCATCCCTAGCAATATCAGCAGAGAGAGAGCATGAAGAATTTTTTTGATGTATGCCAACAGAATAATGAAAAGCTTCTCATAGTGCAGTGCAGGTATGAGGTATTGTCTGATTTCAGGGCTAGAAATATCCACCTTCAGAGGATGAAATGCATTTTTTGCATTTGCCAGATTGCCCCAAAACCCATGGGAAACACAGGTTCTGTCTGTCAAAGGAAGCATTCTAATGACAGCACAACCTGCAGTGAACTCAGCTGGCAGAAATTGTTCTTTTCAGTAGAGTTAGGCAATGCTCCTGTGTTACTGCCCTTGACAACAACCTCAGTTCTTTTTTCAAGACTCCTGCAGGAGTGTGAATTGCCTCCATGGAGTTTTCCAAACGACCCCCATGATCAATCTCGTGCTCCTGCTCGTGGACATTAAATAGCATTCAGCCTTCCTAAGCAGTCTCAGCAGCATCTCATGGCCCCTCTCACACAGCCCATTCACAGGCTGCCCATCCTGAGAATGACAGAGGTCACATCCCTAACCACAGCCCTGAACCACAGCGGAGGCTGCTGCAACACAACAACAACAACCAGTTGTGCCAGGTGTATGATGGCAGGTATGTTTTTCTCAGGTGTCTTTGTGACTAAAGTGCCTCTGCTGCTGAAAAGTGGCTAGAGTTTAGATGCCTAAGAAACATCATTTTGAAAGAGATCATTGTGCTAGGTCTGTGCCTTGATGTGCTTATTGCAGAGATTGGATGGACCCTTGCACCCAGAAGTATTTATGCCCAGGACCTTGTTTTAATCTGGAAAGCAACTCTGCTACTGTAATTGAAATTCTGGTTGAATTTGCCCCTATCTCTCACTAAGGCTCAGCTAACACATGAAATTTACGCAGCAGTTGCAGTATTTTGAATAAGTAATTCAACGAGAGTAAGAAATTATTGCAAAATACAGCTGCTGCCTTTCCTTTCCAGAGATAGAGTATGCTAATGTGTTTAATCTCAAGGTCTGACAAGGAAATGGGGAAGGAAGAGGATGTAGTAGCCTGTTGAAATGTAAATGTTAATAATGAATCCTCTTTCAATGAAGCAAACCCAATAGAAATTTTCGTTCATTTTTTCAAATAATTAAAAATACTGCATTTCTACAGACTGATTGCTAACTTATATTAAACGGTTATTTAACACTTCATTAATAATATTCTATTGTTTAACACTTTATTGTATGTAATAGGCTTCAGCCAAACTCTGTACTTCTTTCCACAAGCTAACTTTTGGGCCAAAGCACAGATTTTGGGTGCTGTTGAGAAGATGCTATCTGATCCTAACCTGTTTTTAAAATGAGAATAAATATGTTTTAAAAGTACCATATCTGCTCTAAAAATAAATAACTTACCACATTCACAGAATACAGCTGGTGCAAGGACAAAGTAGTAATGCAGTGTCTGAAATAATATAAATTAATTTTAAGCAAAATCAGTTAGTAAACCTTCTTCCTTATGAAGGCCTCTATGCTATTCTTTCCTTAAAGATGTTTAAACAAGCTGCTTCAACTTAACACATTTCTGACTTTAATAATCATATAGAAAACTATTCCCTGAATCCTCTCTAACAAACTGTTTATTAGACTTAATTTCGTGAATTGTGTAGTGCATTTCACCTGTTATTTGGGAAATTCCAGAGGAATGGCAAGGAATAGCAATAGTTCATGGTGGGATTTGTGTAACTTAACTTGAGCTATTTAGAATCTAGAGGTCTAATCTAAGTCAGTTGACTGTGTGGTCTCTGTTTTCATAACAGTAGGAGAGACTGGAAGAGTCAAAGCAAGATACTGGAATCAGGTGAAATCAACTGACATTTAGAAATGTCCTTTCTGTCTCCATTGGCTATCAAGTGAGCTCCAGGTTAGAAACCTGGAGATTTTAAATGGTGAGATGGCATAAGATGCATCCTACATAAAGGAATGAAGCAGAAAATTCAGAGATTCATTGAACCTGTGCTATAGTTATTCCAACCCTGGTACTCTTGTATTTCAGGCTCAAAACTGTTCTTTACTTCATTTTATTCTGAAATTATGATTATGTTATAAAATTCAACATTCTGTGACCAGAATTAAAAGTGAGGTAAGTACTATTAAAAAAAAAAAAAAAAGCAAAGCCATGTAAGGATAAAATGATCAAGAAAACCAGGCCAGGTTCTTTTATTCATTCTAACTTGAATGGTCTTTTATCATGCGAGTAAATTCACTGACTCCATAATTTGCAGCAATATATCCAATCTCTCTTCATGCACACACTGTGGACTCTTCTTCAACCTCACAAAACAACACATTTAGTAAATGAAAAATCCTCTGATGGTGGATTTGACAGTTTGATAAGTGAATACTCCTTCTAGTCCTCTAGGCGAGTTAACATTTTCATCTGCCCTAAAACTGTGAGAAAAATATTCTTTAAATCTCGTACCTGGGCAAACACCATTTACAGTTATTTACTTGATAAAACAACAGTTCAACATACTTTTGTAGAGTTCTAATCCCAGAAGTTGATCAAGCTTCATGTAGGGCTGTAAACCTATCACCTGGTGTACTGTCACCTACCATCAATAAAAGTTTATAGTTTTCTGATCAAGGCATATTGCCACTGGGTTTTTGTTAGCTGAAGAAAAATAAAATTCCACAGGAAACTGTTATTTTCTGATTCTAGCACATAGGTTTTGCTACTAATAATGTCTCAATTACCATTATACTACAAAAGGTGATGCAAAAACAAAATTACAACGAGGTTGGAAATTTTAGTAATAAAGTTTAGAAGTAAAAGTAACATTATTTCAGGAGCTTTTACAATTGTTTAGCTGACATAAAATATTGATGTTATTTTTGTGGTTCCTTGTCATATTCAGGGATATATTAGTTTAATATAGCTTTGTCAAATCAATTCTCTCTCTAGCAGGATGTAACAAAGTATTTTTATTTGATTTGGATAGATGTTGAGCTGTAATATCAAGTAATTATGGTGGTTACATTTATTTGCTACATTATCCAAAATGTTTTGCTCTAGAGTATCTTGGAGCAGTAACTTCTAGGAAGTAAAATCTCCATGGCAAAAAGAGACAATTATTTAGGTTTACCATGAACTGATTGTCAGAGTTATAACCACATGCAGAAGTTAAAACCATAAACAAGTTAAAGACAGGTCTTAAAACCTTACTTTGGTGATCTTTAACATAAACATAAAAGAAATAATGTTTCTAATACAAGTTAACAATATTTCCCTATCTAGAAATCATATTTCATCAGGATTTCTGAAACAGCTTTTATACACCAAGAGAAATGGAAATAAGAAAATTCTTAGTGTAAACAATATGAGCATGTACTTATGAAATCCCTTCCTTTAAAGTTCTTTACCCCTTTCCACCTTTCTGCCTGTTCATAAGTCTTTGTCTGTGGGAATTTCACAGACAATCAAATGCCCCTTCTTGGACACTTGGAAAAAGTCTCATATAATTGTTTTGGGAAACAATAAGGGAAAAAAATCACATAATAATACCAGATGATAAATAGAGCCTTTCTGAATATAGGTAATCACTACTTAAAAAGTGAGGCCTCTACACCCCATTTTTCACTCTCTCTACCTGATTTCTACTGCAAGTAGATTTCAGAGGATTTGTCCCTGGTACAATGATACCACAAAGCAGCAAGCACTGCCAAAGGAACTCAGCATAAGAGTCATTAGGTATTTTAAAATAGTACATGGGACATTCAGGTCAGGAAGACAAAGGGTTCAGGTGGATCTGGTTTGTGGATGGGTGGGCCAAAGGAAAAAGCAGGAGCTGCTGAAGGGTCTGAGAGACGTGGAGGATGCCAGCTGTTGTACAGTATACAACAAGTTCAGGGTGCCTAAGTGACAAATGGACATAGTCTTTAATTCTGCCATGATCTCAAGAGCAGAGCTTTACTAAACATCAGTGGTCGTTACAGGACAAGTTCTTCAGCTGAAGAGATAAGTTTTGTTTTGGCCATGAGAGATATTGTGTCTCCCATTCTCTGAGAATGATTGTCACTCTTCATGATATGAGCTCCTGACATCTACAGGAAATCTCCTAACTCAGTTTCCTGACAAATGACCTCATTCTTGCAGGTGAGACAAAAGAAGTAACCAAATATGAAAACTGTTCTTACTTGAGATATATTATCCCTTATGTTGTCTGAAATGGTAAAAATTAGGAAGTACCCAACATGTAATAATGAAGATTGGCTTAGAGGGGTACTGAAATGAAGAGAATTAAGATGCATTTCCTTGGTGGTCTCTGAGCATCTGTGCTCTGGGATTCTGCTAGTTTTTTGCCTTGACTGAACTTTAAGTGTTGCCTTTGTGGGTAAGCATGTGCTGTGCCTCATTTCAGGCATAAAATAATACATTCAAAGGTTTTATCCCTGAGATGCCCCCTTACTTTATCAAAATGACACTATGTTTTTACTGAAACCCATTTATACAAAGGTAAAACAGCCTTTGATTTCTCATCTTTGTCTTCATATTGGCTGCTTTTATCAGTATTGGGTTTTTGCCTTGGAATCAAGGACAATAAAACAGCAATTGACTTTGGAGAATGACCTTTGAGCTAGCTGCATCCTACAGCAGCAAAAGGATGTAACAGTGTGCCTCTTTTAAACTTTCTGAGAATCCCTTATTCCCATTATTGTTTGGTGCACTTCCCATATCATTCACTATTTGATTTTTTTATATACATAAGATGAATTTTTTTTGAGTTATTTATTGCAGAAGCCCCAGTTTTTCAATGCAATGCTTTCCAGATCACCTGCTCAGTGACCATTTATGCATGTTCTCTATGCAGATTTTGAAATTGCTTCTGTTTCCATTAATTTCATCTCACATCCTTCTGCTGCAGCTCATTGTTTCTACTAAACAATGTGTTTCTAACATATTCCCATTTAGCATTGCTGTAAGACATGTCAGCAAAGTTCTTTGTTACATTTGGCTCCTTGGCTCCTATTCCATTTCTCCTTTCAACACTGCTTGTATCCTGAAAATAAAAAAAGCCTTTTCCATTAGTCCCACATAAACCTTTTTCCTGTTGCCTCCAAGGCATGAAGTATGCCTTGTCATTCCATTTTCTCTTTTGGTCTCTGCACATTCAGAGCCCTGCTCTCCTCATTACTATATCTGCATTTCACAAGTTCTGGGGGAAAAAAGCTTTAAAGCATATCGTCAAAGTATAGGTACAAACATTTGTCTTAAATAAAACATGTCTTAAATATAAACATGTCTTAAATAAAAACAAGGCTGCTTTATGATGGAATAGCTTTCAGAAAAATTTAGCATGTCAAAGGCCTTGTCCCCTTTCTTTTAATGTGTTCAAGAGTTTCATAAGGGTCTAGAAGAACCTTCAAAATGGGGCATGCTGCCTAAAATGTCCCACCCAAAGCCACCAGTATCTAAGAAAACCCATCCACTGTCCTCAGAGAGTCTGCCCAGACAGTCAGAGTCTGTCTGGAAACACCACACAATGAAGCAGACAACATGAGAGATCCTCTGAGGTTCAGAGGGGATATCTCATTAACCATACTCCAGCCTCCTGCTATCTGAATGACCCTAGCCTGCCCATGCAAGTAAATGTCCTCGTTTTCCAACTCATTTTCCTAATCTTTTCTCAAAACAATTAGAGTCCAGGACTCTAGGGAGACAGCCTTATGGTGACTATCCTGGGTATCTCAGAATTTAATCCCTAATTTCACATGCAGTGTCAGCCAGGGTAAGATCTCCAGCATTTTCCCCCGCCTGGCTCTTGCACGGACCTTACTCTGCCAACCTGCTGGCACAGCAGATGCTACTGCTGCTGAGCACTGCCCCTGCCAGAGCTGGCCAAATGCAAGGATGGCACACGCCAGACTGGCATGCCTGCTCTGCCCCAATCTCATTGGGATGTATGGTTCCTGCTGCATTAATAAAAACTGATGTATACAATTGCAGATGGTTCTGCTCAGTAATGATCCAGGCAGCCACAGAGGGAATGGGAGAAACTCATCAAAATTAATTGAATTTTTGCTCTTAAGCCTCTCACATCCATCTGCAAATCCTGCCCTCTATCTTTCCAAAGAAACTTCTGAACACATAAAGCCTGATAATGCTGTGTTAATATGAGCGTATAACTGGGATCCTTCTGATAAGCCTAGTCATGATCAGGCCGTCTGAGGTGTACCAGCTCTCAACTATTTAAATGCTGAATGTATTCTAAGAAGCCAGGGAGGTAATTTAGCCTTTTATTATATATGTCCAACTCATTTTAGCAGTAATAGCTGCTTCAGTTTTTAAATGAAATTGTTAACTTTTAAATTCCTTTGCAAATTTGTGAGTTTATCAGGAGAACAGGTTTTAAACTTACTTCTGCTTCCTTACACAATAAAGTGTTAGCTGCATGTTAAGATTTTGCATAATTTGAAGAGAAAAATAATCTGAGTGTATACATTCCCTGCTGGCTCTATCCCAGTATTGCTCATCTGTCTGGTTTTGATTGGCTGGAGACTACACAAGTGTAGTCTTGTTCCCACAAAAACACAGGAAAACAGGTGTCTTCCTGTGCTGTTACACTAAACTGTCACAAAACTCACATTCAACCTGAAGATACTCAAGAATCTGGATATAAAATATTTGCCATTTTTATTTTTACATGCAGTTATCACTAAGGATGCAAGTGAAGAATGTCACCTCTTGGATCATGGATGGACATGTTACAGGAGGCATCTCACAGCCACAACACTGCAGCTCTCTTTCAGGTCTGGATTTAAGAAGACATTAAGATGACCACCACAAAAACAGTGTGGGCACTCACAGCTGTTCAAGTCATGCCCATCTGTATCTACTCCTTTCTATCCTGCTATCTTTAAAGTCTTTCCCAGCTCCCATAAATTTGTGGATGTGATGCACCTGGCCCGAGTTACACCATCTGCCTCCCCATCTTATAACTTTGAATAACTTTCACATTTTTGAGTCTCCCTTTGATACCTGGAAAGGCTGAGCCGGAGCAGAGACTAGAGAGAGCAAAAGGAATAGAACAGGTATTTATTGAAAGGATACACCTTGAACAGAGCAAGAGCCTGGCCGGGGCTACACTCAAGTTCAATCCAAAATGGATCCTAATCGCGAGTTTTTACACTTTTATAAGTTTTGGTTCATCTACATATAGGGGCCAATTATCCAACCACAGCCCCAGGTTATGAAGCCTCAGCCCCTTGGCTTGCCCCCTTTCCCTCACTGTTGTTTTTGCTTTTTGGGTAATGGTTGTCCTTGATTCTCAAGCTGGGAAGGGACACACCAAGCAGCAGAGAACCTGAAAAATATAAAAGCTAAACCCAATGCATCACCTTTGCTTTATCTCTGGTCCTGCTGATTGCTGTCCCCTGAGTACTGTTACATTTTTCCCTAATACTGTGTGCTTTCCGTGGGGACTGGCCTGAACTCCCTTTTGGTGCTACTGTTTGTCATGCTATTAGCACTGGTTGAAGAACTCTACCGAGGCATCAGCAACACCTACAGATCAGCTTTTAAGTCTCCATGCACATGTATTTTAGTGCAATGTTTATCAAGCATTTAATTGATTGTAACCTGCTTTGTTGTTCATTTCACTTGGTTTTCCCCCGCATAAACTAAAATCAACAAAACAAGAGTGAAGAGGGCTGAGCAGGCATATTTCTCATGCCAGTGGCTTTTGCCTCCCATGTGAACCCACGCAACAACATTGTTGAAGCCTGCAGGTGTGGGGACATGAGACCAATGGTACCAGCATTTGCAGAAAAGCAAAGGAATGCAAGGGAAAACTGCTTGTGTGGCTGCAGGCAGCTGGAAAGGCTGTAGAGCTGCAAATATTGACCTATGATATTGCACATCCTGAAGCACTAAGGCACCTCAAGCACCATACAACTTCATTTTCTGTTTACCTCACCATGTGATTTTGCAGTCATCTGCCATACCATCCCTTTATCTCTTTTCTGTCAGAGAAGTCTCATTAGTCCATCTGCATGCAAAGTCTGTCTGGTGTCTGTGATCATCCTCATCACCCTTCTCAATGCTATTTTTGATTCTACTACAATCTTCTGAGAGCCTTGCATTAGAATTATAGTCAATTTTCAAGACATGCTGTGTGAAAGTATTATAGAGTGCCCTGGTGATGTTTTCTGTTTCATTTTTCCTCAGCTAAATAATTCCTACCATTGAATTTGTTTTTTCACTGAATCAGAGTAATGCAATAACCTGCTTGTTTTTATAACCCTGAAACTTGTTCACAGCAAGCAGAATCAGCCAAATAATTGTAATATACTTTTAATCTTTATGTTTTTAAGCTTTTCTAATAAATTATACCGACTGAAGCTAAATCACCACATGAGCCATGAGCACTCTGAAGGTCAAAAATCTATATGTATGCAGACATGGGAAAAATCAAAGAACATTTATTCAAATTATTTTCATAAAGGACATTTTACATAGGTTGAGAGATATTCCCACAGTTTTGCAGTCATTTGACTTGTTTTTGAAGAACATTTGACATTTGAAGAACTATGTTTGTGCATAAGGTGAATAAACACAGTCCATTCGTGACATGTGAGTGCCTTGATTCTCCTGGGCTACCATTTCTGATATGGAAGGTAGAGCTAAGGAAAATTAATCCATTCCTCCTTGGGTGTGGAGAATCACAGCATGAGCAACATCAGCCCAATACTAAGGAATTTCACTTACCAAAGCCCCTGGGGACCTGATCCTAAGGTCTGGCTCCCAGGCACTTCAGGGATTTGAATCTGCCTCTCAATGCAGCATGAAACTCATTTGCATATAAATTCTCATTGTAGCAAAATGTTTTATGCTTCCCGTGCAGCTGAGATGGATCAGAATGGGTCACTAAGAAGAAAGAAAAATATTTCAACCTTTTGGAGACTTTGGGGTGACCCTTGTCACCTCCTCCCCTGTCTCATTCACACCAGTGTCTTGGAGGCCAAAGTGCCCCTTATCCCGAGGGTCAGTTTCTCATGGCAAGCTGCAGTGCAGTGAGTGGGAATGGAGCACCTTTTGTTTAGCACTCCAGCTGTTTGCCTGCTTAAATATAATCTGCCTAATTAATTACCTGCTTTTCTTAAATTTGAGCTAAAATTCATTTTAAATTTCTTCACAATGTAAAATCCAGACTGGCAACTCAGTTCCTCAGACTTGTAAAAAACTCATCTCTAAGGGCAGAAACCTTAAACTTCTAATTTGTTGAAAAACGCAGTTTATTGAATATGTGAATTCAGGCAAATGTAACAAATAGTTTTTGTCAGTAGAAAAAAAACCTGTTACTCAAGTTGGAATGCTTTGTTTAGACTTATCTTAATAATTTTTTTCTTTTTTCTTTTTTTTTCCTTTTTTTTTTTTTTTTTTTTTGAGACAACTTTTTGTTTCCAGCTTTTCAGAGCCTGGGTGGGCAAAAATGCTTTCTGGAGATGCTATTCTTTTCCAATAACTATGTGAGATGGGCTCACTGCAATTCTCTGTATAGATGACTCTCTCAGGTCGCTTGTACTAGCTGGCATGAAAATGGCTATGCCTGTTCTTCAGAGACAAAATTGAAGAAAATCACAAAGTCTTTTGAAAAAAAACAAGAAAAGCAAAAATCAGTCCCCCCAATATGTAGCAAAAGGGAATTATCCAGAGGATCTCATAGAAAATGTGAGACAGGATTCCAAGGGTATATAACAGCCTCTGTATTCACACTGAAAAAACCCAGCCTAGTTTAGCTCTTAGAGGAACTGATTGCTGAAAAAAACATAGAGAGGCTGTTGAATTTCCATCCCTGGAGGTATTAAACCCTCAAATGAATTAAGGCCCAATCAACCTGACCCGAGGCTGAAGCTGGCTCTGTTGTGAGTCCAGGGCAGGATGAAAAGGCTGCCCAAGATCCCTGTTCTGTGAATGTGCTTCCCAGAACCAGTCCACACTGCTATAGAAATGAGGAGGAGCAATTTGTACAGAAGAAAACTCCCCCTTCCCTCTCATAGTCCAGTCTTTTAGGGTACACTTGGGCAAAGTTGCCTTCATCAGTGAGCATTATTTCAGGTCAGGATTAAATTGTGCTTGCTGTTTTAAATGGCACACCAAGGAAGAACATCAGCTCTGAGACTGGCTCTGTCTGAAAAACATCTTTTTCCTAAGCAAAGCATTGTCCCTCTGCTTCCTTGTCACTGACCCTCTCCTTCCTCATCAAACAACTTTCTCCTGAGCACAGAGGGGAAAAGTGTAGAAAAAAAGAGAGCACTCCAAATTTAAAATACCGAGGAACCTTCAAAAACCAGGGAACGGCCCAGAAGACTGAACATTATGCCTGCTCGTTTGCCTGTTCACTTTCAGCATGTGATACAAATTTGATGGAGATTTCCAGCCTGATTTTTATGAGGGCAACCAAGTTTAAATACAGAAACACTAGCAGGAGAAGAAAAATACGCAATTAGCCTTGCAGAAGTCATAACATGTTTTTCACTGATTTGAGTTAAGGATATCTGTATGTGTGGATGTGTATCAGAGGTTGGGGGATGGGATGAATGTGTGCATTCTATACAATTTCTGTTGCTGGACCATGGTGTTCACCACTATGGGTGAAATCTTAATTCCACTTCTTCCAGGTATTTACACATTAATCTCTCAATATACATGACAATGTACTCTTTCCTGAGGAATCCTGCCTCATTCAATGCGGCAATGCCACCCTCTCCCAGGAAATATTTTCTGCCTTTTATGAAGTGCTGTAAAATGAATGTATATAGTACAAAATGTAAAGTACAAAAAATATAAAATCATGTAGAGAGAGATAACTGACCCAGCAGCTTTGCAGTCCAGTGCCTAACATAGTCATGAATGAGCAATTAATTGACAGATGCTATGATTGTACACTGTCCCCAAGTGAAACTGTGAAGAATGACTGTAGGGTATCTTCAAATCCAGCCATAAAGACTTGATATCCATGAAGCAGCTTTAAACTGTCCCAACAGAGAGGAGAGTTACACCTGGGTTTTCAGCAGACTGAAGTACTAAGATATGTCATAAAAACAGAACATAAATGTCTCTAAAACCTGTGCTTTCTGGCCTTGTAAAGGCAGCATTACATTTTGGACTGAGCATGCTTGATTTGGCCCAAGATAAAAATGCTTCATGTCTCTTTATATCAGGCTAGAAGTTTTGCTTTTTGTCTTTGCCCAAATTTAAATAGTGGATGAAATTCTCATCTTACACATGAAAGTAGAATTTCATATCCAAGAGCAGAATTTGTCCATTTAATATCAAAGTAATGTGCACTTCTGGTAGAGCACTTTTTTTAGATTCTGACATGGAAACATACATTAATAATTGCAGCAAAATTTAAAAGAAGCAAAATTGACTCTTCTCCATTTTTTACAAATGAGACCTAAGCACTGAATCCAATCAGGATATACAAATTTAGAAGAACAGTGACTTGTAAGCAAAATATTTATTTTATGTCAGTCACTCCTGATTTGGATTCAGTATGAATTCTTGTTGTGATACAAGAATAATTATGCATCTTTTTTTAATACAATTCATGCTGCAGAGAAGCAATGTAAACAGACCAAGGATTCAGTGTTAATAAATAGCAATTTTTTATTTAGAATTTCTGTTTCCTATTGTAAAAGCTCAGGAGAAAATGCACTATACTGTATGTGTCTAGCACTGATAGCCACATAGCCAGAGTCAAAGGTTGTTGGCAAGAACACACTGTGAGAAGGAACAGGATGTGGCTGAAAAAGAAGCCATACAGACACAGAGCAACACTTTTCTGGGACAAATGTTCTAGTTCTGGCTCCTGGAGATAAGCACAGCACAGCACAGCTAAAGCTCATGGATGAGGTTGGGAACTGGGATGGACTTCTGACCAAGGGCTGACTCAGTAGGGTAGGATCAATACTACCAAAGACCCTGAAGCCCTCCAACTCTTTTCCTGAAAGGGCTACAAGAACGAACTGCACATGATTAATAATTTGCCCAGAAAGCATGAAACAGCTCCAGTGAGGAGGAACCCATCTATGAAAAGGCCCCCTTGGGAAGCCTGGGCAGTGCCTCAAGCACCTGAAACCAACAGTGGGATCAACACTAGGGCTAGAACTGGTGATCTCTTTTTTTTATTCTTCCTTTCTTTGTCTCTACCTCTCTTTAATCTCTCTTCTCTTTCACTCTACCCCTCAAGCAAGATCCATCCAAGTGTGTTTATACTAAAAAATGAGGAACTAACTTATATAAATTTCCATGTCAAGTGTGTAATTTACTAATAAAGCAATTCTAAGTTTCTGAGGATCCTCTGACTGTTGCTATTCGTTTTTGACCATGGACATCTACCAATCTTGGGTGCTGCTTTCCCCTTAGAGTGGGACACCACACCTACAAAACAATTTTTAACACTAACCACAGAAGTCTCATAAAGCTTAGAAATATAGCGATTTTGAGGCATGCTAACTTTCTTCAGGTGCCAAGTGTAGTTCAGCCTGCTCTGCATCTGAGTTCCTTTAACAATTCAAGAAGGTTTTGATGCCTAGGGCCACCAAAGGAAATTGTTGATCATCACCCAGTTTGGGTGATGTCTAACCAAGGTTAGACAACATAATTTCTTACTTTTTTATACCTTCTGGCTTTCTGACAACAAATACCTGACTTGAAAATCAGATAAATGTAGTTTTTTCCCTCATCTAATCAACTGCACATGAAAATACATATTTTAGGAAAATAAAATTATTAAAGCCTGTAATAAGCCCTACCAGTGAGGAAAGCCTTGAAACAGCTTTCATTTCTGTATCACATTTGCATTTGCTAAGATTTTACTGTTCAGAAGCTCCTTCTGCTCTTTTCCCATTGTTATTTAATGCTATCAAAGTATTCATCATCAAAATTCAAATTAGCTCATCAAATCAAATTTGATGTATTAATCTAAAACTTCCAGGACTGATCATCCCTCTCTGACAGAATTTGATAAAGACATTTACACATGCGTTTAAACAAAGATATGGCATGCACATTTTAGATGTGGTAAGGAGGCATGATTAGTGCTAACCCAGCGTTGTCCACAGGTGAAGACGTAGCTCCAGCAGCCTCCCTGGGGCTCTCAGACATCACAGCTCCCAGCCACAGGAATAGCTGCCCTGTGGAAATGTCCCTCGGGGTGAACGACAGAGCTGACCAGCAGATCACATTAATTTGGAGCTACTCTGCTTTATTAAAACCTATTTCAGGAGCAAGCTGTTACAACCAGGGTATATCTGAATAAGAGAATCATCTAATTCAAACCACATAGTCCATTAAGGAGACTCATGTTGTTATGCAAAATGCTACAGAAAGCCAGGTTATTCTGCATCTCACAGGCTCAGAGAAAAAAAAATAAAATTGATATTTCTTTAAAAATATGTAAAATGTGACTTTTATTAACATACATTCTGACCGAGTAAGCAGTCATATCCAGCAGAGCACGTGTGCTCTATCCTGAATGTATCTTAAGCTCAGTGAGGCTGATGAGGCCTGAGCACTCAAAAGTAAAAGCTATTGCTTACAAATTTTTCTTTACAAAAATCTGGACGGTAGATATCTGTAACAAATGCAATAGCAGGAGCACATACCTGGACCAGATGGAACATCAAATATTCACCCAAAGGTCGCTGTGGACATCCGTTTTGAAACAAAACATTCAAAGCATCTTGGAAATTACTGGATGTGACAGATGTTCAGTTGCCATAGAAAATCAAATCCTCTTTACCAAGGTGATTAAGTACATCTGTGGGTGGCTGGTTTTATTGAAAATGTCTGCCTTAAAAATCAATGAAGCTTATTTTTCTATAGTCTTTGTTTGGTGTGACCAGATTATTCATGTTTGTTTATGTAAAATAGTCTTATAATTTTTCTGGCAGAATATGGCTTCCCAAAAATAACCTGTTCAACTCCCATCAAAATACTGAGAAAAAAAGTTGTCAATATTGCCTAGAGACCCAAGTTTTGAAACTACTTTTAAAGATTCTGATAGTATTTTCCTTAAATGTATTGTAATACTATACCTTTTCATGTCTTGATAGCAGCTGGATCAGGACCCTGATGCTCATAGAAAGCACATAGGTGTTCAAAAAACATACTGCAAAAAAATCCACCTGGAGCATTGAATCAAGGATACAAGACATAACTCACTGGAATTACCAACTGCATAACATTGGAAATGTGATTGCTCCTTTTGCTATGTTGCTTTAATCCTTACACAAAAATTCTCAAATTAATGCCAAAGACTCATGTTCCAGCAGACATGCTAACACAGTGTGTTAGCTGTAACTACATGAAAAGCAAAATTCTGCTGTATATACAGAACATAAGTTCATAAAGAAAGGTTCATTTTATTTTGCTTTTGTGAAGGACATCACGATTTTTATATTACTGATAACTAATTCTAACATTGTTCAGACTATGTGCCTGTGATGCTGGGATCAGAGCAATCCTTATCCCAAATTTGTATCACAAGGTTGCCACAAAATCTATAGATTTAGGACATAAGGTATTGGCAAACTGAGGGGTAAGAGAGTTTTCAGTTTGTGAACAAATGTTCTTAGACTGTAAAATGTGAAAATATATCGATATCTCTGGAGCCTGGAGAATAACTCATTCTTTAATACCTAAATTAACTGAACTAAAACCAGTTTGTTCTCCATGGCAGAGATCAGAAACCACAGAGCACAGGAACTGATGAGAAACCAAAGGACACACAGCACTTCCTACTGGAAGAACTTGCCTGGAAATGCTGCTGACTGTTGCAAGATGCCCCTACATGTTTCAGCAAGATTGATACACAACCGTTTTATGAATATCCTTTTTTTTAGAACATTTTAGGATAAATTGCTATACATGTGTAGATTTTGCTTGTATTTCTGGACAAATTTCCTTATTGCTTACTTCTGAAACCTAAACATAATCTGCTTTGGTTAATGACTCTCATATTTTCATCTGTTCCTCTTATCTCTACTGCTGGTAATCTGGGAAAATGAGCAACAGAAATGTCAGTAAGCAGCTGAGACACTTTAGCAAAGTCTTGAGGTTTCCAAGAACTCTGTTTTCTTGAAGTCTCATCTCAACAATACTCAGTAAAGCTCCTTAAAAACCTGCTCATGTAGGGCTATCTAAAATTTCTCACATTACTACTTTACAAAGAAAACTGTCTTACATTTAAACAGTTCTCAAAGAATGTCTGTGATCCAGGCTACCAAGTCCCACTTTGAAAGAAACTGTCTCTCTAAGTGCCTTTGGTCATGTCTGAAAGGAAGATTTAGATTTTTAACTGACTTAAGCTTTTCTAAAAAATATGTCTGTCATCCATCTGAAATTAATTTACCCTATGCTTTCTAACTCTCTAGGCATTCGTTCCAAGATGTCATCACTCTGTTGGTAGTTTTAAAATAGCTACATGCACAAATTTTCTGAGCAGTTCCAGTTTTGCAATGAGTGATTTGTCAGTGCTTCTTTTCAGTCTTTCCCTTTCCATGGCTAAAACCTCAACAAGAATAGAAAGAATTCAGCTTTTTTGTTTGTTCTTTTGGGTTTTTTTAAACATGCATTTACACCACAAAAATATTTGGTACTCTGTGGTTTATTTCCTTTATTTCCATGCCTTATAATAAATAGAAGATGCTGAGGTTCAAGGACCACCTTGCAGTTTTTCTTCAGGAGCAGAGAGAGGGGTGTAGCTCCATGGAAGCCCTTTCTGCATGTGTCCCAAGATCAGTGCAAAGTCTAATATTGACAACAGAAGCAACAGCATCATTAGTCCTCCCCTTGTGGGTGATGATGGAAAAGAAAAACCTGCTGCAGTCCACTCAACACCAGCTCCATTATTTTGAAACCTGTTGGCACTTCTTTAGCAAGTGGGGAGCAGGGTGTGCTGCTCATTCCTAGCAGGGGTTTGGCACAGTCCCCTGGCAGGCATTGGTGAGACATTCCACTCTGCTTTTCAACTTCCATCAGTAGCAAACAGGCCCTAGCACGGCCTCAGCTGGGACCTTTCTCCTTTTATTGACAAAATTATCCCCTTCCATACATTCAAATTGATTCATCAGTGTAAAGCACCGGTTCAAAGGGACCCCCCATTTTAGGCCTTACCATGTGGACATGAATATCTTCAGGACCAGCTGTCTCTTTCCCAGCAAGAAGTAAGATCTTTGGGAGCCAGGTCTTTGTCCTCCCTCCAAAACAGGGCTTAAACAGAGCAAGGTAGTTACTAAAGATGTAACAATTATAGAAATAACAGAGTTGCCATCTTAAGGTTACCTGAAATATCTCTCCAGTAGATAGCAGTTCTCTCATGAATGCTGTCACCATGAAGATGCTGTTCAAAACATTTGAAAGCTAATTCAAAACATCAAATTGTTTGCAGTTATCCATATTGTGGAAAATATTTGTTCTGCTCAGCTGCTTAATCTTGTGGCAGTCTCACTGCACTTGTGTCTCATTCTGACACACCCCAATTAACAGTCTGATATTAACTCAGGGCAAAGCTCCATTTCTTTTAAAGCAAGAAGGAAAAATTACTTCACGAATATCTTGGATATTCTGTAAATCACTGTGTTACAGTTTTTTCATTCTTATCACCCCGTATACAGATGCTCTTCTACTTTTCATCTCCATCTTACTCAGAAAGCACCTGAGGACACATTGAAGAGCTGTCTGTCCACTAGAAGAATTTTTGTGGTTTGTAGAGAGATGATCAAATGTAAAGGTTTGAGGATGAGAGAAAGAAATCTCTCTCATCATCTCACTCATTCAAATCTGGACAAATAACTCCTTTTAGCAAAATGTTTTTGAGACTGTCATACAAGCAATTCTTTCATTGTAATATTTAGACAATGATGGGTAAATGAAACAAAATGATTTCCTATAATGTTGCACTCTATGATACGCTAATAACTTTTCAATTCTCATTAAATGGCTCTGTAGTTAGATTGCAAATATATAATAACTTTTACCATTAACATTATGATGTAATTGTAATTTAATTGGGCTCCACACTCCACATTTAAACGTACACATAAGATACTTTAGAAAACATTTCATAGAATTAAGAATACAGCTTTTTCTTAGAATTTGAACTAGGTTGTTTGAACTAGATATGACAGACTGAGAGACAAAGACACAGAACAGGAATTCCTTGGGAAAAAAAAGCCTTATCCAGTTCTGACAAGCCTTTTGTCATCAGTTAAAAACCCACATGCCATACAGGTATTGCCACTGGCAGAGTGACAACCTAACTGAAAACTGAGTAGAAAAGGCAAGTGGTCTGAGGGCAGCACAGGACGTCTTGGAGTCAGTACGTCAGGAGTCTCTCCGAAGTCTTCAGAGAGAAATCCGAGTGCAGGGATTGAATTAAAACCTTTAGATGGATTGAGGTACGTTAAGCCACTCACACATCAGGCAGAGGTGAAAGTTTAGGTTTTAGTACGAGTGAGCAAGCAAGTAAGTAAAGTAAGTAAGTAAGTGGAATGAGTAAGTAAGTAAGTGGAGTAAGTAAGTGATTAAGTGAAATAAGTTTTAAGTGCTTTTAGTCAGTGAAGGTCTCAAATGCCAGAGTAGTGGTACATGTTGTAGTGAAGGTTGAAAAACATAGTCCTAGATACTAGGAGTTCCGTGGAAGCTCCAGAAACATAGTTTCAGACATAATAAAGCTATAGTAAGAATATTGTTTACATTTTTCAGATAGAATAAGATAGACCATATGTATGGTTCATACATAGCCTGGTGTGCTAAGAAACTAGAATTCTAGAAGTAGTGGTCCGAGTTCGTGTCTTAGCTTGTTGGGAAGTTTTTATATAAGAACATGCATTTGGGAGAGCTGGGGCGTTTTGCCATTGCTTTTTGCCATTGCCTTTTGCTTTTGCCATTGCTTTGCTTTTGCCTTTGAGACTGATGTGCTTCTGCTATATAAAAATAACTTTATAGCAACTATTAGCTGCTTGACTCATTGAAGAAAACAACCCGACAAGTTGGGTGCCTGAGAGCATCAGGAGGGAGGACTGACTTCACAGGAGGGAGTGGGAGAACTCCTCAGACCTCAGTGGTGCCATATCCTGCTGGTGCCAGCAGGCTTTTCCTTCTTGTGGCACATCACATCTACACACAGGGAAGGAACTCAGCTGGCCTGACTCATTCATGTACTTCAAGCAGTACCTTTGCCTTTTACTATGTCAGCTTAGGTTGGAAGGATTGAGGTCCAAGGATGAGCCTGGAAGAACACAAGGATTCTGCTGTTGTGTCTGATCTAAGGGGGTGCTGGGTGCTGACCATGTCAAATTTGTTGGCTCCCCTTATCACACAACCCTGCAGGAGCACAGGCAGTCAGTTTCCTTGTGTCTCTTTTCAGTGACAGCTCAGACTTACTCTGAATTTTTCACTTTCTTGTTCTCTGAATCACTTTGCTTGTTTTCACTTTAGTTTCCTTCAGCATCTTTGTGAGTCTTCTCCAGATTCTTTCCATCCTTTCTTCCCCATGGTCACTTTCCTATCTGCTTTGTATTTCTGTGTCTCTTTTCTTTCCTCTTTTCTTGTCGTCCAACAGTTTCCTGTGTCTCTTTCCTTTTCTTCTCGTCTTGTCATCCAACAATTCTTCCTTGCTGCCTTTCCCATTTTCCTGTTTTCTGTTCCCCTTACCTTTGAAGGCATGCCACCATGCTGATATAAAACATTCTGCAATAACGAGCTCTCCATTACTTGCCATCCTCAGCTGTTAAAGTCGTTCCTGCTCCCCGTGGCAACACAATGACTCTCTTTTCCAAACACTGTCAGTTGTATTTTACATCATGCAAGTTTCGTACACAACCGGCCAGAGCTGTGTGACCACAGCACCACACTGCAGACCACAGGCATGCCCTGAGCCTCACTCCAATGGCTCCCCAAATCCTTGGCTGGCCAAGGTTAGCCTGCAACAGCAGAGCTGCAGACCTGGCACCCCAGGTGTCCCTGCCCACGACTCTGGGGCTCCTCCTTTGAAGCATCACCACTCCTGAGTACGCCTCTCCTAAATTCAGGAGCGCTGAGCTAATGCTGCTCACTGCCCTCAGCAGCAGAATGTGCTCAGGGTGGCTACTGAAATCAGATATGCAAAAAAGTAAGGTCTTGAAAACAAACTGCACATTTATGCTTCTTTCAACCCCTTTGAAAATAGAAACAATTGTCCTGGCAGAGGACATCAACTAATCCCTGCAGGCCACAGCTGGAGAATGGCCAAGTTACTGCACCAAGGAAAGGAGGACTGCAAAGTTTGCAATAGCCTAAATAAGCCTGAAAGTAATCATGAGAACTTTTGCTGTTGCAGGGAAAGTACTTTTTGTAATAATAATAGTTACAAATGGGAGCCTGAAAGAATTCTGAGAATACCTTCTTGATAACCTACAGGAAAAAAAATTCATTCTATAAAATATTGATGGAGAAAACTTGCAATGAAAATCTATGAGCTGGGGATTTACAGAAGTACTGTGTCTAATTTTTATTTATTTTTTGTTTTTCTTTTGTCATTCCAGTCACATGTTTCCTGAATGAACAACCAGTTCTTAAGTTCAACTGATGACAATGCTCCTAAGCCATCCTAGAAACTAGGTAATAAACAAACAGTAGATTTTGATAAATATTAATATCTTACTCTTCACTTCAAAGCTAATGTAATTCCACTTATTCTGGTAATAAGTTTTTTTCCCATACTATCTCAAATACCAAAAAATAATTCATTGACCATGGGCTACTACGGCACTGAAGATGAATTATTAAGTTCAGGGGTCACAGGTTTTATCTATAAGCTAGAAAACTAGGGACAGTTTATAATTTATTTTAACACTTAAAAATGCAGTGTTTTTCTGAACATGCTGCAGCTCTAATCAATCTTTGATAAAGTCTTAAAAAAATCAGAGGGGAATGTATAGAAGGTTTCAGTACTGCAAAAGCAAGTAAGTTCTCTCAGATCATGAGATCTTTGAAACTCCCTGCAAGATTAATATGGTACTTTAACACAACTTAGCTCTAAAAGAAGTATTCCACCTTCATTTTGTGCCAAACCTGGCAGCTGTGCCAGGCTTCGTGTTTTAAACCCAGCTGTCTCTGTCTTAATGTAAGTTCTGTTCAAAGAGATATTAATCAGACTGGCTAGACTGTTGGGACTTAATGTTTCAGTACCTACTTTTTTATCTAGGCTTATAAACTTTATATTGAGATATAAATTAAGACTATTTGCTTCTTCGGCTCCTCGCCTGAGGGTACCTTTTATTCTAAGCTATCTGATGAGCTATACAAATGATGCATGCAAGAATGCCATCAGCTTTCATATGATGTTTATTTCTCCCTGTTAATGAAAAGATTTCCATTTTTTATGCATATTTCTTGTGGTTTAAGAAAATGCCATCTCTGTATTGCTTTAAAATTCACTATGATGGAAAGACTTTTTATTAAAACAATATTTTTCTCCAGTTTCAAGATTGGCACTTGCATCCTCTCACTCTGACAGTTTACATTATTTTTCTGCATAATAGGATTGAAGCAGTGGAAGATTAACAGGAGGCAATCTAATTTAATGGTTGCAATTATAGTTGATGAAGAAATGTGTTAATCAGGAAAAATATAACTCTGATGACTTCCTATGTGGAAAAAAAAACAGAAAAGAAGGAAAGAAATGGAGATGAGAAATCTGTGCTGGGTGAACTTGCTCATCTGTATATCCACTTTTTTTCTAGAATCATATTTTAATATTGATATTCTGGCATAAAATTGCACTCTGTAGTACATAGGCTGTGTCAATCTGATGGCTCAGCAAGTAGAAAATGTTGAGGAGTCACACCAGTGTCTTCACTAACCCCTGAATAGGAAAAAACCCCAAACACTTTGCTTACTAAATTATCTGTGTAGGCAGGACTCTTGTGTGCATAACAGAAATCATCTGTGGGGCCGCTTCTCCATTTCAGCTGCACTTTGATCCTACCAGTGTGTGTAAGTATATAACAACTTGAGAAAAGTGTACCAGGGTATCATTGACCATCATAAACTGCAAACTGCCTGATGCTCTAAAATGTAATGTAGCATGCAACAGGGTATTGCAACCTCACAGATCAGACAAAAAGGGTTCAGGGAACTCCTGACTGTCCTCTTTCCTTAGGAGTAGTTGATGCATTTTCATTAAAAATGTGTATGGCATTATTTAGTTATTATCAACATGACATGGCAAAAAAATTACAGAAATGCAGCAATTTAATAAAACAGGACTTTACACACAGTGAACACACTTCCTCATTTTTGCTTCTTATTTCAGGAAATGAGAGAGAAGGGACTGATCTAAAGGATGACCCTTCCTTCTCAGATATCCTGAGTATCCCCAGCCATATGTATTGTGCATTCAAAAACCCAACATAGTGGTCCTGGTACTGATTCTGCATCCCTCACCATGGGACAGCAAAGGTCTCAATTTCTGCAGCATTCTGCAGGTACTTCAGTGGACTCTGCCTGCTGAACCACCAGCTGCTGGCCTTATGCAGGTCAGCAACCTTCTTCTCACAGGGCTGTGAATGAGGTGATTCTCAACTACAAAGTAAAATCCACTACTTTTGATCAGACTTCCCCCCCAGGCCCCCCGCCTCCCTCCCAAAAAACCCCAAAGAAACCAAAACAAACAAACTCCAACATAAACCTCCATTCTGCATTCAGACATTTTTGTACAAATTCAGCCTGAAAAAAGAAAATGCATTTCTATCTCAGGGGAAATTTCAATGAGTGACATAAAAAACAGAGGAACATAAACAGTACACAAAACGAACACTGAACACTTTACATAAACATTTGCAGTAAAACTGCATATTTTTGAGGATTGATTTTATGACTATAAAAACATATTCTTCGTGTATTATGTCTACTCTGATGAATACCTTCAGTGATGTATAACTCTACTGAGCTCTTTCACCACCTAAAGGTTTCAACCTTTGCAAGCAGGAACAGCATCCCTTCCCAGTACCAGTCCCAGTTTCAGGGACAATGCAATGTGACTGTGGGTCTGCCCCAGCTCTCATTCTGTGGACTACAGGGTTAAGCAGGGACATGCAATAGGCATGAGAGCATTGCTGTGGCATGGTCTCCTCCCTCTGCCTGCCATGTGCAGTGGTGAACCCATAGGATTGGAGCCCATAAGAGAAGGGCGTCAGCAGAAGGACAAAATGCCAAATCATTGCTCCTGTGAAGAAATTAATCCACCCTACCTTTCTTTAGCACTTTAGCTTAGAAATAACAAATAACACTCAGCAGCTGAGGTGTGAGGACCAGAATTAACATCTACCACCACTTTGTGCTAAGACTATGCACCTTTTTGGCAAAACTCAAGAAACATATTAATACTGTTATTATCATCATCATTATGTTTTGAAGGACTTGAAATTGATGGACTTAATGCTATGCTATGAACAAAAAATAATTACTGATGTTAAACATGCAGAGTACCCTCTAAGGCAGAACTTTGGTTCTTTATTGCTTGTATTACAACAGAAATATTTGTGTCATCTGAAAAAGCTGAACAAGGACTTGTGTTTCAAGTGACCAACCACATATTACAGTCAGTCTGCAGTGAAATGTTTGCAGATATAAGATTTATATTCAGTGATTTAGTCATTATTTTGTGAACAGTTCTGAATAGCAAATATCTTTGCACACTTTATGGTCCATTCACAAACAAACAAGTTAAATACAGTGGATAATATATTCATAGAATATAACTCCTGAAGCTCTCATGCTACATATTTTTAAACCTGATCATCTTATTGTTTCTTAGGCGGGAAGTCTTTGCACATAAACAAGTAAGACTTTGAGATCTTGCATTATCATCACAACATAGCACTTTTTTTCTGATTTGCAGCACTTCAGTTCTTCCAGAAGGCTCAATCTTCTGAACTCAAGAATTTCTGGAAGCAGCAGGTTATCTCATTACTTTTATCATAAGGCTGCTTTCTTGACCTAGAAGAAAAACAATACTACTTAATTTCTAAACTTGGGCATGGATGTAAGTAATAAAGTAGATTCTGAGGTAAAATTTTCTTTGGCCTTTGGGTTTTGAAACAAGTACAGCCATTAACTTTTTCTTGCAGATGCAACATGTACATATGATTTATTATCACTAGTGGATAATCTATCATGCTCCTGTATGTGCTCCTCTCTTGAGGCTCTCCCATTCTGAAATGTCCCAGCTCTCCCTCTTCCATGCTTGACTCAGCTTTCTGCATTTGCTTAATATTGGTTTTATGAGTTAAATCTTAATTGTTAAAATTGACTCTTAGAGCAGTTAATGCCATGGCTCCTTAGTGTTTGAAACATTTGTTGTACCTTCAGGACATCTCATGGAAAAGCAGACTGAAAATCCTCTGTAAAATATAGCCATTTTCCCCTGTTCTCCTAAGAAAGTTATAATTGTCCCTTCCAATTGGTCTGGAAATGAAACCTGAATACAAATTTATTAGAGTTGCAGATCTATATTAATTCAGGTTACACCATAAGTAGCAAAAGAATTAATTCAAAAAATACTTTTGATTTCAAGGTGACTTAGGAAACTGACATTTAAAAAATTATGGGCTGTGCATACCTCATATTTCATCTATGGAGGATGTTCAGTTTAAAACTTTAACATAGAAAAATAAGTCAACAGACTTACTTTTCTAAGCAACTTTATGTTTGGGAGTTCTTGAGTTTTTTAATCAGGAAAAAAGAAGAGAAAATACTCTATTTTGAATAAGAAAAAAAAAAGTAGCAAATTGGTTACAGAAGTCAAAGCACACTTCTTACACTTTCCAGATCCATTGAGTTAAAAAAAAAACTTTGGATGTAGATTGCAAATTGAAAGATAGTGACAATGATAATATGAATAGTGTCATAGATAAAAAAAGAGAAATAAATGGAAATAAAATAAATGAATAGAGAATATAAATGTAAGAAGTTACTTGGAACTTTAAAATGAGCTCACTGGAAACAGAAATGGAAAAACCATTGGACTGGAACATTGAATGACAGGGATGGAAGAGGAAAGCGTGGAAGAAACCTTGGTGTGCACACAACTGAAGTGCTTTCAGAAACACTTAAACAGGAGGATATTAGCTGGCTCAGTTCAGGAATTATTTTGAGTTACTAAAGAGAACAGAAGGGGTGATTATAAAAAGGTTCAGCTTCGTGGACAATATTTAAATGTTTTCCAGTACTGCAATACACAGCAGGAAAATCTATTGCTATTATGCTAAACACTGCATAATAATATGAAACTTTTCAAGGAAACTTTTCAACAGCTAATGTCTCTGGCAAGGGAAGGGGATTAGGACAGGGGACAAAAACCTGTTCAAGAAGAGAAAGAACTGGGTCTTTTACCAAGATGTGAGTTGTGAAATTAGAAGTGCTCAAAAACCAACAGTTTGTAGTTGCACTTTTCAGGGATGTGACAGGGATAGGGAGTGAACAATACCTGGTTTTATATTTTCTTTTTTAATAGGGCCAAGTCCAAACCAGCTCCTTATGCTTGTTGGAGAATTAGAACCAAATCTGCTGTTTCTATCTCACAAGAACTTCACAGAACTCCTTCTGATTTCTGTGTCTTCTCCACTGGAGCATGACTAAAACAACAGCAGAGCAGGACATTTCCCACTTGGATATCTCTTCCTCTGACCTCACTTTCTTTTTTGAGCCATTTCTCTGGTCTCCTGAGACATAAGGACTCGTGGATCTAGGCCAGGGTTGAATGAGAACCTGCAAACAAGAACAAATAGCAAATAACATTGGTTGAACCAAATCCAATTACATGTTAAGATTTTTCTATGCATCTGAAGAGGAAGATGTAGCAGAGAGCTGGAAAGACAAAGAAATTTTTCTTGGATATTATTTCATTGGCAGAAATTCATAGAGTGGGATTAATAAAGGTATAAAAAATATTTTATGCCATGTTTACTGCTTCAAATTTAGTCTATTTAATTTATAATTTGTTTAAATTTCCTATCCATCAGCATATTGTAAAATTTCTAGGTCTTATAGAAAGGAATATTGCCTCATAAAGGAGTGATCCAAGGAAGAGGGACTGAAAGTCTTTTATATGTCTGCTTATTCTGACCACAAGATTTGTGTTTTGAAGAGCATTTAAGGACACTGAATTTGTCCCTCAAGGCTACCTCAGTTATTTTGCACAGGGTTCCCTGGTGTAATGTGGGTTCCTTTTTGTGTCAATCCAGACAACCCATGATTGTCATAATTTATATCCCCTGACACTACTGATTTTTGGAAAAGCCATTGAAGGAATGGCCTGAATGCTTCCTGAGTATGGTAATCAAAGAAATGTGGGTTTGGCCTGGTGTGGCAAAGAAAGAAGCAGCTATCTGGAAAAGTCATTCTGTCTAGGAGATGAGAACAAGTATTTTAATATAATTGTCATCAGGGAGGTCCATTCCCTGCTTTTGAGTGATTGAAAATATTTTGATTTTTTTTCCACTCTAAAATAACAAAAATGACAAAACAAAACAAACAAACAAAAAAATCACTCTCTTCCTGACAGACTTCCTAGAGGGATTTTTAAAATCACTTGATGAAAAAATGTTGATACTTCTGTGGGAAACACTGAGAAGTGAGGAAAGATTTAATGCTTGGTTGCACTTCTGGGTATCTGCAGGAGACATCTCTAAAATTACCTTATCTTAGGAGTAGTGCCTTTAAATGTTGTGTTAGTAGCATTCATATCACCAGAGATCAGGAGCAATTTCATTCCCACACCTTATTACAGATGATCAGGTGCAGCAAAGTCTGAATCCCAGAAAAGAGAAAATGTACTGCATCTAAACATCAGCATCTAAACATCAAGCAGCATCATTCTGACTCAGACAGCAACATTAACCCTTTGTACCCTTCCAACAGAAGGCTGACCTCACTTTCCTTCTTTACACCTGCCTTTTTCCTGGCCCTATGATATATTTTTTTTCTCTTTTTCTTTGTTCTCTTTTTTTTTTTCTTTTTTTTTTTTTGCAAGTAGTGTTATAAAAATATCGAAATGCTATTATTGACCATTATTGTGTATTCATGCTGCTTTCAAATTTCTTTTTTTTCATTGTTTCATTCCTTTTCTTTCCCCAGAAAACTCCTTGCAACGTGTTTATTTGTCCTTAAAATAAAAATACAGGGATCTGTCCAGTCGAGTAAGTACAATAACCCATTGGTCTGGACACTGTACATGAAATGATCAACCCATAAAGCTTTAGAAATTTTTATTTTCTATTTGGTCTCCCGGCTAACTTACTCTGTAAATTTTCTGTTTCACGTCGTAGAGTTTATTTTCAGGATTTGGCTGGAATTGTCATAACGGATATTTTAAAACTTCAGGTACTAATTAACTTATTAGTAAAGCTGAAGGGACAAAGCTCTTAGATAATCTCTGTTAAACAATTTTTAACATTAAAATAGAATTTCCTATATGTTAGATAGAACACCTTCAATACGGAAACACCTGCTCAGTTGAGAAGTTTGATTAATGCAGCAGAAGAATTGACAAAGCTCTTCTGGTAGAATAGGCTAGACCAGACTAGACTAAAATAGATTATTTCAGTTGAAAGGGAGCTACAAAAATCATTTTGTCTACCTGCCTGGCCAAGGAAGGACTCATCACCTTAAACCTTTTTGTTAAGGGCAGGGTCCAAATGCCTCTTAAACACTGACAGGCTTGGGGTATCAAACACCTCCTTTAGGAAATCTGTTCAAATGCTTGGTCACCCTCTTGGTAAAGAAATGCTTCCTAACACCCAGTCTGAACATCCTGTTCTGGTACCTAGAAATATTCAAAAAACCACTCATTTCTAATTACATCTTTTTTCCCCTTTTTACTTACATTATGAGTCCACATGGCTCACTCTACATGGCTTATCACAATCACTTAAAAAGCTTTTATAATCTGTACTAATATGTGTGCAAAGAAAAAGTTACGAATGTGTAACTGAAATTTTGTAGGCATTTTTCACAACTCTTGGTTCTAATATATTAAAAATATTCATTTTCTTGGCTTTGATTTTATGTTTTGTGGTTTTTTCAATTAAGGACACTGAGGCGTTAATTTAAAATTTTGTTTGATTCTACTCTGAGCTCTGCTTTAACTATAATGTCCATCCTAAAAATGCTTTAGTCAGGGATTATCTTTTTGATATTAAATACTTTTTTTATATGATATGACACATAAGAGCTATAAGATAGCAAAATATTATGGTAATTAGTGAGCTTCAGTATTTCTGTCATGCATTCTGATTTGATAAGACTTGATAACGTTATGTGAAATAGTGAAGAAATAAGCAAAAAAAAGCCTAAGAGAAAACTTTTATAACCAAAAGAAAGTGTTGTTTTTATTTAATTTCGAGCAAGCTCAGATTGCTAATTGTTTAAATTATAGTAGATATCCAGCCTAAAAGGATGAGATGGGAAAATCTGAATTGCTCTTTCTTCAAATTAAGGTTTTCATTGAAAATGTGCTGTATTTTTCTACTGATGATACATAAACATTGCCTCTAATAGATAAAACTACAGGAGATGTTTAAAAGCACTCAGTATTGGCCTAACTAGTGAACACAGTGAAAAAATTTTCCAATAACTTCAGTGCCTGCTGACCTGGGTCACTGCCAAGTGCTTTAGAAACTCTTACTTTCAGACTTTTTCCTACTAATAATTAATGTTTATTACTTCAGCTCTTATACCTCCCCATAAAAACCAGCACTTCTGCTGCCTATTCAACAAAAAGGCTTATTCAAATACATTTAAATTCGTAATTTATTTGAATATATTTTCAGGATGCTGCATCTCAGGAGCTTATTGGATTTATTTTCCATATAAGCTGTTGAATACCATGACATCCCCAGACTCGAAAACATGTTTCTACCTCTTAAATCTGATGAAATGCTACTACTAGGCATGATTTCTGTCCCATACGATCTGGAGCAATGGCACCTAAGACAGGCAGCTCCTCTCTCACTCTCCCACACCTGAATTGTCTTTTGTAGTAATACCTCAGTTTTGGTGTTCGTGTTTATAGAACTTTCAAAGCTAGAAACTTCTGCTTATTTCAAAGTTCAAGCAAATGCTCCGTTTTATTCTTGTTTAAAAATAATGTAAAACATATTTTCCAAATAATAAATGTTTCATAATTCCTTTAAAAATTGAAAACCAAAATCAAAATATTGGCATGTTGCTACTGCAAAAAATTACATTTTTTTCGATTAAAACATCTCCCATACTAACAAATCTTGCTTTACTCTTCCATAGAAACAAAGTTTACTTACTGACCAGCTTTCTGCTAAATTCTTCCCAGAGGTCTACATGTCACAGGTTGAAACAGGTGGGGTAGTGGACAGCAAGTGGGGTCCAGAGAGAAGAGGAGAGAGAATCTCCTGCAATGAGAAGCACATCTATGTTCTCCCATACCAGCATACCCAGCATTTATCTTCCTGCCAAGGGCCTTACAACCACCCATAATCTCACAGCAGTAATTTAACTGCTTTATTACTGAAGTGCTACTAACTTTGCTCAACCACTTCAAAAATATAATTATTCTTTGCTCATATACTAATAATTTGTTTTTCACATTAATATTCAGGACCTGAAAAAAAAAGCTCTTTTTTCTGTTTTTAATGATTTTATAACTGATGAATTTTTACAAATTAGAAATATTATTAAAAATATGAGCGGAAACTCATATATAAATATAAGAAAAGCATGTGTTTTTTTTCAAGCGGAGCCCAAGATTTTTAAAATGCCAACAAATCAAGAAAATGTGGTTTCAGTTTCTCCTTTACGATGGACTAGAGATCCCTGTGTCGATGTCCTGCACTTCCTGCCAAGAGGGAGCACAATCCACCACGCTGCTTTTAGCAGCCCCAGGTGGAGAGAATTCCTGCCTAGGTGATGCTTCGAGAAGAAGCTGGGAGCTGAAATGCCAGCCTCCTCAGCAAGAAACACCTCCTGACAATCCTTGTCCAGGTTTGGCAGCACAAGCTGGGATTTAGCATGAAGGCAGTGAGGACATCCTTCTTTCTTCCACACTTGCAACATTCAAGGGTCCATCCACATGCTCAGTAGTGCACTTTAGGGCACTGACTTTGCCTCAAAGGCCAACTGAGGCTGCACAGAGCAGGCTGCTGCAGCCCTCACTGGAGGCTTTGAAATGCTCTCCTAATATGAATTTAGTTGAAATTTATTCTGAAAATAAAAAAAAAAAAAAAAAAGCCCAAGAAAAAATCAGAATAATCTTAACAAAATATTTTAATGTGATATTTTCAAAATTATCTTTATTCCAAAGTCCAGCAGCCACTAGATTCTTAATTCTTCAAATCATTGGAGTTTGAAAAGTCTGATACTGTCTTGGGGTCTTTCAGGCGTGAAAGAAAATTATCTAGCCTCTCTTGAGAGCTGGAATCCAAAAACCCAGCTGCCTGTTCCTGGGATCCTCTTCTCCCAGTCATTGTGCTGTGTGGTTTACTACCTGAAGAGACAATTACTGAATGTGTCATTGACAGGCTATAAAAATGAAACGATTTCATATAGCTTTAAGACAGAACACTCACTCAAAGCAATGCTCCTCTACCTTCTTTTCCATGCTGTGGAAGAATAATTTGCCATCATTTCCTTTAAGTTTCTTCCTCATTTCTCCCTAGTAAGTCACACCGGGTATATTCTTTATACCTGACATATCTTATTCTGTCTCTGGTGATTTTCCATTCTTTTCCTTCTTCCATTCTTACACAAGGTAGGAAAAAATCATAGGGGGCAATTTTCACAAATCCTTGAAAGGTATGTGTGTATGCTAAGTTTCATCCTATATATTCTGAAAGTATCTTGAAAATCTTTGTGGGACACCCCTCTTTCTTCTCTTGCTTTTTTGTTTTGGTTTGGTTTGGTTTTTTGTTTGTTTGTTTGTTTGTTTGTGGTTTTTTTCAGTTATTACAGGTTATAATGGACCTGTTTTTACCAGAGCAACTGAGTAAGTAAAGCTTTCTTAGTGCAACTAAGCAGGACACCTATGGGACAGAATGCACCTCTTGCTTAGAATGTCAAATATTTCCTGTGTTAGTGACAAGGAAGAGAAATAATTGCCTTCAAAAAATGTCATGTAGTCCTCAAGTAAGAACTAATGTATTTAACATATTGTAATAACTGAAAATTCTAGGATCATACCAGGAAAAAGACTTTTAAAGGTCTCTAATCTGATACTTCAATTTTCTTCTCCCAATTTGTGCTTGACTGCTATTCAAGTAATATACAAACTGAAAAAGAAGGTTACCCTGAAAAGGATTACTTTTTATCCCCCAAAGTTTCATAAGTTTCATGATTTTTCTTATTAGGGCTGTGAAAAATTCCTAAATCCTTTTCAAGTTCTTCTTTAAAATTGTTCTTCATCAATTGAAAGCCTCAATTCCTCCTATAAATTCCTCCCTCCCCCTTCTTTGAGATGGCAGGTCCTTAAGCAAAATATTGTTTTTACTTTAAGTTAAATTCTGCTTAGGATTAGCATTAGAAGGCATCTGTGAATTTATGAAATGCCATTTTCGTAAGACACAGAGAAATAATCTTGGAATTTTTTTGTACTGGAGGAACATAGAGGGTACAAAACCAGCCACTGTTGGGAAAAGGTGTTTAGTTTTAGGTAAGGGAAGAAAAAAAATTGTTGCTAAGAAAGGTATATAGAATATGGAAAAATTAAACTGGATAGGTGGAAAATCTTGTAATAAGTCCAGAGCATTGAAATGACTATTCACGGTCTTTAGGAAAGTTGGAAAAACATACAACAGGAAAAATGAATCTGCCTGGGTGGGAAACCTTCAGTGTCCCTTCCCACATTATGATTTATGATGTTTATTTGACATAGAAAATCTAATTTTATCTCACAAACCTTACTATATCTCTTTCATTCTGTCTACACTATTTATCACTTTTGTCTTCTTCCACATCTCAAAATTCTCGGCTATTCCAGTGATCTGTTGTCTGTTCAGTGGTTCATAATTCACAAAATCTCTTTCTTCCCACCTTCCTGTGTGACAACATATTTAAAATCTTTTATGTGTTATCCTAGCTCATTTTATCTTAGAACCTGCCACATACATTTGTCTCGCTTGTGCCTGTATTCCACACAAGTCTTCCCTTCATTCATGCTGTTCTGTGGAAAATTACTTGCATCAAAACTAAAATCCAGCAGAACTGAATCACAGAAACTGAGGAAACAGAGGTCACTGAATTATTGTTTTGCTCTAGGGAGGGTTTTTTTAACCATCCAGCTATAGGTGCTTGAGAAACTCTCCAGACTATTTCTAAGGGGTAGAAGTAAAAGATAAATAAAGATAATAAAAGCAAACAAACATACCCATTGACAGTAGACTGAACATCTGTATACAGGGATGCACAAGGAATGTTTCAGGATATTTGCAAATTAGAACTGTTTACCTGAGATTAATACACCTCCAGTTTTAATTTTTATTTGTAAATATTAGGGCACAGCCTCCAATAGATCTTTAACTGTGACAGTCCCTCACGATTTAGCAGGACAAGTACAGCTAGGAAACACCTGGGGGAATTGGATGAGATCAATCCAGGTCCTGCACCAGAAACAGAAACCTGCGGGTTTCTCCTCCCACTCCTACCCATGGCAGAGGGCAAGGGTGGCTTGCCACTGGGAACTCCTCACTGCCCTGACACCTCCCGGAGAGACAGACAGCTGCTTCTCCTGGCTCTCCTCGACAAGAGGCCTGATCTTTGTGTAACTCCAGGTCTCTGAGACGGAGGCTTCCTAAGGCAAAAGGAAGATCTGACTTTACAGGAAAACAAGCGGCAGAAACAGCACCATGAGCCTCTGTGCATTACAGACGGGAATGTGCATTTCTGACTGTGTATGGACATACTAGGACTGCCAGCAGACTGAGGTTTTCTGTTCTAGTCTCAAGGCTATCATTAATGGAAAACAAGAATATGAGTTCTGTCCTGAAAACCGGCTATGAAACATTCAAGGATACACAAAGAAGAAAGATTTTTATACCTGCTGAGTTAAACATTAGTAATTTATATCTTCTGGGACAACATAACATTTTTATTTCCAAAAACCCAAGTCTGAAGTTGAGCACCTGAAGTTTTGATGGAGTTTTCAAAGACATAACTAACCATTGTAATGGTTCTTGAAGAAAAATTCTTTCTTTGTAACCATATTCTTAAAATAAGCTGCAGTCTTCTAGTCACAATTAAGCTTTTTTAAGTATGTCAATTAGATTGTATCTTGTTCTTAAGAGATTTTGATTGCACTTCTGAGAAAAGTGATGTGGGAATCAAGTCAATTCTCACAAGAGGCTCAAGAAGCTTTTAAAATAATTTTTGTGATGCATGAAAGCACAATCTAAATGGAGCTGTGTTTTCACATAAGGTTTTTTCCTTAATGTACAATGTATTAAGCAATACTACTCATAGCTATAGTTCAAAGAATTTTAGGAGGCACCAAGTTTATCTAAAAGGTGGTAGGAAGAAAACACCCTCTTGAATTCTTTCTACAGAACAAACATCACTGTAAAATTTTTTTTTTCACCTTTCAGCTTTCAGACTGTATTGCATACAATCTTAAGAGCATGTGAATATATTTGCACTGTAAGTGTGAAGCTTTTCAAGGGCTAGTACCATTTAAAATTTTACTTTGAGAAGGTAGAGAGGATCAAGATGGAAAGAAAGATTAGTGACATCAACCTGTCCAGCTGCAGGAGCGCCTGGAGGTTCAGCAGGTATGAAGACCTCTCACTCCAGACATCACTCCACCAAAAGGCAGCTTGGGAGGCAGCAGATCACAGGACTGCCATTTCCCGGCTGTCAGGACTTCAGGGAACTCTGATTTTGTTTTTCACTCAAAATACAAACTGCTTTCTGTGTGTGGAAACTGGTTTTTTTTGTATGCAGCTTACATACAATGTGTAGGAACTTCAATGAAAAATGTGTTTTTAATCTGTCTGCGCATTTTATTTAAAATAGATGGGAGCATATGGCTTTTTCTTTCTAGGTTCTGTGAATAAAATTCACCAAAGTGAATGAAATACCTGAAAGTGAGTGCAGAATTATAGTACAATACAAATGTCACGAATCTCGAAAAGATATAAAAAATTTTATGGTGACAAAGTAATAGATGGTGGTCATAAAGTCCTTTTGCAGCTGTTGCCCTTTGAATTACAGACGATCTCAGAATAGTACAACACACACACACACACCACACACACCACACACAAGCCTTCCCCCATTATAGACTTGGTCTAAAAAACCACCTACTTTTGAATAATTCTTGCTAATAGTGAATAAGTCCACTTGGCTCAGCAGCCTCACAGACAGTGTGAGCACACAGGACACTCTGCTCTCACCCTCTCCCATCCCACTGCCCTCTCACACCCCTGCAATCCCTTCAGCCCTACAGCCCACCTTGCTGCACAGGAGTGGTGTTGAGCCTGAAGTTTGGCCTGCATTTCAATTCTCATCAATTCTTATCCCATCCCTCAGAAACTTTTTAATAATTAATATCAAAATAAATTCAAAAAGTAAAGTTAGAAAATGTTTTGCATATCATTCCTTCCAATGTCAAAGTTTCTGACATAACAGAATAGCCCTGAAAATTTAATATTTTATCCTCTGTAGAAGCATTAAGGAACTCCCCCAGTAAAACCTAGCTGGCAATTTGGCTGTAATGGAGTCCTGAAGGATTATAAAAGTAGCTGCATTATCCTGTGTAAATACTCAATTGCTACTTGCATGAATTTTTTAATTAAACTGTCATTAAGAATTACCAACAAATCTGAATGTATTACTGTGATCCTACATGGAAGAGACAGGAAAGATGGGAAATAAATCTGTCTTGTGCTGAGGATAAATTTCTGAAATAAAACATCCAATATCTCACCCCAAAATGATAAAAAAAGGAACAGGCAGGGGAATGCTACAGCCCAAACATGTGCTCTTATTCAAATCTAGGTTATTTTGGTTCAGTGCAAAAATCTATTAAGAAAACAGGGATTGGAGAAACCCATGTAAAACACAAAGTATCGGAAAAATGTCACAAAGTGACTGTGAAGTCTTAAAAATATTTATATGGAAGTCTTTCCTCTTTTTAATATATTTTTTAATATCTGTTTTGCAAAAATTGATTAGTACCGATAATTAGAAATAATTCAATAAAATTGAAATAAATATTGGAACTAAATACATGTATGAGTTTAAATCAGTCTTAATATTTAATTGATATCATGCTAAGACATGCATTACTAAGACTCTTAATACGTATCTTCCCGTCTGTGTTTTATTTAAGCTTTAATTTCTTTAATTACCTGTTCCAGTAAAGACCTACTGTTTCCATCCTGAATGTCTTGTTCCAATTAAAAATATATTGTGCTTATGTTTACCTTTGTTACAGGCAAAGGATTGATACTTTAATTCTCTCATCAATTTTCAAATTATCTTTATAAGGACTAGCATTTTTTTTAGATTTTTTTCTGAGACCATGTTGTCTACGTTTAATTACAGATGTAATTTTACATCATTTTTTTGAAACTTGGAATTTTGGAGACAGCTTTCTTTTTTTCTGGGTATTTTTTTATTATTATAATTCAATTATTTTCCACAGCTCTGACCAACAGCATTTTCTTTGAGGTCAGTAAAACCCCAGTATCTGTACAAAGGAGCTAGCTATTTACATGCAGACATGGGCAGCATCCCACTACTTCACAATAGAAAAAAAATCAGTACCTCTGTTAACCTCCTTTCTCAGTTCATTCAAATGGCATTTCAATTAATTTTGCTTTATTCAGTCAACTCTTGCTTGGGGTAATAGATTTGTCCTAAATAAGGTTTATATGGGTGAGTGGCAATGTGGAGGGATGATGTGATGTGTGCAGTATTTTTTATTTTAGCATTGAAGGAAAATTCAGTTTTTAAAAATGTGGCTTGTATTAAGTGTTGGTAATGGCAGAAGACAGGACTATTTTTTGACCTCCTGTGAGTTCCACTGTTGTGTGCCAGTTTCTGGGAATTTCATCTCCTTAGGCTTGAGTTTCCTTCTAGCCCCTTGATTTCGGTGTTCTGGTGGAACATAATGGTGCCAGGAGCCTACTTGTGCAGGAAACACCAGGGTTGGGAATGGACCCTGCATTTACAGACCTGGCTAGAGGGTTGGGCACCCTGGGCAGCTTGCCCCATGGCAGGGAGGGGACACGGGACACGGGATGTAATCCTAGCAAGTGAATGGCAGCAGCCTCAATTATTGCAGTGACCTTTTGGAAACCACAAATGTCAAAAGGAGAGCTATATTTTGTGGGTGAAGTCAGGGCTATTTCAGAGCTGGAAGAGGTGAAGCACCTGCCTATTTCACATATTCCTGATGTTATAGTGCCTTCTGTTTGGGCAAAAGAGCACACCACCATCTGCTACCCTCTTTAAAAGTTACAGCATCTGCTTTCCAGATGTGTTGCCAGTGCATCTGGCATCAAGGGGAAGCCCACCCAGGCCCCTCAGTCAGGAGCAGGTGCTGCCAGAAGATGTAGTGGGGCCTCAGAGACAGGGCAGGGAGAGCAAAGCACCAACATCTCCCTCCTGGAAACACAAAAACTCTTCCTGACAGAGAAACGCATCTTTTCTGAGCCACGCTACATGACAGAACACAGTGAGAAATTATTTTATTTGATATTCTATAAGTTGCTACAACTTTAAGCCGATTAGAAGCTGTGAATAACATAATTTTCTCCAAAGATAGCTAAGTAAATGATCATTTTTAGCCTTTTATTTACAGCATTTCAAAAGAAGACCTCAGCTTTACCTGCATGAGCAGTCACGCTAAAATTCTCCAGGCAGTTTGCAGGCATAAGGATCAGTACCTGCATACAGGATTGGCCTCTTACTCAGTGTTTGCAGAACCCCTTTAACAGCAAGGAGGGACACCAAAGGGTTAGGAGATAACTTTTTACATGACTTCATGTAAGCCATGCAGTTCTGGTGTAGTTTGCTGCATTTTGAAGCATTTCATAGAATCTTAGAGTGGTTGAGGTTGGAAAAGACCTTTAAGTTCATCGAGCCCAACCATGAGCCCAGCACCACCACCATGTTCACCATTAAGCCGTGTCCTCAAGGACCACAGCCACAAGTTCATGTGAACACTTCCAGGATGGTGACTCCACCGTTTCCCCGGGCAACCTGTTCCAATGCTTTACAACCTTTTACATGAAGAATTTTTTCCTAATATATAATCCAAACCTACCCTGATGCAACTTGAGGTCATTTCCTCTTGTCCTATCATTTAAATCCTGTTTTCATTTGACAACAGAATAATTAAGATGCAGAAGCACCTTATGCAGGAATTATAATTATAAGGGTTTTTGGTTGGGTTTTTGGGGATGAAAAAAGTGCATATTCACGTGTTTTGTATTAGCAAAAATAGCTGTGGTATGGCACGACCTTTGAATACTGTGAAACAATAATTATGAGAGGAAAAAAACCCCAATCATTTAATAAGCTGCACTTTTCTATATTTCCTTAAACCACACGTATGTTTTCACTCAAAATATGAATAAAGATGAGGTGAGTGCTCATTTCATGTGCATCATTTCAGCCTTTCTTAATGAGCAGACTTATTTTCAGTGCCATTTATGATTTTTTTTTTCTTCTGAAGTTTTTACAGTAGGTAAGAAAATAGAACAAAAAGCATCACCTTCCAAAAATGCTGTGGCACGTTTTAATTCAGCAGCTGTATAGTGAACTTGCTGCACATGTTCAGGCAACAACAGCATGGTAATAAATCCCATTAATTCCCTTCCCCTGAGGTCTTTGCTCACTGTTTGACTGAGAAAGTTCAAATTTTATTAGTTATGACAGATCAGGCTTTGATTTTCCTCTCTCTGGGGAAATGCCATCCTGTTATTTTAAGGTGAATTGTTCAGTTCAATTAAAAAAACTGCCTTAAGTTCCCATGACTGTTAATGCAGGGCAGCTTTTTTAGCCAAACAGTTTCTCACTTTCCCTGACAGTAGAATTATATTGATTATGAAAAAAATGAAGATAGTGGATGTGATGGACAAGGATCCTCCTAGGGATCCAGTCCATAACACCTGGAACACCTGCTTCCCTGAGCTTCAAAAACATGCACCACAGGAAGATGAGCAAATAACTTTGCCTTTCCCCTTCTCTTTTAACTTGTTTGGATTCTATTATTTTCAGTGTGATTCCTCTGCAAACACTTAGATATCCAGCCACTGCTGTGCAGACGGGTGCAGCTGTGAAGTCTCAGTCCGTGATGTTTCTGCTCTGGCTTTGGTTCCCCCTCCTGTCATAGATGTATACCTACAGCCTCACCCAAAAAGCTGAGCCAGAATATGGAACAGGAGAATCAAAATCCAACCTTATCTAATCACAGCTTTCTGAAAACCCATTTCTCAAAATAAAGGAGCATAGATTGTTCTCGAAATCCCCAAACTGTGGATTACTAAAAGCTGCTCTGGGACAAGTAAGAGAAATGAGATTGTCATTGTATGTGGCAATGGGCAGACATCAACAGTGAATCAAAGCTGGAAAATTCTGTTCTCTTCATTTTTAAGACCTGATGAGTTTCAGCCATCAGTTGCACTGATTACTTGAAACAATTTTGTGTCCTAGGAAGCTTTCAGAATTTTTCTTTTCAGCCCCACTACTGCTTAACTTCACACTTGTAATATTTAATGTAATAGATTTATAGTGTTTTTCCATTAGCAAAATTGATAATTAAACAATTGATTAAGTAGAGCACTTTGTAATACCTGATGTTAACTTTCCACAATTTAAAAAAATGGACTGTGATCATATTTTTTCACAGCTGAGCTGTTTTAAAGGCATTGAGGGTACATTTCTCACCATAGGATCACTTCATAGAGTTTTTAAATGAACTTTATTATTGGCTTTTTAAAAAATATTCACAATTTATATTGACCTTTTCCCCACAGACTGTCATTATTTTCATATGCTCAAAAAATTGCAATAGGTTAGAGGCAGATGGTTTTCTTTTAGAGAAAAATTGCTGCTGTATATCTGAATTACCTCAAATCTCTGCAAATTGAATAATTTTGTTTTTAAAGATCAATTTCATTGCTAAGATAAGTCTTAACTTTCTGCAGTTCTCTGAAGCATCAGCTCTGATTTTTCAAAGCATATATATAATGCTTTCTAACATCTTGATCTTCAGCAAGTGGAATGATATTAGTATTATATTCATCATGAAAAGTAGCATTATAGATTATTTATGGGGTAACCGAAATAAGAATGACAACCAGTCTAAGAACAAGAATTTCAAATACAGTGTGGGAGCACCACACAATTCTGTTTCACTGATGAATGGTGAGAAATTCCCTTCCTCTGGATCATTAGTGGCTCATACATGCCTGAATTATTTCAGAAGTTCACTAAAATGTTAATTATGTTCTTAAAAAGCTCTATCTGCCTTATGAATGTTAAGGGTCTTTCAAAGTGATACATGTTCTTGGGGAAAGCCAGAAATAATAAAAATGCTGTCCCCATGAATCCTCAGAATTACTCATCTTCAAAATTATTTCTAAACATGAAAATCCACTATTAGAAAGTTCACAAGAGATTTGTGCCAGAATTAAGCCAAACTGATAACCTGTCCTGTGCTGATATGCTCCTGACAATCATCTTTGTCAGTTTTTCCTGCCCTCAGACATGCTGTCAGGAGTGTCACAAAGCTTGCACAAAAATGTCTATATTTTTCTAGTCAGAAAAAGAAACATAGAATCAATAAGGTTCAGAAAGACCTCTAGGATCTTCAAGTCCAACCTAACATCGCGAGGTTCACAACTAAACCAAGTTTCCTTGGAAGGTATAAATTAACCTTCAGCCAGGTGTAGGTAGTCAGGGTAAGTGTTACCTGTCTAGCCTGTCCAGCTCAGCATCCATCAGGGACGGTAGAGTTCAGGACAGAACTTTTGTCCTCAAATAAATGTTGCGAGGGGCAGGAGCTACAACTTCTCTGTTTTCCACGGACACAGCACTTACTGTGTCTGGCATTCTCTCAGAAGAGGGACTGAGCAAAGAGGCACCACAGTGAGAGCCAGAAGTACTCATGACCTGAATCCTCTGGTCTTCTGACCTATTCCACTGTCACTGGCCACAAGTGATGGAAAAACATTATCTTTCATCCCTATTCTGAGTGCTATCACGAGTACTTAATTATCTCTTAGATTGATGTTTTATGTCAGACCTCGCATGGGGTTTGCCCCATTTAAAAGAAGGAGACACACAGAATTAGTAAGTGGAAGTGGAAAGGTAGTAAGCCACGTCAGGGCTTGTAGAGCTCAGATTATGGTATGTCTGAGAGCAGAAAAATCCCATTCTTGCATGACTGAGGAAAATAGAATCAGCAAAAGTACTGGAAAAAGTCTTGCCTAATTACATATTTACACAATAGAGAGAAATGGCATTGGAGTAGTTCCAGGTTTTTTGGTTACATAATACATGTTTAACAAAACTGTCTAATTATAACTGCACATATTTACTCTAGAGATGTAAAAGGCTTCAAAGAAGATCTTTCATCCTCCAGGAAAGATTTTTTAAACATTTTAATCATTTACTATTGCTTCAAAATCTGTTACCTTTCAGTTCATAAATATATGAACTAAATATTATTTAGTACTATATAATAATGCCTTTTGGGTCTCTTTATTATTGGTTTCAGCCAATAATTGCTTGGAAGTCTGAGTGAATATTCCTTCTAGAACAGACAAAAATAGAACACAAGAGCTTCAAAATTTTTCTTTCTCATAGAATAACTGCAGGATGCAACCTTACATCCTGAAGAATTAAAATACCTTCATGTATTAACATACAAGGGATGTAATGGCTTCTTGGATGACAGAGGTTGTTGTAATGGGAGGTCGCCAAAACAAAAACAAAATCCAAACATAAGCTGTTAACACTAGAGCAGGAGAGGTAAATAGGAAAATCCATCCTGCTGAAAAACAAAATAACTTGTGATTTTTAAGCTTCCCTTCTGAGTATTGGTAAAAAGGCAAAATCCTGAAATGGACTGATTTTCAAACAGATGTTGTTTTGGAAATATGGAAACAACCTTAGAGGACAGGTTTCTGAAATATTTTGCTTTTTTTCTTGCAGCTAAATTTAACCTTTCCCTCTCTGTCCATCCAATGGGCTTCCTGCTTCACACCCCACTCTCTGAGCCTCTCCCTGCATCCCATATTTCAGCTTCTTTTCTACCCCTTCCCTGCCCATGTCACAGCACACAGGCAACCCAGCAGCTTCCCACTCGTTTCCCCTGCACAGTCACAGTGCCTTGGAAGCTCATGGCCAATGTTCTTTCACCTGTCCCTTCTCCGTCCTCAGAGACACCTCCTGGGCTCAGCCATCAGCACAGAGAAGCCAGTGGGTTCTCCTTGGTGCTGGCATGCTGGGAAAGCTGCACCCCAGCTTTGAGGTCAGGAGAGCCCAGGAGGAAAGTGGGGCGTCAGGAAAGACAGAAGTGTCATCACCACCTGGAGAGCCAGGAAGGTTCAGGAAGAATCAGGCATCCAGCTCTTTGGCCTGATTCCCACAGGAACCAGCAAATCTCCACAGAGTGTGTCATTTCCATGGAACCAGTATTTTCTGATGTAAGAATTGCTGTGTCAATGATTCGTCTTTTTTACAACCATCTCTCTCATCTGAGATAAATTTAATGAGGTTTTGTAGAAGCATCACGTCCTCACCACATCAAGCATGGACACAAAGCTGCACCACTGACTCGTCAGACGCAATGCAAAATATCTCAGCACAGCAGGGCTTCAGAAGAAGCTCAGGGAACAAGTGACTCTACTGCCTGTACCTTCTGTTATGATGAACTCCCAGCCGAACAGCAACTTCGTTTTGTTACTACAAAAGCACTCTTTAGTCAACAGGACTTCCACACAATTGACAGGGCTACACATTAGATCAAAATTTTCCTTCTCCTGGAGCGTGTACAATAAAGTAGTGTCTTCACAGTAAGCAATGATAATAGTGGTACACAGGCTTGAGATGATGGGTCTGCATGTTCTCACCAGAGACCAGAGATAAATTATACCCAAGACAAAAGAAAACTCCCTCTTGCAGAAGCCATTAGCAAATCTATTTCTTGTTTTAATAGATGCACCTCCCTCCCACTTTTTTGCACTCCCTTTAAATATGTTAAATATCCAAATACATTATCAGGCAGGAAAGGATATTACTTGAATGCTGATTTTTAATCTGTGACAAATACATTATGTATAATAGCTTCCTCTTAATATTTCATAATCATCTTCATTTAATAATTGATCTGAGTCTAATTTGTAATGCTCATTACTCATATGAATTGAGAATGCTTTTCATCTCACACTATAGATCCAGCACGGCAAAGACAGGAGCTGCGGCTGCTGCTCTCGTTGTGTTAATCAGGAGCCAGAGCCTGGAGAGAAGCACAGGTGCAGGGTGAGATGCACGTCCCTTCCCTGGGAATGCTCAAGGACAGAAATCGCTTCTGCTGAGCGTGCTGTGACGTTTGCTGAGTGCGTGTCAGCAGAGTGAAGGGCACGTCTCATGCTCTCTGTTCTACTGCGCTGTCACTGCCAGCTCAGGCATGTCTTTCCCTGTGTTGACATGCATGACAAATTGCAGAAAAACCTCTGACTGCTAATACTTTCTTCCTTCATCCCAGCTTTCAGTGTCAGTAAAATGCAGTTAAGCCTCATGAAAGGGCTGTGCTCATAAATTCTTGTTAGATATGTAATATTTTGCTACGTGCCCTGAGATGATCTGTCACGGAATAACTCTCCTCATCTTTTGGAATCCTGCATGATAAATCTGTTGTGACAATTACCACTTAAAAAATCACAAGCTTTTTTCTTATATTGTAATATTACAACATGCCAGCAAACTATTAATACCTGTGAGGATCTGTTCCCTGAAGTGTAGTTGAATGTAGGCAATTTTTCTTACTGCAATATATTTCTGTAGCACAGTGTTTGGACCATCAGAACAGTGTTTGGATGCAGCAGGTGAATTATCCAGAGTTAACAGATAGGCTAACCCAAGGAAACCAGCAATTAGTCATGTAACAAGCAAATATTGGTGGAGGTGTTTTAATTTGTAGAAACTATGAACCAAAAATGTGGGAAACCTGTTCAGCAGCTTTGAAGTCATGCTCTTACAGGAGAACTGTGGACCTTTTCAAGCCTCAGGTTGTTTCCACAGATGTCTTGCATTCTACATTACTCAAAGAGTAACAGGTCATAAAAAGCATGAAAGAAAACCCAGGGTGAGATGCTGTGGATCTCTGAATGCCTCAGACCTAACCTAGAGATACTTAAGGTGAAGTCTTCCATGAAAATAATTGGGTTTACTTTAACAAATTATGTGTGAATCTGTGCAAACTTCTTTTTAATTATATTCTTTTTTGTATAAGTTACAGGGATTTTTTTTGTTCAAATAGAATATTTTTAATTTATTTCTTCTTCTGCTACAAGGTTTTTGGAGTAGGAATTATTTCTTCACCTGTGAAGGTAAGACACCTCAGGCATTGGGTTCTAGAATTTTGAGGGAGGCTAATTGTATTATCAATACAATAATTTTCAAGTGTAGAAATCTGTCTGTCCTATAATATACAAAACAAGTACTTCTGTACTCTCCATCCTTCTCTCCAGAGAGTCTGTTGAGAAATAAAGAGGAAAGAAAGGCTTGTTGAAAAACCTTTGAAAATATAAACTCTGGTCTTCCTTACTCCTCCTCTTCTATGTCAGGACCAAAGCCCTTCTGAGCAAACTTGTGGTATTACCCATAAATTTGGTATATATATGGTAATATGTAATCAGGACCAACAGTGCTTGACCCAAGCAGTCCTGGAAGTACTTGCACCTTTTAAGAGCCTCAGCCAGGTTCCCCTCCCAGGGTTTTCATTTTTCTGTGCTGGTCACCTCCTTTAACCTGATCCTAGTAATTCTATATGGCAATGGTGTTTGTTGCATATAAAACACACAAAAAAATCTTGCTGTACTTTAGATTGTCTGACACTGTAATCAGCAGTGGCCTCAGCTGTGTGTGTGACTGGCTCATGATTTTGTCATCATCTCTGACCTGGGCACTTGCATTATGTCTCCCAAATGGCTGAGATAGATCTGAAAATGGGGCTAGGTGTTCACTGGAATTTAAATGTCAGAGAGGATAGGGATGTTTCATGGGATTTCAAATGCCCTACCTCTAAATGTCTTACACTGATTAGTCTCTTTTGCTTAAGAACATTCTCAAGCCAGGTTATTTGGGTTGCTAATGTAAAAGTTAGAGAGTGAAAAACCTCCAATGCTGAATATGCACGGATGAATCCCACTGTTTCTGTGTGCAGTACAGAGCATTTCCAGATGGCTTTGATGCATACTAAATGTTTATTATGTTTTCTAAAATTATTTGATTGAGTTTAACAAATTATAACTGAGTATCTGAAAGGAGAGAGAAAACTATAATGTTTCAAAAAGCTAAGTAATTGTCTGTAATTGCTATTCAGAGATATTTTTTTTCACCTGTGGTAAATTATTTTTGTTGTGTGCTCTCCAACAAGTACTTTAGAAAGCAGCTTCCAGAACAAGGCGTTCCTATTCACTGTTTGAACTCCTGGCAAAAAGAGAATGGGGTGAGGAAGTCCTTAAAAATAGAGCAAGCAAACAAGGTTCACCAGCCTGCCAGGATGAATGCATTCAAACTGGTTTGCTAAATCTGATCATTGTATTTATTTATTTTTGTATTTATTTTGATGTATATTAAAAGATTTCCAAAGCACTAAAGTGTTCTATTCAGAATATTAACTGTTCAAGTTAGCTGCTATGGCTTCTTTTTTACTTCAGAGAGAGCCCTGAGAAGCAGAAGGTCCCAGGTTTTTATCATTCCTTCATACAGTTCCGTGCCTTCATATTGCAGTTGCTCCATTGAAGGTAAACTTGCAGGAGGTGGCATTAATATTGGATTAAATTACTTGGGAGCTTGACCTTCATTGCAACTCACTATAAATTATGTTCATGATGCTTACCACCAAGCTAGTCAGACATCTCTCTCTAACTCTGGTGAATTCTGGTAAAAGCTACTCACAAAATTATTTTTGCTGACCTGGATCTGAAGTCTTGCAACATCTACAAATCAGTGCTTAAGTATCTAAGTCACCCAAGAAGAAATTTTATTTTAGTCCTTCTACTGCTAAGCTCCAAGTGCTGTGATAACCAGTGAAGCCACTGAAAGTCTAGTGAAAGAAAAGCAGACAAAACAATTTAAAATTTAACATGAAGTAAAATTCAGTTTGCTTCCAGCTCACCAAAACAATCTTCACATAGTCATCAAGATTTAATTAAAATTTCTCTTGCACCACTTAAACTGATGTTTGAGGTAATTTTCCACTTTTCACCTCTTGAATAATTATTTCCCTCTATAGGTGAAATGGGGAAAATCAGCTGAAACTTTAAGCTCAGGTTGAAATGGCATTTAGAGCTTTTCCCATAAGTCTTTCAGGATCTTAGTAAATGGTAGGTTTCTCAAGGATCACATCAGTACACCTCACATTTATGATTATATATTGGAAAAGGTGGTTTTGTAACATACCTGGGGATACCTCTTCCGTGACTTCTGAATTTATAGACAGGATATGCAATGTCTTTGACTCACAGTCTTGAGCATTTTCAGAAACCAGTGCTGGATTTTCCTCAATGATAAAAAACCACAAACTATTATCAGATTCAAAGCCCTAGAAAGAATTCCTTTGAAAAGCATCACAGTGAAGTACAGATGAATATAGACAGGGTAAGAGTGCTGAGACAACAAATAAGGGATGTAGTCTGGAATAATAGGCTGTGTCAGAAGATCCCTTTGGAAAGCTCACAGTCAGCACTGCTAGAGAAGTCTTCAGAAATTTACCAGACAGCATTTCACATAGCCAGGAAGAAAAGACAGGTATTGGAGGTGAATTAAAGTCCATCTGAGCTGTGCTGTGCACTCAAGACCTGTCAATCTCAGCCTCTGTGTTTAGGCGAGGTTACTAGTTATTTCTTCTTAACTTCACCTGCACACATGAGTATTTTCATAAGTTCCCACACTAAGAAAATATTTGTTTGCATTTCTCCCTATGGCAAATATTCTCTGCTGCTAATTCTCTTATAGATGGAAAATACTACACTATTTTGACTCCACAACAAAACACTATTTTGACTGCATTTTCCTTTCTGCTAGATAGAGCTCAGGACTGTGCATAGACAGGGGCAGAAGCTGAGGCATTTTTGTTGCCCAGTATGAGAACGGCAGGTTACACTTGGCAACTCCTTATGACTGCACTGCTGAACCCTAATTTTACCAACTCCTCGGTCATCCTGGGTATATCCACTGCACTGAAAAAGACACCAACCAACCAACCTACCAACCAAACAAGAAACAGCCAGAAGGTGAAAGAAAATGAAGGTGACAAAGACAGTGAAAGGCAGACTTCTTTTAACAGAATGAAAAGCTAAATTTTCTATTTCTCCAGAATTTTCAATGAAACAAATGTTGGTGGAATGATCAATGGAAGAATAGTTTTACTTTTGTTCTTTTCTTACACAGGGATTTAGATCCCAGCAAGTCCAAGAAGAACTGTAATATATTTTAAGGTGTACTATAAAGGTTTTCCATTTTGAATCATTATTTACACCAAGGCAAAATAAAGCAAACAGGATAATTAACATTTCCTGTTAATATGAGTTATTCCATATACCTCCCACTGCACAAGGATTCCCTTCCCATAATTTTTGTCTCTTAATAGGTTGCAATTTAGCAAATTCTTTCAAATGTGAAAATTCTCCTGTATGCTTAAATTCTGTATTTTACCAGTATTTTGGAGAATGTGTCAATGTCTGAAAAAAAGTGGTCTGCTTGAGCCCATGTTCAAAATTAAGTCCACTGTAGTGTTTTATTGAATTAAGATGTCCATTTGCCCCACACCTCTGTTCTAAAGCCTCTGGGAAGTAATCACTCACATTACTAAAGCTTTTTTCAAATCTCTTACATCAGAATCCTGACTTAATATCTCCTAGAGCATTTTTCTTTATATTTTTATCTCTCCACACTTTCTTTAATATTTCCTGTGTAATGAAATCAAAAGATCATGCTTTATTCTACATACTGACTCCCTAGAGCTATGAAAGCTACCCTATTTCCTCTGAGGTTCTACATGAATCCCCAACATCTGTCTTGTGTTTTAGTTATTTTTATCATCTCCAGATGTTCCCTGGTGGTTTCAGGAAATTCACCTTCAAATTTTTGATGGTATTTTTTTCCTCCTTCATATTTTACACAAAATGTATGTCATGTTCCTGCATTGTGCTGTTCTGAGCTCTTTAAGTCTCCTTGCAGTTTAACTTCCTTCTGTCTGTTTGCTGATACACTTGCTTTGATGTAGTTGTCAAATTTGACCAATGACAAATGCAACAGCCCAAATGTAAATGTAAAATTTACAATGACAAATGTAAAATAATCACAAGATCTTAAACACTAAGGGTCATAGTATAGCTGAATGCATTAACCTCAGCTCTCTATATGACAGAGTTTCTAATCTATTATGTGATACTGGATCCTTTGATTCCAGCATAAAGCAATAATGTAGCACTATAGCACATGCATTATGGAATTTCACATGTAAGGAGATACCCATTAGTCTTCTTTCCTTTTTTTAACTATATAACAATTGGTTAAGTTTACTTGCCATGCAATAAAAACATTCTTTTTAGTCCTATTATAAATATTCATATAGGACTCATTTCAGACCTTACCAAATCCAAAACACTGGATGACTAAACAGGATTAATATTAGTATCAATTTTTTTGGTTTTTTGTATGCTCAGACCCTTATGAGGTGAATTTTGTGTGTCCATACAGAATATCATATGAAAGTATAGGTTCACATTCCTTCAAGCCAGCTCA